>NC_087200.1:143133033-143242479 GCF_015104395.2 Macrobrachium nipponense | reverse complement strand
TATACATAAATATTAAAGCATTTTTATCATTATTGCATTACTATGACAACTAGAATTCATGGAAAGTTTATAATAATGAATTGGCGTATTTGTGAAGCCTCCACTAATGTGGCAACGATGATTTTGCCATTCTTAGCATGCAAACATTAAAGGTTACATTTATTTCTGGCATACAGTTATTAAAGAAATTCAAAATACTAATATAGGCTTAAATCAATGAAAAGTGCTAGCAAAAACAAAAAAGCAAAAAAAAAAAATATATATATATAATCCACTTATCCGTAGTCGTTCCTCTATGGTTTTCGGCAGCCAGATGTACAACAAGGTTAGAAACATTGGATTGTATCAACTTTAGAAATATCTGTAATTTTTCGGGGTAATTTGGTTGCGAAAAAGGGATAATATACATGGATTAAATTAAAATTTTTAAATAACAAAGTAAAGTTGAACTAAATAACAAGTAAAGTAAACAATTTAGGGAATAAAACTTTGCAGTTTTAGTCGTTTGCTGTTCGTAACTGTGTTTGTGGCGCGTGCGCTTAGGAACCGGGAACAGCATTTTGTTTAAAGTGCAATGTGGAGTGAATTGAGACCAAAATGTGTATAATAACAATCAAATAAGTACTGTGGAGTTTCAGTTGTGATGGCAGTAAGGATAAAAACCAAGGTAAAAATGAATTCAGTTCAAACCATGACCCCGGGAATAAAAAGTTTCATACTCTCAGTAATATAGGCAACAAAATGTTGTTTAATTGTGCTGATTACAACTGCAATCTTAAGTAAGATCAATAAACATTACATATATATGCTAACATTGTTCAAATGAGTGCTGGGAAGGCTGGGAAAGATGGTTGTCGTCACTGATCAGAACCTGTACATCCACACGGTAGCCGCCATATTGGATTTCAAAACTGCCTTGAAAACATATTTTACGAAGAGCGTCACATGCTTATTTTAGTTCGTATGGGGCTTTCATATATCACATTATGTTGACGAAACTTCAATCTTTTGAATGGTATGCTTGGGTATGCTTGGAGTTGTAATTGTATTCTTGTTTCACCATTTAAATATCGAGTGAATAAGACCTTTCCACCGTGATAAGGGTTGGTAGTCGCTGGTGTTTCCCCCTAATTGGTGAAACAAGAATGCAATTACAACTTTAAGCATACCATTCAAAAGATTGAAGTTTTGTCAACATAATGTGATATATGAAAGCCCCATACGAACTAGGGTAAAACACCACGTGGACTGGCCCAACTCACCAACTATCATGGCTGGCCACCCTCCAATAAAGTACTTTTAATGCGTCCTGACACCGGAGATGGTCATCAGTTACGAGTTGTTGGTGAGAGAAGGAGCTAAAGACCTCTACTCTCCTTTCGAAGTAAGTATTTTCTCCAAAGTTAGAAATTAAGGCCATATTTTAAGATTTAAATAGAGGGTAATGAAAATGGCGGCCAACACAGTGCAAACTTCACCAAAACGCTTTCGAAATTTTTACTTAGCTACAACTCGAAATATTTAGAAGATTGACGCCATCTCGATGTTTGCGGAGTCGCTTGTGTCAATAAACTTCCCATTTCCTGTGCTAAATCCGCACACCACTTGTACCCATAGACGCTGGGGTACTTTCATCACAATAATCGTACACCTGAACTCTTACCAGCACTTAGCCTATTTGTACTTATTCAAGGTTACTACAGCATTCTTTGCGGCGTTTTGCGCTCTTCAATTGTTAATCAGTGTTGTCAATTGGTATGTGTTTACCCTCCAAACGAGGTATAAGATACACAAAACCGGGGAAATAAGTGAAATTAGCTTATCTATTTGTAGTATAAAGGCTATACATATTACAGCAATTTTATCATTACTGCATTACTATGATAACTAGAATTCATGGAAACAGTTTGTAAATTCATCGGCGTATGTGTGACGTTCCACTAGATTGGCAACGATGAGTAATTTTTCCTTGTGTCGTCTCCTCGTAAGTATACATCCGAAATATTTGTAATTTTTCGGGGTTAATTTGGTTGCAAAAAAGGGATAATAGACATGAATTAAATAAGCATTTTGAAGTAATGTTAAACTAAATAATGAGTAAAGTAAACAATTAAGGGAATAAAGCTTTGCACCTCATATTCATTGTCGTCTGCTGCTCGTAACTGTGTTTGTGGAGTGAGTACTTAGGAACCAGGATCAGCAACGTGGTTCAAGTGCAATGTGGAGTGAATCAAGATCAAAATGTGTATAATTACAATCAAATAAGAACTGGAGTTTCAGTTGTGATGGCAGTAAGGATAAAACCACCAATTACAAGGTAAAAATGAATTCAGTTCAAACCATGACCCTGGGAATAAAAAGTTTCATACTTTCACTAATATAGGCAACAAAATTTTTCATTGTGCTGATTACAACTGCAATCTTGAGTAAGATCAATAAAAGTTACATATATACGCTAACACTGTTCAAATGAGTGCTGGGAAGGCTGGGAAAGATGGTGGATTGTCCATGGTTAGACTGGCCAGCCTGACGATAGCCCCCATATTGGATTTCAAAACTGCCTTGAAAACATATTTTACGAAGAGCGTCACATGCTTATTTTAGTTCGTATGGGGCTTTCATATATCACATTATGTTGACAAAACTTTAATCTTTTGAATGGTATGCTAAAAGTTGTAATTGTATTTTTTAGCTCTTCGTAAAATATGTTTTCAAGGCAGTTTTGAAACCCAATATGGCGGCAATCGTGTGGCTGGCCGGTCTGACCACAGACAATCCACCATCTTTCCCAGCCTTCCCAGCACTCATTTGAACAATGTTAGCATATATATGTAACGTTTATTGATCTTACTCAAGATTGCAGTTGTAATCAGCACAATAAAACAACATTTTGTTGCCTATATTTCTGGGCTCAGCTCGTGTCGGCCTATGAAAGTATCCTTAATATCATTCTTTCTAGGTAAAATTAGCCTAAAATTACCAGAGAAAAACAAAATTAAGAAAATGTCAGTAAAAACTGACTCGCTCACTCTTAAAAAGAAGTGTCGGTATGATATAGGGGCGAGTGTGGAACACTACCACGAGACAAACAACCAATTAGAAACTTCCCTATCAGAATCCCCCAAGAGAGAGCTGATACCAACGGGCGATGCAGCCTCTACTACTACTACTAGAGGACGCCACGGACAGCAGCGCCCCTAGCGGTCATCCTTAATTTTTAGCGCCAGCGACAAGTCGCCATTTTCTTGTGCTTGTGCTTTTCTTGCGATTTATCCGCATCTTCATCATGGAACGCTCTGCAATTGCCACGGCTAAGTTAAGTAACTCATAAGTAACATTTTACTGTATTTTTGTCTTCCGTGGGTACCAGTATTTTCCTTTTTATAGGTCATATACGGTTCCCCGTTGTCTCGTGGCGCCATGCCGGCCTCGTAAGAATTCCCGGTCCTCCATACTGGGACTTCTTATGCTTATGGGCTTACTTTTTCACATTCATTGTTTACATCGAGTTTTAGCTAGAGTTCAGCCCTCCTACCATTCTCTTAGCTTGGTATTTAGGGCTATTATTATTTTCGGCCCAGCATCCCGGCTCTTGCTCTACATCGGCTATCGCTGGCTCCGAGTAGGCTCCTGTTTCTCGGAACAGTCTGCCTCCTCCTGGGCTTCTTTCTCTTTTGCTAAAAGTGTCTCTTCCCCTTTCGATGTATTTTATTTTTTAGGGTGTTAGGCTAGCCTAGGTGCTTGTTCCACATGTTGGACAGCTTGGTTCACGTGGCCCTACCACGGTTGTGTTGCTCGCGGCCTAGGCCACTTGCCGGTCACGTGTCCTATAGCACCTTACCCTGCCCCTTCCCTCCCTCTCTGATGTAGGGAGGAGCTGGGGGACCCCTTGGTTGTTATAACAACCTCATCGCCTTCTCTCACACTCTCGGAGGTGACCGGGGGGTCCCCCCAGCAGGGTATAGGGCGACCACTATGAGGTACCGGGTCTCCATGCGGGTATTTGTTGTGAGGCGGGGAGGAGTAGGCCATCCCTCCCCCCTTTTCTCGCTCCCGCCGTGTTTCGCCGGGACCTCCCTCCCCCCCTCCCCATTGCTCAGCCACCTCCCTTACGATACGAAAGGAGCCTTCCGTCGCAGCCGGGGCCCCTTTGGTTATAGGATATTGGCTCCGCTAGCGGGCAGGGTGGGCGCTATGAGTGGTCGATTGCTTGCCTACTATATCCTTATATCTCTCCCCCGCTACCGGAAGGGAGCTTACCCTTACCTACGCACTCTTCTAGTAGACGGGCGGAGAGAAGTGTTTTATTTTGTTATTTTAAGGATATATAACCCTATTATAAGATATTTTACAATGAATTGTGTGTTATTATATTTATTTTATCAACCATCCCCGCCATTGTCCGTCGTGGTTTCCATTACCACCACTCCTATTGGTTGATTCTTGTGCCTCCGCCATTGGCGAGCCATAGCCTATCTTCCAACCTGGTTACCACAGTTATTTTAGCGGGGGCTCTGGTTTTATCTAACTTTATCGCTCCGGCACCAGCGGAGCATATGTTAGGCTGTAAGTGTTTACTCTGTACTCATGTACTTTTTTCACTTACAGGCTACCAACTGCCAGGTCCCGGCCTGTAATGCGACGCTCTATGACCCCTGTGGACATGACGAGTGCAGGTCTCACGCCCCGTGTGCCACGTCGTACAATGAGACGATCGTCTGGCACCCCGAAGCCTGCGCTATATGCTACGACCTGGTCGGTCAGCTGGGAGATGGGGTATGTCCATTATAAGCTTACTTATGATTTTACTAACAACTTCTAGTCGTAAGTTTGTTAACCCTGTCCACAATTGGTAGCTAATCCCACCTTTCTTTCAGGCTAGCGGTGTGAGGGAAGTCGCCCTCGCCACCCTGAAAGCGTGGGTGGGCGGCTTTGGGAAAAAACGCCGCCAAGGGCCGCCCTACATTTTAGATAGGAAGCTGGCCATCCAGATCTTCCCCGCGGGCAAGTCGACGGGCTACGTCGACCCCTTGTCCGCCGCCCCATTGATAGCCTCCATCCAGCAAGACCTCCAGCAATCGTTTGGGGGTCGTAGCCTCCCAGGAGTCGGTTCCGAACTCCGCTGCCTGGACCTGAACCTCGAGCCGATGGCGGTAGTTAGTGAGGATTTGTTGGTTGAGGTAGGTTTGTCGGGCGCCCAAGGTCTTTCCTTGGGCGCTCCTGGATCTTCTCCTGTCCCTTCTTCTTCCGCCTCTTTCCAAGGCTTTGCGGGATCCGAGATCCCTAGCCGCCCTCCCGCTCTCTCTGTACCTCCTAAGGAGAAGGGAAAGAGAGAACCGAAGACCTTGTCTAAGTCGACTTCTAGGAAGTCGTCTTCGTCTTCTTCGGCCAGGAAGTCGTCGACTTCATACGCCGATGCGGTGAAGGCTAAGCCGAGCTCTTCCCAGTCGAAGAGCTCCAGAAGCAAGGCTTCGAAGGAGAAGGCTCGCGCTACCACCGAGTCACTGCCTTCTCCCGCCTCCGCTGCCCCCTCTCCGGCTATGCCGGCAGGGGTGGCAAGCACCAGCACCTGCGTTTCCTCTTCTGTCTCACCAGGGATGATGGAACAGGTAGGGGTGCTGGTAGGTTCCCAAATTTCAGCATTGGGAACACGTTTTGAGCAGATGTTCGCGCAATTATCGAACAGTCTGTCTCAAACTGGACAGGTCTTATCCAGGACCTCTCTAATAGGATGAGAGAGAATAGGACCGACCCGTGGCTGGGCTAGCTCAGGCTCCTCCCCCAGTCTCCCCTGCATCTAGCACGGGGATTCTCCAACTTCCGCCTTACGCTCCTTGCCAGCTTTCTCTATGGAGAATCCATGGAGAGTAGCGGCCTACGCTCCTTTTAAGGACGGGATGATTCGATCCCGGAGTTTGGTACTCGAAGGATTGAGGACTTCGAGTTCTACCCTCCGGGTCTGACGCAGCCTTTCATCGGGTATGCTAGGCTGACGCCAACGGCTCTTACGAGAGAGGACAAGATCTCGAAGGAGTCAGTTCTCTACAGTAGAGATCACGCCCAGCGAGAATGGGTTCACTGCCTTGAGGACTGGGAGTGTACTAACTAGACTCCAGGCCTACAAGAGTCCTTCACTATTTTCGCGACGGAAGAGGAGGTCTCTCTTCCGTTCGCCACGAAATTGGTGGAGAAGGCTCTTCAGGCAGTCCTCAAGGATGAGCCCATTCCACAGTTGAGGGAGTCGGAGTCTACTTCTCCAACTCTTCCCCGCCTTCGGAGAGTTATGGGAAAACCTGCCAGCTACATTCACGCTGGGTAAACTCAAGCCGGACTGCGCCATGGACCAGTTCGGTGAGAAAGAAAAAAATTACCTAGGCTGCCGGATTCCCTAATCCAGGCAGAGTTCGATGCGCGAACTAGGTTTGGCAGGTCCCTCAACTCTCTCATCGTTACGGAAATGGCTGCCCTTTCCTACGCTAACGAACCGCTGTTCAAGATTCTGGCGAAATCACAGTTTCAGACGGTTCTGTCAGACGCTTTTGACTTCTTCCAAGCCAGGAGGAACTGCCGGAAGCATGTCCTTCAAGAGTGCACTATCAGGCATGAGCCTAATAGACTCTTGGCTGCGAGCATGTGGGGAGCGGATCTCTTCCCAGAGTCCGCAGTGAACGAAGTCCACCACGAAGCTGCTAGACTCAACCAGAGCCTTAGAGCTAGGTGGGGTATTTCCTCTTAAGAGGAAACAGGAATCCGTTCCCACTGCTGGCAAGAAACCAAAGAAGGCTGGTAAGAGGTTCCAGCCTTATAAAAACTTCAACATCAGCAGCAGTTTGTGCAGGCAGTCCCAGTTACCCAACAGGGACAACCTTCCACATCTAAACAGACCCAGCCTTTCCCTCCTGGTGCCCCAGCAATCTCAACCTTCTACCTTCCTACTCTATCTCGCCGGCCTTTAACCCTGCTTATGAGGCTCAAGGCTACTCTCAACCGAGGGGTAGGGCGAGAGGTTACTTTCGTCAGCGTGGCGCAGGAAGGGGCACGAGGAGTAGGCAGTTCAGAGGAGGGCGTGGTGGCCAACCCGCCCATCAGCAATGAGGCTCAGGTAGGAGGGAGGCTGTTCCTCTTCCGCCACAGGTGGGGGTTCAGCAATTGGGCACAGAGCATAGTGTCCAAAGGATTAGGCTGGAGTTGGATCAAAGATCCCCTCCAATCAAATCATTTCATCAGGTACCGTCAAAGGAATTGATAGATTACGCGGAAGAACTCCCTTCAGAAGGAGCTATTGCGAGAGTCAAACATCTAAAAAAATTTCAAGGGCGCTTATTCAGCGTGCCAAAGAAAGGCTCAACAAAAAGAAGGGTAATCTTAGACTTGTCAAAGCTAAACTCTTTCATTCGCTGCGACAAGTTCAAGATGCTTACCCTCTCGCAAGTAAGGACCCTACTTCCGCGTGGAGCCGTCACATGCTCCATCGATCTTACAGACGCATACTATCATATCCCTATAGCCAGGCACTTCCGCCCGATTCCTAGGATTCAGGCTAGGAAATCAGACATTCTCATTCAAAGTGATGCCCTTCGGTCTGAATGTAGCCCCCAGGGTATTCACAAAGATAGCAGAAGTGGTTATACAACAATTGAGAGCTCAGGGAATCATGGTAGCGGCATACCTCGACGATTGGTTGATCTGGGCACAACAGTCGAGGAATGTCTCGAAGCTACCAAAAAGGTAGTTCACTTTCTGGAACATCTTGGGTTCCAGATAAACAAAACGAAATCCAGACTTACTCCGGAATCTCATTTTTCAGTGGCTAGGAATCCAATGGGATTTGTCTTCCCACAATCTATCATTCCAGTGGCCAAACGGAAGGAAATAGCAAAATCTGTCAGGCAATTCCTCAAATGCAAACAGACATCAAGAAGAAACCAGGAGAGAATCCTAGGGTCTCTTCAGTTTGCTTCGGTAACAGATATCCTTCTGAAAGCAAGGCTGAAAGATATAAATCGAATTTGGCGGTCAAGAGCAAACTCCAAATATCGAGACAAGTTGTCAGTAATTCCACAGATCCTCCGCAACCAACTACGGTGCCTTGGTCAAAGTAAAGAACTTAGCCAAAGAAGGTACCCCTTCAATATCCCCTCCCAGTGTTTAACCATTCACACTGATGCTTCCCTGTCCGGGTGGGTGGGGATACTCTCAGTTCAAACAGGTTCAGGGACTTGGTCAGTTCAATTTCGCCAGCTCCACATAAACGTGTTGGAAGCAATGGCAGTATTTCTTACTCTGAAGAGACTGCTTCCCCGAAGAAGTCTCATCTAAAGGCTAGTTTTTTTTGGACAGTGCAGTAGTAGTTTCACTGCATCAACAGAGGAGGGGGTCCAAATCAAGGCATGTGAACCTGGTCATGATAGCCATCTTTTGCATTAGCACAACACAAATGGCATCTGTCTGCCACTCACCTGGCAGGAGTAAGAAATGTGATAGCAGACGCCCTGTCCCGGTCAGTTCCTCTGGAATCAGAGTGGTCTCTGGACGTCGGGTCATTCCAGTGGTAGCCGAGAGTCCCAGGTCTCCAAGTGGATCTCTTCGCCTCACAAGCGAACCACAAGCTCCCTTGCTATGTGGCCCCCAACCTGGACCCTCTGGCTTATGCCACGGACGCCCTGTCGTTGGATTGGAATCAGTGGAGGAGAATTTATGTTTTTCCTCCAGTGAATCTTCTCTTGAAAGTCCTGGACAAACTAAGGTCTTTCAAAGGGATAGTAGCTCTGATTGCACCGGATTGGCCAAGAGCAACTGGTATCCTCTTCTTTTGGAATTGGGTCTCCGACCTCAACGGATCCCCAATCCCAAACTGTCACAATCAGTACAAATGAGGACTGTGTTCGCTTCCTCAAGAACTCTCCAGAGCCCTAACTTTATGGACTTCATGAAGTTTGCGGCTAATAAACGATGCTGACATTGATCCACAGAACATTCTCTTCCTAGAATCAGATAAGAGAGAGTCAACCATTAGACAATATGACTCAGCTGTTAAAAAATTAGCATCTTTCCTGAGAGAATCGAACACCACAACCATGACAGTTAATTTGGCTATATCCTTTTTCAGATCCTTGTTTGAAAAAGGTTTAGCAGCTAGCACGATACCACTCACAAATCGGCTTTGAAGAAAATCTTTCAAGTAGGTTTTCAGATAGATTTGACTGAATCTTATTTCACATCTATCCCTAAAGCCTGTGCTAGACTTAGACCTTCTCAGAGGCCTACTACAGTTTCATGGTTCTTAAATGATGTCCTCAAACTAGCTTCAGATACTGACAACTCAATCTTGTACGGTTCAGTTATGCTCCTGAGGAAGACATTATTCTTACTAAGCCTAGCCTCAGGAGCTAGAATTTCAGAACTGTCGGCTCTATCCAGGGATGCGGGTCATGTGGAATTCCTCCCATCAGGAGAAGTTCTACTTGCTCCGGATCGTAGCTTTTTGTAGCCAAAAATGAAGATCCTCTTGCAAGGTGGGGCTCCTTGGAAGGTTATCCCACTTCCACAGGATCCTTCTCTCTGCCAGTATCAACTCTTAGAGCCTTTCTTTCTCGTACTTCTTCTAGATCCTCAGGTGCTCTCTTTATGAGAGAAAAAGGTGGTACTTTATCAGTTAAAGGCATTAGACAGCAAATCCTTTACTTCATTAAACAAGCCAACCCTGAGTCATTCCCAAAAGCACATGATATCAGGGGAGTAGCCACCTCAATTAATTATTTCCAACATATGAACTTTGAGGATCTTAGGAAGTATACTGGATGGAAATCCCCGACAGTCTTTAAACGGCATTATTTAAAGTCCTTGGAATCTTTAAAAGTTTTCAGCAGTAGCAGCGGGAAAACATAGTTTCCCCTGATACTGTTTAGTAGTTGTAGTATTGATCCAGGTCTCCTTTCTACCTACTTCAACCAACATGCCTCAACCTATCGTCAGGCTACTCAACATCATAGCCTTAGCCGTTGTATCATATAGTGGATTGTCCCTTATTTTTTTGCTAGGGACAACCACCTTTGTACTGATATGTACTTCAGTGTTCCTACCCTTATTTTTATGCTAGGGTAGGACACATTATGTTTGTATATTCACCATTTTGTGTTTGTGATGATCTTCAGTCACAAATGTGTTTGTATATATTTGGAATTAATTGTATTAAATGATGGATTTGAGTGTACCTACCCTTATTTTATGCTAGGGTAGGACACATGTATGTATATATTTTGTAATTATGTATTCTAATTAAGTAAATCCCAAATTTACCTTATTTTACATGCATCTCTGTAATTTTTATTTATCTACCATTTAAGTACTTTAAGTTTACTAACATTCTATTATTTTCTATTATAATAAGTTAGTTTAAGTGCTTAATTTGTATGCTGTATTTGATTTACTTATATTATATCCATCATTTTAAACTGTTTTTCATTATTTCCTTTTCCATCTTGTCTGTTTTCTCTGGTACTCTTTCATAGGCCGACACGAGCTGAGCCCAGAAAAGGGATTTTGACGAAGGAAAAATACTATTTCTGGGTGATTGGCTCGTGTCGCCCTATGAAACCCCCTTTTTTTTATGGTTTGTTTTCCCCCCCTTGCAGGACAAGATGTATTTATGTTTTAATTAAGGATGACCGCTAGGGGCGCTGGGCTGTCCGTGGTGGCGTCCTCTAGTAGTAGTAGTAGAGGCTGCATCGCCCGTTGGTATCAGCTCTCTCTTGGGGGGATTCTGATAGGGAAGTTCTAATTGGTGTTTGTCTCGTGGTAGTGTTCCACACTCGCCCCCATATATCATACCGACACTTCTTTTTAAGAGTGAGCGAGTCAGTTTTACTGACATTTTCTTAATTTTGTTTTTCTCTGTAATTTTTTAGGCTAATTTTTACCTAGAAAGAATGATATTAAGGATACTTTCATAGGGCGACACGAAGCCGCAAATCACCCGAAATAGAATTTTCCTTCGTCCAAAATCCCTTTAGTGAAACAGGTATGAAATTTTTTATTCCCTGGGTCACGGTTTGAACTGAATTCATTTTTACCTCGTAATCGGTGGTTTTATCCTTACTGCCATCACAACTGAAACTCCACAGTGCTTATTTGATTGTAATTATACACATTTTGGTCTTAATTCACTCCACATTGCACTTGAACCACGTTGCTGTTGCTAGTTCCTAAGCACTCAATCCGCAAACACAGTTACGAGCAGCAGACGACTACATGTTTATGAGGTGCAAAGCTTTATTTTATTCCCTCAATTCTTTACTTTACTCAATATTTGGTTTAACTTTACTTCAAAATGTTTATTTAATTCATGTCTATTATCCCTTTTTTGCAACCAAATTAACACCGAAAAATTACAGATATTTCTGAAGTACGAGCAGACGACGGCAAAAAGACTCATCGTTGCCAATGTAAATGCATCGTTGCCGATGCATTTACAAACTGTTTCCATGAATTCTAGTTGTCATAGTAATGTAGTAATGATAAAATTACTGTAATAAGTATATATACTACAAATAGATACATAAATTTCACTTATTTTCCCGTTTTTGAGTAAGTCTTATACCCAGTTTGGAGGGTAAACACACCAATTGACAACACTGATAAACAATTGAAGAGCGCAAAACGCTGCAAAACGCCGCAAAGAATGCCGTAGTCCCCTTGAATAAGTACGAATAAGTGCTGGTAAGAGGTCAGGGTTACGATTGTTGTGATGAAAGTGCCCCAGAGTCTATGGGTACAAGTAATGTGCAGATTTAGCACAGGAAATGGGAAGTTTATTGACACCAGCGACTCCGCAAACATCGAGATGGCATCAATCTTCGAAATGTTTGGAGTTGTAAGTGAAAACTTCGAAAGCGTTTTGGGGTTGTGGGCACTGCGTTGGCCACCCTTTTCATTACCCTCTGTTTAAATCTTAAAATATGGCCTTAATTTCTAACTTTGGAAAAAATACTTACTTCAAAAGGAGAGTAGAGGTTCTTGAGCCCTGTTGTTCATAACCCGAACAAAAACCTCATTGACTGGATGAACCGCATCTCCTACGTGTCAGGGACGTGCTAAAAGTACTTTTTCGGAGGGTGGCCGAATCGCGGTAGTCGGTGAGTTGGCCAGTCCACACGGTTGTTTACCCTACATAACATTTCATTTAAATAATTAAACCAGAAAAGGTTATGAATTGCATAAATTTATTCCGTATTCATAATTCATTTTAAAATATTTGTTATTGTAAAAGTAACCAGATTCCTGACATATTTCATTGGTTTTGCTGTGAACATTAGCAATGTGTTCTTGCTTTATTTTTTTTATCACTGTTGCCAATTGGTTTGTTTACCTTCCAAACTTAGGATAAGGCTTACACAAAACCGTGAAAATACTTAAGTGAACTTAGCATATGTATTTGTAATATAAATACAAATTTGTTCTTACACGATATACAAACCCTCAGTCCTTTACATAAGTAATTACTTCCAGTGTAGGCTGGAATTATGGCCATTAATTCTTGAACAAGGTGGTTAGGCAGTAACTACCGTCTGGTAGGCAGGTAGACCTGCCTGCCTGGGCCGGATGCAAACACTCCACTTTGCTTTCAGCCGTCTTTCGATGAAGACTTATATTTGTGAGCTCTTGCTGACCAGCCATTAATAATTTTCCCTGTGGGATCTTTAATTTTTTATTTTCTATAAATATGTATATACTGTGTTTGATATTAATAAGTAATTAATATGCAAACCCACTTTTTGTGATAGCCTTGATAGCGGCCTTTCTACTTTGTGTTAAGGGTCGGCAGCAAGGGTATGCCAACTTCTTTATTAGTATAACATATTTTCACCCCGTAACGTTAGGACAAGACATGATTCATCTGAAATTTACGTTTAAGCTTTGAAAATTACCGAGAGGAACTTCAGAGTTTTGTCCTTTGTTTCTTCTGGTAATTCCTCTAATTCTTTGTCCTTTCGCTAGCTATTGGACAAAGATAGAAGAGGGGGCGTGCAGTGTTGGTGTTTGGGGGATCTCCTCATTTTGGAGGGCACTGCCCTTGGATGCGAGAGGAGTATCCTTATTACTTTAAATCATATTTTCTTTCTTTTACAGGCTAACAGTGGTGATAGTGATTACAGCAGTGGATGGTTGGAAATCTCTTCGTGTTTGTTATCTTAACCTTGGAATTGTACCTGTGACTCATATTCATGCTTGATATTCATCCTTGAGTGTGTGTACTGTTCTTCTGCTGGGAATCATATTCATTTACCACTGCTATCTTGGAGTTTCGCCACTGGACAAAGCCTTTGCCGCTGGCCTGTGATTATCAACTATTCCTGTTGGTAAATATACCTCATCCTGTAGAAGTCTAGTAGAATTTGGAGAAGTCGAAAAGGAAGAGAGTTTGTCAAGTGGCATCATCTTCCTCTTTGGAATCATCATATTTTTCATCAGCCTCCACCCCTTCGACTTCTAAGGATCCCTGTCAAAGAAGGAGAAGGTAGCCTCCTCCTCCTCCTCCTCCTCCCCTCCCCTCCTCCTCCTCCTCCTCCTCCTCCTCCTCCTCCTCCTCCTCCGTATTTATGCCCGTCCTCCTCGATTTCTTCGGGAATCGAGGAGGGGCCCCACCCCGATGATCATTTGATGAAATTCAGGGTCTCGCCTAGTGCTTAAAATTCTTTCGAATTTCTAGCACTCTCCGAGTGTTTCGTTCTTTAGTGATCTGCAAACAATTGGGCGAAACAAAAATTGCTGATAATTGCTGCTACAATACTTGGAAATCTCGCTGAATGCTCAAATTCCTTGGAATTTCTCAGTGTTTGATTTTTCTGTAATTTCCAAACACTTGGGCGAGACAGACATTCCTGGTAATTGTTATTGAAAAAATCGGGAGTCTCGCTAAGCCATTAAATTCTTTGGAATTTCTAGCGTTCGCAGAGTCGTTTGGTTTTCTGAGATTTCCAAACACTCGGGCAATGGGCATTCCCGATGATTACTATTACAATAATTGAGAGTCTCGCCGAGCACCTGGATCCCTTGGTTTCATTGGGACTCGCCGAGTGCTCAGCTTCATCATATTGCTGAGTAGCTCGGCCGATTATTGTCATACAAGAGTTGGGTTTTTCTCGCTGAGTGTGGGAATTCTTATGAATTCTAATGCTCGCCGAGCGCTCACTATTACGAGTGCTTGGATGGCGAGATGAGTCTTTACCAGTACAGATGAGTCTGCTTCTCAGGTTGGTTTAGAGTTATGTAGAGCTTGGAACTGCATGCAACACCTGGGTGAATGGTCAAGTACCGTCCTTGTGTATTGGACCTTAGGGTTTGAACATGTAGGACAGCAGACACAGAATCCCTATTGTTCTTCTTGGAGCTTCAGCCTTGAAGGAGAACAGTTAACTGGGAAGAAGTGATAATTCTTCGTTGACTATTACCATTTTTAAATATGTAGTGGTGATCTACTCGGCTCACTCGGCTCAGCTCAGTTTGACCAGACAGCTCTGCCGATCTGAGTGCTCGGCTCTGACGAGTGAACTCTGCTCGATTGGTGTGGTTCCTTGCCATGAAATAGCACCCTCCCTCTCCGTGTTGCAGCAAGCTTTCATGAGGTCATCGTCTTTTATCTTTGTTATCTGACACCTCCTAACCTCCCTCTTCAAAAGGGTTCCACATCCTAAGAAGAGGAAGGTATTCTCCGCCCCTTACAAAGTCTCACTTTGAGACTTCCATGGAGAGGAAGTAATTGGCTGTCTCTTCGGCTCGCCTGCTCTTTCCGGAGTGGGAACCTGAACACTATCCACAAAATATAGTGTCTCTGGGGTCCCAGGAGTTCGAACCCAGGTTCATTCTCCTGTCTGATTCCAAGGGTGATGCTTACCAAACTGCGTTGGAGGCTCGGACCCACCTGTGAAAGCCAGGAATGGCTATTCATCAGGTGCCAAGATCGATGTCGCTGTCCCTCGAAACAAGGCATCTGAAGGAGATAGGAAGAGGTCCTCTGTGTAGTCCTCTTCATGAGGTTCGATCACGAAGATAGACGCGTAGCAAGTTCTCGCCAGCTTTTACTGTATTTAACTCCTGTCAACTTTAGCTAGCACTCGCACGAACGCAACAGTTGTAGGAATGAATGCTTCGTGTAACTGAGTGAGAGCATTGCTATTTCAGGGAAGAGCAGGCAAGAACAGTCAATCCTCCTCTCTTTTTTCTCTCTACTTCGTGGTTATAACGGAATGAACAAGGAAATAAGAGGAATTCTGTGGAGTCTTTTCCTCAGAGTTCAAACCCGAGAGACTATGTTTTTGGTTCAATCTTAGGATCTTATCGAACATACGTCGATCTGTTCAGGGTGGATAGTACCGAGGGGTTTGAGGACCTCTCCAGTGCTACTGTTTTGGGAACAACCAGCTTGGCTTGAACTAGTCGTCTTTGATATCCTGTTATTACCGTAGAAGTCTCCCTTCGGGAAAACTTCACCTTTGCTCTCTTCATTAGAGAATGAAGGAGGTCTGCTTCCAGTCCTTATTCTTGTCCCTTGAATGAAGAAGAATTAGGCTGGAGTGCAGTTTACAGGAACCTACAAATATACTAGTATATTTCTCTCGCGACATGCTTCTGTTATCAGTTGGATTGTCCGAGTAGTAGGCACATATCTGTAAGTTAATTCTACTGGTATGTGACCAAGATGAATAGTACCATTTCTTAATTAACCTGCAACTCGGGACAGCCTTTCGGATCTCTCAAGAGTTACCGGTTTTGATTTTAAGATAACTAGTGGTATTGTTTCCCAACAACACCACAGCATTTACATGACCACCGAACAAGAAGGTTTTCTTCCCTCCAGTTTTGGTTGAGATGCAGATGCTTGAGTGTATCATTTTTACGCTTGATGGTTCTAGCCGAACGCATTCCTTCATGGAATGCGCTACCAGGCAACTCGGTATGGCAAGTCAAGTGAGTGGTCTATTCTCAGTACTGCTCACTCTCCGAGAATCTTTTCAGTTTGGTATTGTTCCTCCTTTGTCGAGGATTAACTACCAATTCAAAGCTCTCTGCCCTGCAATCACAGACTTATGTCTTTGGTTGGATTGGAATTCTTGCATAATGCCCATCTCTACTGCACCACATTTACCATTGCAAGAATTTTCAGACAGAGATATATCTCATTAGACTTTATCATCTTTCTGATTACCCTACGGTATAACAGAAGTCTGTAGCCTAGTCTTCTGCTCCATCGCACCTGACTTAGTGGCTGCTGTGATGGCACAGAATGACTTTCTTCAGACAACTTGAGTTTTGTCTTCTGATATACATTTCCCGAATTGTAAATGAGTAACGGAAGACTTCACCTGTTCCCCGCCTGACAAGCTCTGCTTCCAAAGTAAATAGAAACTTCCTCCCTGATCCAACCTACAAGAAGCAGTTCTTTAGGCAGTACAATCCCTGTGTTTTCATTACTGAAAGACTCTCCGCTTTCATTGCAAACTCCGACTTTCTCACCAAGTAGCAATGAAATACCAGATTAACTTTTTCAGTCTTCTGTAAAACAACAGGAATTAAAGCCATCTTTACTAGTTGGTGTCATCGGCGGGACTTTTTCTATGATTAGAATCTTGAGAGTTTACTTCTCTAGATTCAACTGTGAAGATGTAGGTCCACATTCACCTTAGTCATTCACTAGTAATAGGGTATTGTTTCACCTTGGTTGAGATTCTGCTACTGATGAGAAACTTCTGTCTTGCCATCACAAGGACCTCGGTCTCTAGAAGGCAAGTGACTATTGTTTGATGTGCGTATGCCTTGCGAGAAACATCCTCTCGTCTCTCAACATCATCGGTGAACAAGATACGTAGACGATATGTATGCTTATTCTCAGCATAACCCTTCAAAAGGCGGGTGTCATTTTGTGACTATGTCTTGGATTGGATGGGATGTGTGACAGCACAATCAGTTGGCAGCTGTTGATGAGTCCGAGTCCTTCATGATCTGCACTGTAGACTGTATTGGTCGATCCAGATCAGTTATTATTTTGTCCTGTTGGTATGTTGCTGTACCCATGAAGGATCAACACCCTTCATTGAGTGTCAGTGTCTTTATCTACTGCAGACTGCCAATGCATAAGTGTCCAATGGCACGTCTTTCTCAGGGTCTTATGAGATAGTGAGAGACCTCTCTGCAGTTGGATAGTCCAGTGGATGGGTACAATTCATCACTGAAGAATATGTTGGACAGGAAGATAGATGAGGTCTCATTGCAACCATATGTATATCTTTCTTCCTTCAGGTCTACCTGCAGGTCCTTGGGACCTCCTTTCCTTGGACTGGTGGTGGATGCTTGCAGGTTGTGTTTGCTTATCTGGCACCTTCAAGAGGACAAGTTGCATCTTGCCTATGGTGTGCGGTGCTAGAGGTAAGAGTGAGTGGCCTCTCCACACTCCCCTCCTCGTCCCTCTATTCCTCTTCCTTCAGGTTAAGGATAGGACTTGAACTTACACTGGCTGGTCGAGCGATTGATGTGGTAAGCTTACACTTCGAGCTTCCTTTTCATTTTTCTTATCAGAATCATGGAAGCAATCCCACTCCTTCCTCTAGCAAGGGGAGGAAGGAGACTGGCAATAATGCAAACCCTTCCCAGAACTTTGCATTAATGCCTCTGACTAAAATATTCTTCCCAGCCCTTTTTTGGATGAGTTATGATTCCTCACTCATTTCGAAAAGGCCCAGAAGTCTGACTCTTGATCATGCAGCTCCTATACTCCGATCAAGTTGTCAGAGGCAGGGCACTCCTCCTTGCTCTTACGACCAGGAGGAATGCCAGTGTGTAGAATTCCAGTCAGTTCTAGAGGCTCACTCACATTCCTCCCACCAATCAGGGAGTCTTCCTTATGTAAAGGACCGAGGGTTTGTATATCGTTTAGGAACAAATCACAAGTTTTGAAAGTACGTAAATTGTATTTTTCTTAACTATACAAACCTGAGGTCCTTTACATTTATATCTACCTCATGCCACCCCTCAATCTCAACCTAGTCCAAAAGGCAAAGTAGAGTGTTTACATCCAGGCAGGCAGGCCTACCTGCCAACCAGATGGTAGTTATTGCCTAACTGCCTCGTTCAAGAATTTAATGGCCGTAATTCCAGCTGTGCTGAAAGTAATTCCTTATGTTAGGACCCCAGGTTTTGTATAGTTAGAAAAAATACAATCTACTTTCAAAAATTGTGATTTTAATTTTAAAGTTAGCTTAATATTTAGGGAGCATGATTAGGGTAATATTTATTGTTCAAACTCTAGAAGTAAGCATTTATTAGCATTTTCACGGACTGTGCCAAACTTACAAGAAAATTCCCTTGCGCGAGGGGGTCTGGAACCAACTTCGCGTAAGTTCAGGGTATTACTGTAGTATAGTAGTTGTGAGTGTCATGGAATTTTATTTGTTAATATCAGGTTCCAGTATTTACAGTAACTGTCTTGTTCTTTATTTCAGGTTAGCAATGGATTAAGTGTTCTAGTTTTTATCAAGATTGGAATAATGATATGGGCAGCTTAGTTTTCACATTGTGGAAGATATTGTGCCAAATGATTATAAGAAATCTGACAGTCATCTAGGTGCCATCATGTTACTGTTTTTATAATCAGTCTGCAAGCATTAATGATTGTAATTTATCATGATTTATTTATTTTAGAGTACTGCATTAGCTTATTTGTGTAAGTTCAAACGTTTTGCTGTGGATGAATTTCCTAAATTGAACCTTTCCCAAATGACTAAGAATGATATACTCACCAAATCATAAGTATCTTAAATTTTGAAGTAATTTTGGAATATCTCTTTCCCTTTTTTTGTCCAAAGATTAGAGCTTTAGAAATACTACTACATGTACCTAATTTTATAATATCTTAGCTTTAACTTTGTTATATTAGAACATTGCTATACAAATTATCTTATGTTCTTGTTCTAATAAATAACATAGAGTTTATGCTTTATATGGGACATCATTCATGAAGTCAAAAATTTATGTAGAGTAACTATTTGCAAGGAAATATTATGACACTGTCAACCATTTTAAAATCTGTTACTGTCATTCTTCATTCTCAGAAGCTTTTTGACTGGAATAACTATACATATATTGCATGATCATATTGTGATTTGCATTATGGAATTTAACTGCAAGATTAAAATTCAGTTATTTGTGCTGCACACACCTAATGGCTTTTGTTGATATAATGCTTCTTAAGGAAGATACAGTATAGTAATGGTACAAAGTAATGACAACTTAGAAGTACATGGATGATAAAGGACTGGCCATTAAAAAATGTAAATAGATGTGATGTAAAATGTGAGAAGTGTCTGTTTACCTCTAACAGTAGTGAACAACTTCTGCAACATAGGAATACTTGTGACTGTTAACATTATAAAGGCCACTATATGTGTGCATAAAGTGAAAAAATCTAACGGCCAAGAAGGAAAGATCCATTAATAACTAATGTATTCTTGCAGTACTTGTGGACTGGTATTTTATAAATATAATGTGTTTCAGCATCACATAAAAAGTCACATGTCATCAAATACAGAAGGAGAGTTATGTGATGGCTTTAAGCAGACATACATCACTGAGAATACTGAAAAAAAGTTTGATGATGAAGTTGAAGAGGTAGACATCACTGATGACAGAAAAGATGATGATCACAAAGAAACAGCGATCAATGATAGCGCTGAGGGAATATTACAAAAAGAGAGTAAAGAGACAGATGACATGGGTATTTTGTCATTCAATATTCATAAGTCAAAGAATACTCCTGAAAAATTAGAAAATACCATGCATCATGTGTCATCAGAGTCTTTTCTAAATTTGCTTGAAGAAGATTTAATTATAACGGGCAACAAGGAACGACCTTACATGTGCCGGATATGTAAAAAGAACATCAGGCATGTGTTGAATTTTAAGAGTCATATGAAGGTTCACACTTTAGCAAAGAAATACGCATGTCCTGTTTGCAGCAAAACTTTCCCTTATGACTGTAAACTCAAAAAGCATATGATGAGGCATTCTGCAACAAAAACACACATTTGCAAAGTTTGTGAAAAGGCTTTCCTCTATCGTAAAGAACTTGCAAAACACATGAAAAACCATTCCCGTAAAAAAGATAATGTGAATGCTGGAATACCTAGCCATCCATCTAAGCACAAGATCACACTGAGCATTAAAAGATTGTGTGGACAGAACAATGCTTTGAAAAGAAAGAGAGAGAATCATCAAGGTTCTCTTTTAGGTTCATGTAATGTAGTTAGCATATTAAGAAACCATGATTATAATACAGAGTCCAACTTACATTTTAATGGTATAGAAAATGGAGTCCCAAACATAAGCTTAGCCGAAAAGTGTTCAAAACCTGAAGAGTATGGTTCTTCAAAAGATAATCTTAAACTTGAAATGAAAGCAAACCCTGGAGAAACTACCTTGCGTACATTGGAAAGTCATAAATGGACCCAGAATAAAAAGATGCTGTATGAACAAGAAAAAGGAGCTGAGTATGTTACTCTAAAGCAAGAGTATCCAGATGTTGAGGTCTCGAGGGAGTTTTATGTTAAAGAAGTGGACATTGAAAAGCAAGAATCCTCAGGGGGATCATGTATAGATCGAGGTAACTTGAAGGAAGAACAGGAGACAGATTCTGATGCTAACTGTGATGAAAAGGGTGTACCGCATTTAAACTTTATCAATGAACTGATTATAGTTGATGAGTTAGTTACTGATGAAATATATGAAAATGCTATTGATCCATTAATATAAACCATTAGTATAAATGTTATATAAAATGGAGTACAGTTATGAAAGAATGTCTTGCATTGCGGCTGCATGCACATCTTGTAGTCCCACAAAAGTAAAGAAAATGTTGCTTAATAGATCAGTAAGTATTTAGTTAACCTGTCTCAATATTTTTGTACTTAATGGTAGTTTTTTTGTTTGCACATATTATAAGTTATGAGGAGACAAATATCCATGAATTACCTTTTTGTGACCTATTTTCAAAAGTTGATAGCACTTCAAGTTGATGATTACTGCATTTGGGTTGATAAGGACCATTAATGGAAGCCAGGCTCATTCTCAACTAGCTTTTGCATTAAGGCTTATGAAAACTGGTTTTTATACTTTGAAATACTCTTACAAAATTGTTTCAAGACATATTTCAAGGGCCATGGTGCTATTTTGTAATTCAGATTATTGTGAAGTATGCAGATTATTTTTTTGTGACAAGTTTTTGCTTTTACAAGATGTCACGTTTGGAAGAAATTATGCACAACTCTTTTATCATTTTGATCAGTGATAGTGCATTGTAAGTTTAATTTTTGTAAGCTTTGTTAGCTTTAGAGTAATTTGTCTATTTTTCACTAGTATGTAATACATAATGAGGAGAACTTAATTTTACTGTGGTGCAAAGTATATGCAATAAAACATGTTCAGTGGGATGTCGTTTGGTACCAGTGGACAATGCCCACATTATGATGTAGATATGCCATTATAATATTTATTATTAAATGTTATTGGTGCATGTACAGTACACCATTGCAGTATATAATAAATGAAAATACTGTACGTCAGTAGTACACCAAAGCAGTTTTTATATTCTAGTCATCTTTTTAAAAACTAGTCTTATTATTATTATATATTTATTAATATTGTATTTCTAGAAATGGTTATAAACTGTCTAGACTTTCATGTGCATCAAATGCTTTCATTCAAAAACAAGTACTATACTACCAGGATTTTCATGTACTTATAATTAGTTGGTCATGAAAACCAATCCTCTTGTCATTTTGGTGAATAATATTTTTATTCTTAACAGTACCTTTTGCTGTAAAATGTACCTGAAATGTTCTAGTTCATATTATTGATTAGGAGTCATTATAGTGACTTAGAAAAATATCAAGTTTGGTTTATAATCTACTTCTCTTTAACTTCTATTAGATCTGTTTAGTGAACTGTATTATAGTACGTATATTAAGAATTTCAATGTAAATTACCTAAATACCAAGAGCTTTTTCCCAAAGAGTGTGTAGTTGATGTGTATTTATGAATACTTTACTACTGTTTTATTGATTTTATGAAAACTACTAATGTGCTTATGGACACACGTTTTGTTTTTTTAAGAAGTACATTTTATTTAATTTTTTTAGCTAGCTATATCTGGCTCATTATCTTGAGGTAGTAGTTGGCTGTCATATTTTATTAGCAATCTAGGTATGAGGTGATAGTATGGGTTTTGTTTGGAGTTGTAAAAGTTTGTTTTTTCTTTTGGCAGATCTGTCAACAAAAGTGAGCAAAATACATGCTGATTTTAAAGGGAAAGAAGCCTTTTAGTTTAAACTCTATGTTTCACCAATACAATACTAATCTTTGAGATTGCAACAGACTTAGACTTCTGTGAAAAAATAATTGTTGCATTGGGTTGATTAAAGATAAAGATTTTTGGTTACAAATTGATGAGATGGACTTTTTATTTAGTACTAGCATTTTCATCTTGAGAGATATGTTTTTTTCATGCTACTTTCTAGCTTATTTATAACAATCCCGGATTCCTCCTGATTAGCACAAAGGGTTTCTGTCTGCTCCGGATGGGTGTCAAGCTGTAGCCTTTCATTCCATTTCAGATATAGTCAGGACAATTATGTCTCTGCGGGAATGATAGTCTAGTGAGTACATCACACTTCATGTAAGTTTGAACTGTGCTAGTGTATTAACTAGTGTAGCATTACTTACTCTGTGTTATGTATTGTTTGAGAAATTGTATGAAAGTATTACTTAATTGTATATTTAGTCTTTTAACTAGGTAAATATGGTTGAAAGATTGGGTGTATTATGTACATTCTCAGTCAGTGACTTACTAGGTGGGTGGAAAATGTTTAGAAAAACAAAAACGAATTTAGATACGTACTTTGTTCTTGCATGTTACATGGTGTGCATTATATACATATACCAGCAAATATTCTTAGGAATAATTCTTTTTATACATAAATTACTGTATCGTAGTGAACAATGAATATTTTTTGAGTATACTCAGGTTTCAATATAGTTTATTTAGAACTAAGGTTTTTTTACTAAAACTTAATTATGATCTGTATTTAGCAACACAGAACTTTAAGAAAACACAAATACTGAAGTCTTATTTTGTGGATACTAGTCCTGAATTATTTATTTTATAGATGCCATATTTTTAATTGTGTAACTAAAAACAGTGATATTCATGTTAGTTGAGATATAGGTATGATCTGAATTGTAATTATTTTTACCTGTTTCCTTGATATGCCTCCTGTCTGATGTACTTCAAACTCAGGGATTAGTATGTGGTTCTTCATTTTGTTATGTAACTTTTTTCTGTCTATGACCAACTTTTCAACATTGCATTTTGTTTCTTATAAATGCTGAAATATTATTAGTAATAGGTGAATTGTATGTCATGTGCCAGTGTTTAATATAAGCAATGTTGTCATGTTTGCAATCTGGGCCATACAAGTCAGTCTTTCAGTAAATGAGGGCGCAGTGTGGTTGTTTTATTTCCAGTCTCCAAAATTGCATGCTGATAGATGTTATGACTATAATCATACAACAAAAAAGCTATATTTTTGTACACAATAACTTACGTATATAATATCAAACAATAATGTCAAGAAAGAACATCCTTAACAGTGATAGACTCATTGAACAACTTGAGTGGTGTAACTGGCAAGTTCTAATAAGGAGTCTCATTTACTGACTGCAGGATGCACTGTTGTGTAATCAATGCCTCTGGTAAGGCTGCAGGATGGAAGTGAGAAAGAGAGAAAGAGGAGGAACCATGGAACTTGAGCCAAGTATCTGTTCAGTCTAATGTGTAGGGACTAATGAGAAAGTATCCAAGGACTTGTGGGCAATGTCTGAAGTTGGAAGTAAAGGTGGTCTGGCAGTGCTAGACATCATCCCTCAATACTTTTAGAACAGAGTTCGTCCTGAACACAAATGGATGGTATCATATTGTGATATTTGCTGGATAAACATTGCAGTAGTACATCACATTTTAATAGAATATATATGTTTTAACTGTGAAAAGTCTAATTTATGGCATGGCAGGTCCATGAATGAATTGCTGAGGAATTTAGTGTAAAGAAAAGTATGTTTTAAAAAGAAATCAAAATTATTATTGTTTTAATGAAAGATTGACGATTTAAAAAAAAAATCTGGATAGCCTTATTTCTGGGTTGACCTGTGTTTGCCGTATACCAGAGAAAAAAGCTAGCATTGGTATGTAGAGGTTACTACCCTCGCTTGAGCACCCAAAGGGCGTTGTGTATAAAGTTCGGGGCGTGTGAAAGCCACTATTCACAGGTCTCCTGCCATTTAGAGTTTTCCTTCTCCAAAACCCCCGTATGGGGTGAGCCAGGTCAACAGTCACATCTACATCGCCCTCGTACTACTACTGTCAATGCCCGACTCAAGCTACATCTTCAATCCTGTTTAGAAACCTTTTCAAAAGTGACACGTTTTTTCTTGCTCTCTCTTTACCAGCTTTTGGTGTGTGTTTTTTACGATGGCCTCTTTCGAGATGTCTCTTACACCGAAGTTGAGTACCCCAGTTTATGTTTTTCCACATATTATGAAGTTGTGGACCTTTTGTGGACCGTAGTCCCGTAGAAAGTATTGCGGGAGTGGTGTCACCCCGCCATCTTGGGTACCGCGAGCGGGAACGCGTGGGTTTGGGTACTATGTTTTGTTTGAATACATAATTCCATCTTTCATTGAACATCAGAGTACCCAATTCCCGTGGTTCTTATTATATATGCATTTCATTGTAGAATATGTTACAAGGATAACGTTCACGCCCATGTCTTATTCAGGAGTTACTATGGCCCCTAAGCTAAGACGTAAATCAGAGAAAGAACTGTTGGCTCTTTCTTCCCTTAACTATGGGCGTGCGCGGGATCTTGACATGTTCTTATAGTAGTATTAGTATTATTACCGTATAGAGAGCAGGCTGTGTTGCCCTGCGAAGTCGGAGAGAGAGAAAGTTGCTTTATGGTAGTAATATTGTTATTATCATTACTTAAACGTAGCCTGTGGGACTTAACGAGGGAGAGAGAGAGAGAGCTGGTAGCTCCTCTCTCTCTCTCTCTCCGATGAAAGTTTTTTCATAATTGCATATATGTACTAGTATTTTACGTGAATAGATTGTAAATACACTAGTGGTTAATTCACTGAAGAGGTTGAAGAGTTGCCACCAAAACAGTATAGTCCAGGTGTTTTATTTAGAAAAGCTAACTGTACGTAACCTTCACTCCCTTATGATTCCGAAAGGTAGTAAAGCTCCTTAATTGAAGGATCTATCCTCCTGACCACTCTGAAACGAATAAATTCGGTTTTAGTAGGTTTAGTTGAGGTCTTGGTTCTGATATTGAGCTTAGGGAGCAAGGTACTCTGAGAAATCGTGCCCTTAGCGGCCTCGAGGCGGTCAATCAGTTAATCCCGTACTGGTTACTTCTCATATGTCATAGAACACTTTTGCAACTCTCCTATATTGCCTCATTATTACTATATGTTCGTTAGTCCATTGTATAAATTGTATCCCTGTACCATAAAGGTCTGGTTAACATTAGTCTGGCCTAGCCTCCTTCGGTAGGCTATTCCTCTCGGTCGAGGCCCCCTTCTGGTCGTGATCCTACCAAAGTGAACCTTGGACCCAGTCACTACTATCCTATAGTGGTAGCCTACGCCTCTGATAGGTGACCGCCCTAACCGATGTGTATACCAATGACGGGCCATAGGCCAGGTTGCATTACCACTCTTACAAACGGTAGCCTACACATCGTCTATTGGGTGGCCACTCTAATCGGTAGCGATACCAACCACAACGGGCCATGGTTCCATCCACTCTACCCCTACTGGGGTAGCCTGCACGACCAGTTGGGTGGCCACCTATGATCGGGCAGGAAGCCAGATATCCATATCCAACCTCCACCAAACCCCCCATCCACTTATAGGCTCGGCTCAGCCAATCCATTATAACTCGCGGGACTAGTTCTCTTTCTAAGAGACGTCCGCTTGAGTTACACATAAGTGGGGGAGGGGAGGACAGGGATGGGGGGGGGGGGGGAGAGGAGCAGGGGCAGCGAGTAAGGAATACGTAGCCCTACGCTAGACTGCTGGAGCTCAATGGCGTACGTAGCTCCGGCAGCTCGTATTTACTTACACACTCCGTGGTCTCCCTTACGTCCCCGTTAACAGTGGAATGGCGGTAGGCGGCTTGTCCCCAACCTCTCCCGCCCCCCCTCTCTTTTTTAACGGAAATAAGCATCATCAGACATGGTAATCCCTTCTCCTGACTCGCTATCTCCGGCGGTTCCACAGCTAACGGCTAGGGCAAAAGCCATTGAGATCTGAGTGTAGCCAAGGTTGGGAAAGTTGTACAGGCATTAACTCCGGACCCTTGCGGTACCGACAGAGAGTGACTTACCCTCACATCCGCCGCCGGAGTTGTCCGATAAACCTACGGTTGATCTGGTTTTCCGTTCTTGGGGTCTTAGTAGGTGCTTACACTTATGTGTAGCCCTCCGGTCCAGCGAGACTACAGAGTTGAGGTCCGTCCTCCTCATAGTCAGGCGGATATTGGAGAGCAGGCATTGGGGCCTGCCTAGAACCTGCGAACGCGACCTACGACGGACAAGAAATTGTTTAAAGACAAATTATTCAGTAAATTGCATGCCTATTGTTGTTGGATTATGCATGCTGTTATCATTAAGATTGTGCATGCACTGAATTAAAGGGATGTTGCTCATTAATAATTTCCCTTACAGAAGGTGCGTTGCCTGGCGCAGGGGTGCTCCGCCTCCCTCAGCGAACCCGTGGGACACGAGGTGTGCCAGTCCCACGCCAACTGCTCCATCTCCAAAGCGGAGGAAGGTGAATTACCTTACATGGTGTGGCACCCAGAAGCCTGCACCATTTGCTATGACATGGTGCTGATTCTTGTTAATGACCAGGTATGCACAAAACATCCCCCCCCTCCTTTTTTCTAAAATCCCTTTAGGAAAATTGTATTATACATGCAATTTATATTTTTAAAAAATAAACTGTCTATGGTGGGAGTGTTAATTTCCCTTCCTTCCCGCAGACAGACGATGACAGCCGCCAGAGGGCCAAGACGGACTTGAGACACTGGGTCTCCGGGTATGGAAGGAACGCTCTGTCAGGACGCCCCTACGTCCTGGATGCCAGCCTGGGGACCCTTCTCTTCAAGAATTTGCCGTCGGCTTCAGTAAAGCCTAGTCTGGTGGCCCCCATCATCAACGCCATCCAGGCGGTAACAGGAACCCTTCCGGAGGATCGAGAGCTGGTGGGAGATGTGGCTGCCATCAGCATCCACACGGAACCCATGGTCCTGGGGGAGCAGGTAAGTGGTGAGGTAAGTGAGGCAGGTAGCCTCCTCAGTCCCACTCCTTCCTCTACCTCTTCCATCCGGGGCTTTACTAAGTCCACCCCTACTACTTGGGATAGTGCTAGATCTGTCCGTCCCAAGGAAAAGACAATTAAATAAAAATCGCTGCCCAAGGGATCCAAGCCGACTCCGCCAGCGGCGTCAGAGTTGTCTCTGGCCCCTAGGCCGTCGACCTCTTCTGATGAGATGCCAGCTGCCAAGGCTTCTCTCCCTTAAAGGGATCGAGATCTAAGTCCGCTAAATCCAAGGTGGCGGAGTCCGGCGTTGACCATAACCTGCTAGCTAACCTTTTGTTGTCGAAGGTTAGAGAAGTGGTCGATGATTGATTCGAGTCCTTGTGGCGCTCTTCGGACCCGAGATATCCGGCCAGTCAGTGTCTGACATTGTGGCCAAACAAATAAAACCAATAAAGGAGATGATGTCGGGCCTCCTCCACTCCGGAGCTCAGGCGCTGGCTATGGGAGTTCCGGATGCCTCAAAACTCCCACCCTTTCATAAGAACAACCCATGGCGGTTTGCCATGCACGCCCCATACGTGGATGGCAAACTGACCATTGATGGGTGCGGCACCCAACCACTGGAGGACTTCGAGTTCCACCCAGAAGGTTCCAGTTTCCCTTCATGGGATTCGCCAGACTAGCCGAGCACGCGCTAGTCAGAGTTGACAAAGTTCCTAAGGAGACGGTGATCTTCCCGAAGGAACAAGCCCAAGCTGTCTGGGCTCATACTATGGCTGATTGGGAGTGCATCAACACCAGGTTGACGCCTCACAAAGGTTCATTCACCATGTTTGTGACGCCGGACCAAGTCCCGTCACCCTGCACCGACAAAGTGACGGAGTTGACTCTTCTAGCCATCACAGAGGAAAAGCCTCTCCCAGTCTTGAAGGAGACAGAGGCTACTTCCCTCCTCCTTCCTGCCAGCAGGGATTTTTGGCAAGATGCTCCAGCTACTTTCACCGTCGGGAAGTTGGACCCAGACTGTGCCTCAACTCTGTTCTCCGACAGGCTCCCCAAGCTTCCGGAGAACATGATAAAGTCTGAATTTGAGGCCAGGACTAGACTGGCTAGATCTATCAACTCCGTTACCTCAATGGAGCTGGTAGCTTTTACGTACAAGGAAGAGTTAATCTTCCAGGTTTTGACAAAAAGTCTGTTACAGACTTATCAGTTGGACCTGTTTGACTTTGGCGCCGCAAGAAGAGCTTGCAGAAAATATGTCTTGGCAGAGGCTACTATTAGGCATGAGCCTAATAGGTTAATTAAAGCATCGATCTGGGGAGATAAACTGTTCCCTCAAGAAGAAGTGGATATAATGTCTTGAGGGAGGCATCCAGAGCTAACCAAAGCCTCCGAGTCCGTTGGGGTCTCCCTTCAAACGCAAGTTGGAAAGCAACCGGACAGCAAGCCAGGGCAAAGAAGAGGCAAAGGAGGTTCATGCCCTACAAACCCGCTCATCCTCAGCAAATGGTCCAGGCAGTCCCATTTGCCCAAATGGCGAAGCCTTCAACATCAAAGGCCCAGCTACAGCAACAATATGTGCCGCTTCAGGCTCCACAAAGCCAACAGCCCTCGACCTCTACCGCCATAGTGTCCTCCCCCGCCTTCAACCCCGTCTATGAAGCCAGTGTTCTTTTCGCGGCTACAACCGGCATGCCGGTAGCAGTAGAGCCAGAGGCCACTCCCGGCTACGAAGCAGTTCAAGGGGCAGAGGCTTCTGAGGGGGCAAGGGATACAAACCTGCAACCAACCAGTGAGAGGCAGCAGGTAGGAGGAGGCTATACTTTTTTCGAGACCATTGGACCTTCAGTCCTTGGGCACGCAGCATAATTTCCAAGGGCCTGGGATGGAAATGGAGGAAAGGTCCTCTGCCACCGCCAGTAAACTTCTTCCAGATCCCAACAACGGACCTGGAAGAATACACCAAAGATCTCCTACAAAAGAAGGCCATAAAGAGAGTAAGGAGTCTAAAGTTTCAGGGACGTCTGTTCACTGTCCCAAAGAAACATTCAGCCAAAAGAAGAGTCATTCTGGACTTGTCCAAACTCAATTCATACATTCTTTGCGACAAGTTCCGCATGCTGACGGTCTCGCAGGTGCGGACCTTACTTCCCCGTGGGGCCGTCACCACCTCTATAGATCTTACAGATGCTTACTATCATGTTCCGATAGCAAGGAACTTCTCTCCATACCTAGGCTTCAGACTAGGCAACAGGCTTATTCATTCAGAGTCATGCCATTCAACATTGCGCCCAGAATATTTACCAAGCGAGGAGAGAGAATAGTCCAGGAACTCAGAACCAGGGGAGTAATGTTAGTAGCCTACCTAGACGACTGGCTCATTTGGGCAGCCACCATTGAGGAATGCTGCAGGTCAACGTCCAAAGTAATAGAACTCTTGGAGTTTCTAGGCTTCCAAATAAACAGAGAAATCTCGGCTAGAACCAGCTTCCCACTTTCAATGGTTGGGAATCCAATGGGACCTGGAGAAACACAAGCTATCCCTTCCATCCAAGAAGGCCAAGGAGATAGCTGTGGCTACAAAACGTTTTCTCATGAACCAAAAGGCCTCTCGCCGTACCCAGGAGAGGATCCTAGGTTTACTACAATTTGCATCGGTAACAGACACCCTACTAAAAGCCAGATTGAAGGATATCAACTGTATCTGGAGGAAGAGAGCCAACAACAATCTCAGAGACAAACTCTCAGTGATTCCACCCATACTAGCAAAGAGACTTCGCCCATGGTTGAAACACAAGAATCTAACCAAGTCAGTGCCATTGCACTTCCCTCCCCCATCTCTGACGATTCACACAGACGCGTCTCTGAGTGGTTGGGGGGGGGGCGGGTGATACTCTCAGCACAAGAAGGTTCAAGGGATATGGTTGAACACGTTCCGCCAGTTCCATATCAATGTGTTGGAAGCCATGGCAGTTTTCCTAACCCTAAAGAAACTAACTCCGGCCAGGAACAGCCACGTGAGGATAGTCTCAGACAGCCTAGTGGTGGTCCATTGCATAAACAGAGGAGGCTCCAGGGCAAGCAAGCTGAATCACGTGTTAATCGCAATATTTACTTTAGCAGCGAAGAAACATTGGCACCTGACAGCAACTCATCTGGCAGGAGTCAGGAATGTGATCGCGGACGCTCTTTCCAGGACCGCTCTACCAGAATCAGAATGGTCCCTGGAGAATTCATTCCTATGGATTTGCAATCAAATTCCAGGCTTGCAAGTAGATTTATTTGCAACAGAAGCCAACCACAAACTACCATGCTATGTGGCTCCCAACCTGGACCCTCTGGCCTACGCCACAGACGCGATGGCCATATATTGGAACAACTGGCAGAAGATTTACTTGTTCCCTCCGGTGAATCTTCAGATGAAGGTGTTGCACAAACTACGGTCCTACACAGGACAAGTAGCTCTAGTGGCTCCCAACTGGCCCAAAAGCAACTGGTTTCTGCTCCTCCTAGAGCTGAAGCTCCAACCCAGACGGATCCCTTGCCTGGAACTGACGCAAGTTGTACAAACTCGAACTGTGTCAGCTTCCTCAAGAATTCTACAAACCCTAACTTTATGGACTCCATGAAATTTGCGGCCCAAGAAGATGCGAGTATTGATCCATGTAACATCATGTTCATAGAATCAGACAAAAGAGATTCAACACTTAGACAATATGATTCAGCTGTTAAAAAGTTAGCTGAATTTCTAAAGCATTCAGGTACTCATAAAATGACCCCAAATCTGGCAATCACGTTTTTCAGAACTCTATTCAAGAAGGGCCTAGCCGCAAGTACTATTACAACAGTAAAATCAGCCTTAAAGAAGATCTTTCAAGTTGGTTTCAATATAAATTTATCAGACACATATTTTTCTTCCATTCCAAGAGCATGTGCACGCCTGAGACCAACTGCCCACCCACAAAAGGTCACTTGGTTCTTAAACGATGTACTTAAATTGGCGTCAGATACCATCAATGAGTCATGCTCATATATAACTCTTCTAAGGAAAACTTTATTCCTAACGGCTATGGCCTCGGGTGCCAGAATATCTGAACTTTCGGCTCTCTCACGTAACCCAGATCACATAGATTTCCTCCCATTAGGGGAAGTGCTACTATCCCCAGATCGAAGCTTCCTGGCTAAAACTGAGGACCCTCAAAATAGGTGGTCTCCTTGGAAAATCATTCCCCTGACACAGGATACATCTCTATGCCCTGTCACTACTTTTAAGTCCTTTTTAGCCAGGACCTCCACGAGGTCGTCAGGTCCTCTCTTTATCAGAGAACATGGTGGCACAATCTCTATCAAAGGTATTAGACAGCAAATACTTTATTTTATAAAACAAGCCAACCCGGATTCATTTCCACATGTTCATGACATCTGTGCGGTGGCTACATCGATTAATTATTTCCTAAATATGAATTTTGGGGATCTGAAGAAATACACGGGGTGGAAATCTCCAGTAGTCTTCAAGTGCCACTATTTGAAGAATTTGGAAGCTCTTAAATATTCAACGATTGCTGCAGGGAGCATAGTCTCCCCCGAATAACATTTCAAACCTTCTTCTGCCCCACTTTCCCCACCCCCCTTCTTTCTACCTGCCTCACTCGTACTCTCCACGATACCTCTCTCTTCAGTGTAGGGAGAACTTGGGCGTCATTCTGCCACCCATTCTTGTACATAAATTATTTGTCCCGGATAGATTTTTTATAGGCCAGTTTGTACATATCCTGAATTTGTATCAAATTCCTTATATGGCACCTTATTATTTTGTATTACCTGTAAGTATAATTAATTCTAAGTCATAGGTTAAGTCTTAGGATAAATTAGTAATAATAAGTTCAAGTTTAACTATTGTTTCTAAAATATTTTACAGTGAGTAAACTTATATTTAAATGAATCTCAGTTTTCATTACTCCTCTTAAGTTTACTCATTTTTCAGTAGGCTTGGATTGTATTCTCTGGTAAATTTTCACCGGCGAACACAGGTCGACCCAGAAAAGGGATTTTGACGAAGGAAAAGTCTATTTCTGGGGAGAGAACTGTGTCGCCCAGTGAACCCAACCCCTCTGGTAGTCTTCCCTTCCCTACACCTATCCAAGCCCTAAAAAGGTATCTAAAACATCAGGGATTGCAGATGTCGCTCGAGTCAGGCATTGACAGTAGTAGTACGAGGGCGATGTAGATGTGACCGTTGACCCGGCTCACCCCATATGGGGAAAACTAAATGCCAGGAGACCTGTGAATAGTGGCTTTGACACGCCCCGAACTTTATACCCGACGCCCTTTGGGTGCTCGCGCGAGAGTAGTAACCTCTGCATACCAATGGTAGCTTGTTTCTTTGGTATATTTAGAAACTATTTACACTAGAAAAGTGGATAGCAGGATCCTTTTCACCGGGCGACACAGGCCTCTCCCCAGAAATAGATTTTTCCTTTGTCAAAATCCCTTTTCTGGAATTTAAAATTTCTAACTAAAAGTGGTAAATGGCCTTGCTGTCCCTGTACATTGCTTTTGTGCTTAAATATAATGCATTTACTCATGCAATTCCACAAAGGATCCCTCAATGGGCATGTTTAAGTTGGTGTTTTATGAACAATGCTCAACAAACTAGAGTTGCCAAGACCTGAGATACATAAACTGTTCTTAAGTATCTGGCAAAATCTTGAACTTGCCAGTCTTATTTCTATACCACTTTGAAATTACTAGTGAGTAGAAGTGGAATGTCTGCCCGAGAAGTCTGAAGTAAAAGTTACATGAGAAATAAAACTAAACAATGCCAATAAGGAAGATACAAATAAAGTTGTCAAGAACTGGTAAATTTTAAAAGTGATGATTGTTCCTAGACTATACAAAACCTTTGGTCCTTTACATAAGGAATTACTTTCAGCATAGGTTGGAATTACGGCCGTTAAATTCTTGAACAAGGTGGTTAGACAGTAACTACCATCTGGTAGGCAGGTAGGCCTGTCTGGCCGGATGTAAACATTCCACTTTGCTTATGGCTGTCTTCCGATGAAGACGTATGTTTGTGAGCTCTTGCTGACTAGTCGTTAATTACAATTTTCCCGGTGGATCTTTAATTTTTTATTTACTATAAATATGTATACACTGTTTCATATTAATAATTAATTGACTTTAAAAATTAATATCCAAACCCACTTTTTGTGGTAGCCTTGATAGCTACCTTTCTACTTTGTATTAAGGGTCGGCGGCAAGGGTGTGCCAACATCTTTATTAGTACAAACTTTCACCCTTTATGTTAGGACGAGACATGTATTCATCCGAAATTTACACTTATGCTTTGGAAATTACCGAGGGGAACTTTGGAGGTTTGTCCTTTGTTTCTTCTGGTAATTTATCTTCTTCATCCTTCCACTAGCTATCAGATGAGGATAGAAGAGGGGGCGTGTGGTGTTTGAGGGATCGCCTCTCATTTCGGAGGGCGTACCCTTTTTTTTTTTTTTTTTTTTTTTTTTTTTTTTTTTTTTGGAGGGATGAGAGGAGTATCCTTATTACTTTAAATCATATATTGCAATACACTTCCGGAACACCTGATTTTAGGGTGGCCACTCAAAATTCCCAAAAAGAAGGACAATAATTTTTTGTTGTTGTTGCCAACACCAATTTTTTTTTACCTAAATTGAACATGATTATTGAGGGGTTGAAATATAAAATGATGTATATATATATATATATATATATATATATATATATAGATATATATATATATATATATATATATATATATATATATATATATATATATATATATATATCTATATATATAATATGTTATATACATATATATATGTATGTGTGTGTGTGTGTATAAATGAGCGTTTATTTATCAAATTGTATAAGAATAAAGAACTGGAATTAATTGATGCTCAATTTTATTGATGATGGGACAATTTAGTACATAATAATAATAATAAGAATAAAAATAACTTGGGTGAAAAAATTAACATTATTTTAGAAACTAAATAAAGGAGTTACTGAATTATCAATCTAACGTTTGTACTTTGCCCTTCTCCTTGCCATATTTAAGAGGTTTCTATTTGCCAAAAAGTTATTGTACATAGCAGGGCATTCTTCTGTAAAGTTGTTACAAATTTGGAGCTCTGCTTTGACCGAGTCCACTTGCCGACGATTTCTCTCATTTGTCCAAGCTGGAGTCATCATTGAGAAAATATAAGCACTCGCCTTCTTCAGATTTGTTAAAGGGACCTCACATTTACTGAACAGCTTGAGATAACGTTCCTCCCTGTGGCTACCTATCATCTCAGGAGTATTGATAATTGCCTCCACAATCCCGTACTCTTCATATAATTCATCCATGTAAATTTCTTGAATGTTACAAGCCTTGACTGCGTCACAGAATTCTTCAAAAGGTAGACTTAATTTTGACACTCTTATGAAAGTTGTCTTCAGAGAAGTCATACCTTTCACTTGAGTACTTTATAGCTCTTTCATAGAAAGCAATTCAGATCCAAACCTGAAGTCTCTAGTTTAGATGGTTGCTGATTTGTTATGGCCTCAGATGATTCATTATTATCACTGTAAAAGTCAAGTAACACATAGTGCACTCCCTTCTCAAAATGAAAGTATCTCAAAAGTATAGGGAAATACTTTGTTGTACCTTTGTTTGAAGCATCAGTTGCTATTGAAAAGGGCAATCCATGTTCTTTGATGTACTCCAAATGTGTTTTTACAGAACACGGTGCTGGAATATTTTTACACAAAGCTTTTGTTTTAGTTTTCCCACATGTTACTCATTTCACTATCAATGAGTCACTACAAATTTCTTTGTCAACTTTTACTCCACAGTCAACACTTCTGTATGATAGCTGATGCTTCACGGCATGATACACTTTACACAATTCTGCAGCCATTATTTTATCATCTTGAGATGATCGAGATGGGCAGAAATATGATAACACTGATAATGTGTCAGCACTACGAGTGTTAGTTTTATGTTTATCTGAGGCAGCATGTTGTTCAATTGCAATTTTTCCCGTGCCACCGATATCCATATCACATTGGTATACTGTGCAAAGTGCATATTAATCACCTTTTCTGCTTTTAGAAATAAATCCAAATTCCGAGGTCCTTCATGGTTAAATTTAGTCTTTCTTTTTGGCATTTTTTTAGTGTATTAATAAAGCGAGAAATAGTCAACCAAATCTCATTTCAACATTCAGCAGAATGACATCTCTGATTTTTTAGACAGACACAAAAAGCAGGACATTATTATTGTCCTTAAGGCAAAGCAGGACAGAGGACAGAATGCTCAAAAACAGGACTGTCCTGCTTAAAGCAGGACGTCTGGCCACCCTACCTGATTTAGCCCTGGTCACTGACCAGCCTGAACTATATCCCCACAGATTTACCCATTAAGTGGGTAATTTTAACTGTTAGCATTACCAACACCAGGTAAAATCTAGTCAAATGAGTTACCTGTGTTACCATTGGCAATGCTGGTGCAAATACTGGCCACCAAAGGTCCATCTCTTCAATTGTTCTCTGTTCGCGTGGCGAGCCAGATGTATTCCTGCTCCCAGTGAACTTTTGGTCTTTTAGCCCAACCCTCACCTCACAGTGTTTACAGAGGCCTCGATAGGGTTTGACATCCTTGGCTTTCGTTTACATCTCTTCCGATTTACCCCGATTTGGATTGTATTTCAATTGTTTTTGGAACTTCTCTGTTATCGTTGGGAGGAGATGGTCGAGGCTCATCAACAAAATCCTTACTTCAATCTCTGCTTCATCAGCCTCGCCTCCAACAGCTGCTGGTGGGGATGTCGGCATGCTTTGTCCCTGTGCTTTGTGCAACAAGGATGAGTACCCTCAAATGACAGATATTCTTTTTGTTATAGCTGTATGGAAGTGCAATGCATGTCATACAGAGAGGGGAAGAATGCAAGGATTAGTTTATTAGATCATTTAGAGGACTACCAAGAGCAAATAGAAGACAGTGGCAAAATCGTGAGGTAAGCAAAGAGCTGGAGTAGGAACGGTTCAGAATTGGAAGACAGAATGCCTAACTTGTTTGCTAATTTCATGACAAAGCTAATTGAAATAGAAATAGCAGCAGTAGCATAGGTGATACTAATCGCTCTCTTTCAGCTCCCCTGCCTGTTCCAAAACCAGCCCTAACGGGTGCCGGGGATCATGGAGAACCACAGACTCGATGGGTAGGATCTGCCGGCTCCCCTGGCACAGAGCAGGCAGTGGTTAGCAGCAGATTCTCCCTTAAGGTGGAAGTTCTAAGGTTAATGTAAAGTTAGGCCAGGGACAGACGAGTAGTGATTATAGGTTATATAGTGTTTAGGAAGAGAAGTGCAGGTTAGGTTCCCTTGGGTTCGGACTCCCTTGTAGTGTCTAGTGTGAAGGTTCGTTCTTTACAGCCATCTTTGGTTTTATTTCCTGCTTCGTTTGAATATGGTTTCGAGGTTGTCTGGTTCTGAAGAGTTGGATAGCGCTCCTTCGTCTTGGTGATCAGTTTGTCGATTTGGCTTTATTCTTATAAGGTATGGTAACTATAGATATAAATTAAATCTCTGCATTGCATTCAGCACTAGAGTAATTGAATACAAAACTAGATTCAAATCGTATGGTATTCAGTACAAAAGTTTAATTGAACAGGAACGAGAATCAAATTCGGTCCAACTTCTGCATTGTTGGACTGTGTAGGCTTGCCAGCTACGTAATCCAATGTTGTATGTATTCTCATATTATCGAATTATGAATACTAATATAGCTGCCATATTTTGGTTCGGGATTCAGCTGATGGCTTATGTGAGTTACCTAGCCTTATTTAACTCGTTCTCAGCCGAGGTATATACACATAAAGGAAAGTAGCATTATTTCTATAGCATTTCTTGGCCCTGATTGGCTGGCTAGCTCAGACTGGCGTAAATAAGCTCACCCCAACCAATACCATACTTTCGTCTTCAGTAGACAAGCGTGAAGGTGGTCTTTTAATTATGTTGGCATTTCAACATAGCTAATAATGGTATTTTGTGCCATATAAATCAGAAATCATAAGGAATTTGTACATTTCATTGCTTCCAAGAATATTCCCACAGGTGATGGAATTCGGTAGTATGACGCCTTCATCCATTTCATAATACTTTCTGTCGATTACAGTTACGTACAAATGTAATTACCAGTCATATTATCAAATTACAAATTACAACTGAAATTTAATATTAAATAGATTAAAGAATTACACTTTAAATTACCTTGAAAATGTGTAATTAGTTACATTTCAATTACAATTACAAGCTTGCCGTTAACACAGCCCTACTGGAAAGGGAGGACATGGCCTAGAGAGGCAGAGATGCCAACAGTCTTCTTTATTGAGGCATTCTTCGGAGGTCGCTTCATAGTCTTCTCTCGCTCATCCTGTTTTCTTTGCCTTTAACACTGCAGAGTAGAGTTTTCATCGTTCAATCCTTAAATTTGGGGGTGTTGATGACTCACTCTCTCTCTCGCTCTTCGGGGTTGAGGGAAGTAATCTTGGCAGGGCTGTCTTCTTAGTACCTACCACAGGCCCTGTAGTTCTCAGGCTGCTGGTCTGGAGTCTTCAGCAACTCCGTATTTTCATCCTTTTCGGGGTTTGAGATGAAATGTGTCCTCAGTAGTTGACAATTCGTCTGCGCCATCGTTCCATCATTGACTGTATTAGTACTGGTTGTGTCCTGAGCCCCTCCTTTCAATAGGATAACTGGTAATCTTCTTTCTTTGGTTCCCATTTTTATACTTTACGGGTTTGAGACATAACATGCTTACTGCGGTTATTGCTGGGGGCTACGGCCGTTGGCAGTTCATCTGCACCATAGTTAGTACCTTCTGTGTCCTCGGCCCCCTTTCGTTAGGGTAGCTGGTAGTTTCCTTCTGCGGCTCCCATTGGTTCCACAGTTCGTAACTTGTCATTAAAGGCACTTTTATGTGCTGCACATGTTGGTTCTCCACCTGCACGATGTCGGTATTAGGTGCTCCGGTGGTTACTTCTAGTGTGGCTTCTTCCTTTTTCTCTCCTGCTTCTTTCTGAACTTTTTCCTGCGGCTTTTCTGTTCCTCCTTCAAGGGGTTCAATATGGGTTCGGCCTTGGTTCCGGGAGTACTTCCTTCCCTCACTTGATCAATATAGCTTCAGCTCCGGACTCCCGTTAAGGTTTACGGACTCCCGTTAAGGTTTAGTGTTGCTGTAACTGGCGTTAGTTGGATTGCGTTTTGCGACCTCTTCGCTCGTAGGGGGCGAGTCGGCCAGGTGTCATGTTTTGGAGGAGTGATAATGGTATTTTATATTTGATAACCTCTCCGAGGGTTGCATGAAAAAGAGAAAGAGAGATTGGTGGAGGAATAAATGGGATTGGTTTAATGGCGGTCGTAAGCGTGTGTCTGTTGTGGAGCTCGCCATGTATATTGGTGGCAAGCATCGGTTACAAGTGTTGGGAGGAGTGAGCACATTTGGGAGGAAAGCCGGTGCTGGTTAGAGAGTTTTGGTAGCAGTATTATTTGTGGCCAGTTATTTTGTGGTTCTTGAAGCTGTTGGGTGCGCCTGTGTTGTTCAGTTTGTTGTGCTTGCAAGTTTGTTTGTGTTGTAGATGAGTTGTTGGAGTTGTGAGTTGTTGAGTGTTGTTGTGGTTCCTTGATGTTGTAGGCAGTGTGGACTTGTCATGTTAGTATTGGTTTTTGGTGCTGATAGTGATTGTTGTGTGGTGGTCTTTTGTTATACAGTTATTAAATTGTTGTGTGGTCGTTGTCCTTGTTCGGTTGTTTGTGTACTGTGTTACGACGGCTAGCCTAGCCCAGCTATATATCCAGTGGACAGTGGCGCAGCTCCTCACCCTGAGTCTGAGGTGAGTATATGTGCTTGTGTTTTGAGTGTTTTTTGTTTTTAGCTTGTGTAATCCTGCCACATTATTTTTTGGTGCCCAACGTGGGGCTGCTGGTGTGGCAGCTGCAGGACGGTTGGTGTGGTGGGTTGTATGATTGGTGAAGAAAATGAGTATGGAAGGTTTGACTGAAGTGGAGAGGCTGAAGGAGGAGTTGTGGATGGTGAGGAAAGCTAAGGAAAGATTGGAAGTGGAGAATGAGAGGTTAAGGTAGTGTGAGGAGCTGAAGAGTGAGTTAGAGGGAACGAGAGGAATGCTAAGGAGTGTGAAAGTGGAAATGAAAGAAGAGGTGAAAGGAGTGGAAGAGAGAATGGTTGAGAAAATGGACGAAAAATTTGGAGTAATGATGAGTAATGTGCAATAGATGATGAAAGGGTTTTCTGGAGGGAGCTGTAGGAGGTAGGCCTACTGGGTCTTGTGACTGCCCAGGAGCAATCAAGAAAGTGAAAGAACAAGTGTATGAGAGTATGATTGATGAAAGTGATATGGTTGGGGAAAGTGAGGGAAGAAGAAATCACAGGATAGGGAGAAATCAGAGCAGAAGGGTAAGAAGGGAGTTGAGGGTAAGAAGACGACTAAGGGAAAGAAGGCTAGTAAGGATGATGGACAGGATGAGACTAGGACTGACTATATTGGGGGAAAAGGCTGAGAGTGATTTAGATACCAGTGAGTGGAAACAGGTAGGTAGAAAGAAGAAGGGTAAGAAGAGCTTAATCAAGAGCATGAATAGTATGGAAGTTGATGCGTTGTATTCGGACGAGGTTAAGAGGTATAAGAAAGGAGGTAGTGAGAGTGAGCAGGAAGTACAAAAGGCTGTGTATATGAGAGAGGTACCCCAACGTGCACAATACGAGGAATATAGTAGTAGGGATATAGGGCTTTTTTTTTTAAGGAATATGAGGAGTATTGTGTGGCTAAGTATGGGGATAACAAGATAATTTGGGCAAGAGAGTTGGGTAGCTTTTTTGACGGGATTTTTGTTGAGCATGTATGGGGTAGTGATGAGTGTAGGGAATGTGCCTGAGAGTGTGAAAGCCAGGATTGTGGAACAGGTGAAGGGGATAAAGAGTAGCGTTAGGTATAGGAGAAAACATGTTTTGATGGGGTAAGAATGAATGTTGTTGAGTCATTCTCAATGTATGTGTGCAGGTTGAAAACATTAGCTAGGAAAAAGTTTGGGGAAAAAGGGATAAATGAGTGTTAAGAGTTAGTGAGGAAGTTGTTGGTGACTGTGCCTGAGAGTTTGTATGAGTTTATAAAACTGAAATGTAAGAATGTGATGGACGAATGAGAGGTTAAGGTGGAATGATATTTTAGAGATAGTTGGGGATTACGAGCTAGATAGGTATATGAAAGACAGTATAAGTGTCATTGTCAGGACCGAAGGAAATGAGGGTATGCTTGAGTTCAAGAGCTATAGGGAGGCAACTTTAGAAGGGCCGAGGCAAATGGCAGAGTGAGTGCTTGATAGGAGCACTAGAGGAAGTAATGTAATTATTTTGAAATCTACAAGAGATAGGAGTGCAAGTGTCGGAAGGTTTAGGTTCAGTTAGCTGTGAGCGAGAGCATAAGTGTTATAGATGTGGGAAGTCAGGGCATAAGATTAATGAATGTTGGTGGGCATTTGGAGCGTGCTTCGGGTGTGGACAAACTGACCATTTAGTGAGTGAGTGTAAGAAAGATAGGGATATTAAATTTTACAGGTGTGGACAGGCAGGGCACATAGCGAGTGGATGTCAGGGTACCTGTGTGAATGTGATTTGCGGTAATTGCGGGAAGAACGAGCATTATGCTAGGATGTGTAAAGAACAGCATGCAGAATGTGTTGAATGTGGAATGGAAGGTCATGTAGTGAGTGTGTGTAGGCGAAAGAGGATGAGTCAGGCTGGGAATTCGGGAAACTAGGTATTAAGGGGATTCAGTTGGATGGGTCCTCTAGTGTGCGACAGTATGTTTGGGAGAATGCGATGAGTGAATTGTTGAGGGTATATAAGTATGAACTGTGTCAATGAACAAATGGGTCGGGGAGATTGACAGTTAAGTGCTGGTTGAGGATGGAAGAAAGCGGAAGAAGGTAAAGAAAGAGAATAAAAGGAAGAGGAGTGAATTGCATGATAAATGTGTTAATGCTTGAGTGCAAACGGTTGGTAAAGCGTGTGATATGGATGACAGGTAATGAATGATACATATAATGTATGTGGCTTTGAGTTAACAGGGATAAGTGAGACCTCAGTGGGAAGGAAACTGAGTAGTAAGGAGGTAGTAATAGGATGGATAAGTCTTTGCAAGAGTTTGACAGAAATATGGATGAAATGAGTGGTTTGGTAGCAGAAATAGGGGAGATGTTGGGACCAGAGCTAGAAGATATTGATGAAGTAGTGAATGAGATTTGGGAGGATAGTAGTGAGAGAGATAATGGGAGTTTGAATGAAAGTAGTTGGAAGAAGAGAATGACAATGAAACAGAGAATGTATGAGGGTCCTCAAACAAGGTCCAGGGGGCCTGCATCCAAGCATCCTTGGGTGTTGTGAAAGGCCATTTAGTGTGGATGTTGCGGGTATAAGGAGACGATGTCAAATGTACCGAGGGAGGTAATATGGAGGAGTGATAATGGTATTTTATATTTGACAATGTCTCTGAGGGTTGCATGAAAAAGAGAGAGAGAGAGGTGGTGGAGGAATAAATGGGAGTGGTTTAATGGCAGTCGTAAAAGTGTATCTGTTGTGGTGCTCGCCATGTATATGGGTGGCATGTGTGGTTATGAGCGTTGGGAGGAGTGAGCGTGTCTGGGAGGAAAGCTGGTGCTGGTTAGAGAGTTGTTGTGCCTGTGTTGTTCAGTTTGTTGTGCTTGCAAGTTTGTTTGTGTTGTAGATGAGTTGTTGGAATTGTGAGTTGTTGAGTGTTGTTGTTGTGGTTCCTTGATGTTGTAGGCGGTGTTGACTTGTCATGTTAGTATTGGTTTTTGGTGCTGATAGTGATTGTTGTGCAGTTGTATAGTTATTGAATTGTTATGTGGTTGTTGTCCTTGTTCAGTTGTTTGTGTATTGTGTTATGACGGCTAGCTTAGCCTAGCCTAGCCTAGCTATATATCCTGCAGACAGCAGCGCAGCTCCTCACCCTGAGGTGAGTACATGTGTTTGTGTATGTGTGGTTTTTTTTTTTTTGTTTTTTTTTTAATTTGTGTAATCCCACCGCAATGTCATAGTCACTGGCTGGTGCGGGGTTTAGCAGTTGGGTGAGACTGGTTGGTACATGTTTGGCACAACAGTGTGTGGTTGACTTGTAGGGTTGGGCATTCATCGCCAAGGTATATTCGGCTCGGGTGTAACGTTATTGTCACTGGGTAGTGAGGATATGCGCAGTCAAGTGAGACTAGCTCAGGGTTGTGTCATACTATTTAGTTTGTACGCGATTTGCGGAACTGGTGACAGTTTGTCTTGAGAGGGGGCCCGGGGGACAATGGTTGGACAGGTGTTACGTCATCGTGTCGGGGGGGCGGGTTGCAGGATTGCGCAGTCGAGTACGACTTGCTCAGTAGTTTATTATCATCTTGTTGGTATATCATTGCGCAATTGGATCGGTTGGTCCAGATATGATGGGATCATGTATGTCAGGTCTGGTATGATGGTATCGAGCAGCCAGGTGTAACAAGTTCCGCGTTCTTGGGTGCTACTCTTGTTGGGGTTCGGCCTTTATCCTTTTCCTGTTCTGGTGCGGTCGGATAGGTCTGACAGATGATACCCTTTGAAGAGAGAATTGGGAGCTAGCTGTGGGTTTTTGTTTTTCTGGCGAAGGAAAGCAAGTATGAATGGATAGTGGACTTTGTCCATTCTCTCTTTCAACAGTTCAGGCTCCGGAGGAATATCAGTTAATTTAAGCAATATTTGATACTTGTATTCAACTAAACCAGCAGTCTCTCAAACATCAATTAAGCTGATTTGGTTTCAGCTGAGTCGGGCAATTATGGGGGAAGACGACTCTAGGCTAGCATCAGTTTGGGGCCAATTAGACTGGATTCAACCTTGCTTCTAATCGGGAGCATTTTGTGTGAGGTAGCGGGTAACCCATCTGCCAGTGTCCAAGTTCCACTTTATGAATCTGTTGTTTCTTCTCTCTTGGGTCCTTTGTTGATTTGTGTGGTAGGGGTTACAGATCATGAGGCTTGTATTTGGAAGACGCCTTTCACAGCCAGTCGGAGGCCTTGTCCCACTCTGTGTGGATGTTGTGAGAGTAGGGACTTTTTGTTAAATCATCTGCCTCATTACTATCCGGACATTCATAAGAACGTTCTGTTGAGGTCGCCGCTTGCGCTCAGCAACAGTCTTTTAGAAACAAGATATCTCCTCAATGGTCAATTTCGTGTCGTCGTCGTCATACTTAAGAGTCACAGCAGCAGCGAGGGATGTTCGTAAAGCAGGTGATGGATCACAAATGCTGCTGTGTCTGGTTCGAGCTCTCAATGTTTTTTTGTCATGTACTGAGGAACTTTACCTCGTCCAAGAATCTTATTTGGTTTCCCCTAGGTGTCCATCTCGTTCCATTTCCAAAGTGCAGTTAGTTTTTTCTTGCAAGTGGTTTTTAGTCAAGTGTTGGTTGGTTCTTCATTGCTCTCGGAGCCTTCTAGTTAGGGCTTCGTGCCCAAGGGTGCAAAGTATCTCGGATGGCTACCCTTCGGCTTTCGGGAGGAATTTTTCAGTGTCAGCGATCTTGTAGGTGGTCAATGGAGAGTCAGTTTGGATTTTCACAAAACTCTACCTTAGAGATTTTCAGTTTCTTCAGAGAGAGGTTACTCGCTAGGTCCTGTCGTTGCGGTAACTCAGTTTTATAGTTAGCTTGGTAGAGTTAGGATGTTAGAAGTGTAGGTAGTCAGTGATAGTCTAAATGAACTAGAGTTTCTGTTGGTCAAGCTTAGACTGGGTGTATTGTTCCTTTAGGCCCTTGAGATTAGGCAGGTCCCGGTGGTCATGTTGGAATAACTGCAACCTCAGTCATGTGTCAGTGAGCTGTAGTGAACTCTAAGGTCTTGCACACAACTTCTCCATACATGAGATCCCCTCCATACATGATAGGTATAGAATACCACATGGGAGGTTCTTCAGACTCAGGCAGTACCTTGTACTCAACACTAATGGTAAGGTACTTCCTCTGCAAGCATCCTCACCGACTAAGTTGGACGACCAGGTTAGGAGATTTGCTTTTACCTCCATGAATAAGAAGTATAGATTACTACTTGGGAGGTACTTCTGACTCAGGTTGGGCTGAATTAGATTGACCCCACCTCCATTAAAATTTTGTTAATTGGGCTAATTCAGATGTTCAGGAAGTGTATTGGAATATGAAGTTTTCATAATAAAACTAATATTGTAATACTTACCTGAACACCTGAATGATTCCCACCCTCCTCCCTACTTTAATTTGATAGTGAATGATTTAATTGAAGAGACGGGCCTTTGGTGGCTGGTATTTGCACCAGTGTTGCCAACGGTAACACAAATAACTCATTTAACTAGATTTTACCTGCAGTGTTTGGTGGGTAAATCTGTGGGGATATAGTTTGGGCTGGTCAGTGACCAGGGCTAATTCAAGTGTTCAGGTAAGTATTAAAATATTAGTTTTATTATGAAAACTTTATTTTCTTTCTTTTACAGGCCAACAGTGGTGATAGTTGATTACAGCAGTAGATGGATGGTTATCTCTTCATGTTGGTTATCCTAAGCTTGGAATTGTACCTGTGACTCACAGTATGCTGTAATGTTGGTCCTCGAGTGTGCATACTGTTCCCCTGCTGGAAGTCATATTTATTTACTGCTGCTATCATGAATTTTCATCACTGGACAACGCCTTCGCTGCTGCCATGTGATTATTAATTCTATTCCTTTAGAAGAAGTCTTGCAGAATTTGGAGAAGTCAAAAAGGAAGAGAGCTTGTCAAGTGTCATCATCTTCCTCTTTGGAATCATATTTTTCGCCAACCTCCACCCCTTCGACTTCTAAGGCTCCCTGCCGAAGAAGGAGAAGGTAGTCTCCCCCCCTAAGAAGTCTCGTCATGGGACTTCTGAAGGTCTGAACTTGAACCATCATACTGTCCCTAGGGCCTAGCATGTCGGGAGCTGTAGCACTTCTGCTGCTAGTCCTAGAGGTTCTACCCCTAAGACTAGTTCCGTGTTGGGCGCTCATTCACAAGTTCCCCGAGTACACATAAATCTTCAGAATCGTGTGGAAGAAAGGAGCAAGAGGCTTAGGTGACTCAAGCCTTGCCAGTGATCGCTCTCGCGATGATTGCTCAGTTTCCAGGGTTGATGGCGGTCCTGGGGGACTTTGCATGCCGAGACCAGTAGGGGCCCCCTCATTCGGTCCTCTTGAGAGGTTTCGGCCTCAACGAGGACTTTGACGCGTTGGAGGACAATATCGGCTCTCCAGTCAGGTGCACGCTCAGCCCCACCCAGACGACGGTCACATTCGCATGACCGACCAGTCTCGGTATTGGCGCACGTTTCACCTGCCGTGCAAGAGTTTTGTAACTATCTTCAGGAAAGCGTTTTCTCCAGACAATAATGCTTTCCTAGTTTCATGTCGTGGCCATCACTGCAGGTGGATGGCTGCATGTGACTCACTTCTCCTGCTAGATCTAGTTCTGCTAGCAAGTCGAGCAAGAGCGTTCAGTCTTCCTCACCCATTCTCTCTACTTCGTATGGCTACACCAGGAGGGACGAGGTGAATAGGAGGGATCCTGCAGAGTGCTCTCCGTAGGATTCAGTGTTGGGGGACTACATTCCTGGAGGGATTTCAGGGTCCTACTGGATGTACGTCCATGTCATTGAGGAAGGATCTTATGTCAAAACTGGAGACTATGTCTCCATGGCTTATTCTGTCCTTTGGATGGATTTCAATTTGCGGTCCCCTATGGGTTCTTGCGTTTTGGGAGCCTTAATTGTATATTCTGTTGAATTGTACTCTCATTCCAGTCTTAAATGCTTGCGTTTAAGACTGGTTTTTATGCCCATTCCTCCTCGATTTCTATGGAGCCGGGGAGGGGCCCCACCCCCATGAACGTTTGACAAAATTCTGGGGTCTCGCCAAGCTCTTAAAATTCTTTGGAATTTCTAGCATTCTCTGAGTGTTTTGGTCTTCTACGATCTGTAAACACTTGGGCGAGATGAGAATTCCTGATATTGTAACTACAATTCCAGGGAGTTTTGCTGAATGTTCAAATTTCTGGCATTCTCAGAGTGGTATGGTTTTTCTGTAATTTCCAAACACTTGGGTGAAACAGACATTCCCGGTAAATGTTAATATGAAAATTGAGAGTCTCGCTAAACTAGCGTTCGCAGAGTAATTTGGTTTTCTGAGATTTCCAAACACTCGGGCGACAGGCATTCTCAATGATTATTACAATAATTGGGAGTCTCGCCGAGCGCTTGGATCCCTTGGTTTCGTTGGCGCTGGCTGAGTGCTCGGCTTCATATTGCTGCGTAACAGGGTGAGCCTTGTGGGCGAGACAAGGCTTGCCTGATTATTGTCTTACAAGAGTCTGGTTTTTCTCACTGAGCGTGGGAATTCTTACAAATTCTAACGTTCCCTGAGCGCTCACTATTACGAGAGCTTGGATGGCAAAACAAGTCTTTACCAGTACAGATGAGTCCACTCCTCTGTCTGGTTTGGAGTTATGCAGACAGAATCCCTCTTTATTCTTCTTCTCGGAGCTTTGGCCTCGAAGGAGAACAGTTAACTGGGAAGAAGTGATAGTTCTTTGTTGACGATTACCACTCATAATTATGTAGTGGTGATCTGCTCAACTCACTCGGCTTGGCTCAACCACACAGCTCTGCTCTAACAAACGAACGAACTCTCCGCTCTTGATTGGTGCGGTTCCTTGCCATGACATAGCACCCTCCCTTTCCTGTGTTGCAGCGAGCTTTCATGGGGTTATCGTCTTCGTCATCTGATGCCTCCTAACCTTCCTCTTCAAAGGTTTCCACATCCTCAGAAGAGAATGGTATTCTCCACCCCTTAAGAAGTCTCAAAGCAAGTCTCGCTTTGAGACTTCTAAGGGTCTGCATCCTTTCCATGGAGAGTAAGTAATTGGCTTTCTCTTCGGCTCACCTGCCCCTTCTGTAGCAGGAACCTAGACGCTATCCACAAAATATAGTCTCGGGAGCCCCAAGAGTTCAAAGCCAGTTTCATTCTCCTGTCTGGTTCCAAGGGCAATGCTCATGGAACTGTGGCTGCATCGGGCACACCCGTGTACGAGTCTGTCTGAGTGTACAACCCCCAAGGGGGGTCATACATCCACAGTCAGTGATAGGTGGTCTTCTCTCCATCACAATAGTGGTGCAGGACGAGAGGGGACCTAGCTGCGTTGGTGGCTCGGACCCACCTGTCAAAGATAGGAATGGCTATTCTTCAGGTGCCAAGATTGATGTCGCTGTCCCTCGAAACAAGGCATCTGAAGGAGATAGGAGGAGGTCCTCTGCGTAATCCTCTTTGTGATGTTCGATCACGGAGAAGATAGATGTGTAGCAAGACATGACAAGTTCTATTACTGCATTTAACTTCGATCAACTTTTGCTCTCGTTCACGCGAATGAAATGGTTGTAGGAATGAATGCTTCGTTTAACAAAGTGAGAACATCGCAAGTTCAGCAAAGAGCGGGCAAGAACAGTAAATCCTCCTCTTTTTTCCCTCTACTTCCTGATTATACTGGAATGAACAAGGAAATAAGAGGAATTCTATGGAGTCTACTCCTTAGAGTTCAAACCCGAGAGACTGTTTTTGGTTCAATCTTAGGATTTTACCAAACATAGTCAATCTGTTCAGGATGGATAGCACCGAGAGGTTTGAACACCTCTCCAGTGCTACTGTTTTGGGAACAACCAGTTTAGCATGAACTAGTCGTCTTCAGTATCCTGTTATCACCAGAGAAGTCTCCCTTCAGGAAAACTTCACCTTCGCTTTCTTCGTTAGGTCTGCTTCCAGTCCTAATTCTTGTCTGTTGAATGAAGAAGTATTAGGCTGGAGTGCGGTACACAGGAACCTACAAATATACTACTATATTTTTCTTGTGACATGCTTCTTTTATCAATTGCATTGTCTGAGTAGTAGGTGCATTTCTGTAAGTTAATTCTTCTGGTATGTGATCGAGACAAATAGTACCTTCTCTTAATTAACCTGAAACTCAGGACAGCCTTTTGGGTCTCCCAAGAGTAACTGGTTTTGATTTTGAGATAACTAGTGGTATTGTTTCCCAACAATACCACAGCATTTGCATTATCACCAAACAAGAGGGTTTTCTTTCCTCCCATTTTGGTTGAAATGCAGATGCATGAGTGTATCTTTTTTGCGCTCGATGGTTCTAGCAGAACGCATTCCTTCATGGCATGCACTATCTAGCAACTCAGTATGACAAGTCGAGTGAGTGATATAGGGCTCTGTCTCAATACTGCTTGCTCTCCGAGATTCTTTTTGGTTTGGTATTGTTTCTTCTCTGTTGAGGATTAACTACCAATTCGAAGCTCTCTGCCCTGCAATGACAGACTTAGGTCTTTGGTTGGATTGAAATTCTCACATAATGCCCATCTCTCCATCACCGCATTTACCGTTGTCAGAATTTTCAGACGGAGATATATCTCATTAGAGACTCGTTATCATCTTTCTGTTTACCCCACGGTATAACAGAAGTCTGTAGCCTAGTCTTCTGTTCCATTGCACCTGCCCCATCGGCTGCTGTGATGACCCAGAATGATTTTCTTCAGACAATTTCAGTTTTGTCTTCTGTTATACATTTCCTAATCCATAAGGTGTTCAATTATTTTTTGTTCACCCCAAATTGTAAATGAATAATGGAAGACTTTGCCTGTTCCCCGCCTGACTAGCCCTGCTTCCAAAGTAAATAGAAACTTCCTCCCTGATTCAACCCACAAGAAGCAGTTCTTTAGGCAGTACAATCTCTGTGTTTACATTACTGAAAGACTCTCCACTTTCATTGCAAACTCTGACTTTCTTGCTGAGCAATAATGAAATAGCGGATTAACTTTTTCAGTCCTCTGTAAAACAACAAGGATTAAAGCCATCTTCACTAGTTGGTGTCATCGACAGGACTTTTTCTATGATCAGAATCTTGAGAGTTTACGTCTCTCGATTCAACTGTGAAGACGTAGGTCCACATTCAGCTTAGTCATTTACTAGTAATATAGTATTGTTTCTCCTTGGTTGAGATTCAACTACCGATGAGAAACTTCTATCTTGCCGTCATAGGGACCTCGCTCTCTAGAAGGCAATTAACTATCGTCTGATGTGCACATGCCATGTGAGAATCATCTTGTCTCTCAACATTGTTGGTGAACAAGATAGAAGATTTGTATGGTTGTTCTCAGCATAACCCTTCAAAAGGCGGGTGTCATGTGACTATGTCTCAGATGTGTGACAGCGCAATCAGTTGGCATCCGTTGACGAGTCCGAGTTCTTCATGATCTGCAATGCGTACTTTGTATTGGTTGATCCAGATCAGTTATTATTTTGTCCTATTGGTGTGTTGCTGTACCCATGAAGGATCGACACCCTTCATTGAGTGTTGATGCCTTTATCCACTGCAGGCTGCCAATGCAGAAGTGTCCAAAGACACGTCTTCCTCAGAGTCTTACGAGATCATGAGAGACTTCTCTGCAGTTAGATAGTCCAGTGGATGGGTACATTTCATCACTCCAAAGAATATGTCGGACCAGAAGATAGATGAGGTTTCATTGTGACCATATTTATATCTTTCTTCCTTCGGGTTTGCCCACAGGTCCTTGGAACCTCTTTTCACTGGACTGGTGGTGGATGCTTGCAGGTTGTGTTTGCTTACCCTGCTCCTTCAAGAGGACAAGTTACATCTCGGCTATGGTGTGCGGTTCTAGAGGTAAGAAGAATGCGAGAGTGACTGGCCTCTCCACCCATAGATATAAAAGCCTAGATGCCGCATCGGCCGGCCGGGCATACGTCATCAGGTCCGCCATCTTGGGGCGGTAATTTAAACAATGCAGCAGTCTGTAGTATATGAAGTTTTTTCGCCACTATTTGCTTAATATTGCACGGATTTTCTTGTCTGATGGTTCGTTACAAAGCTTACATAATTCCCTACAAGGATCTAATAAAATAAAGTTGTTCCTTATTGTTTGAAAGTTAAAACTGCAATGACTTTGTTTTAGCAGTTGGTTGGGGGAAGGGGGGCTAGTTGTACACAAATGTTAATATTTACCCATAACTATTGCTGTAAACAATAGTTTTATATCTGTGGCCGCATCGGCCGGCCAGACATACGTCATCAGGTCGCCATCTTGGGCGCGGTAATGGGGCGTAACAGGTCTGTTGGTCAGACGTGGTTTTTTCTAAAATGCCTCAATATTGTGCTGCATTTGGCTGTAACAGCATACGAAATTTACGTAGCCGAGAGCAGGGTATCACATTTCATAAGTAAGTTTATTGTTGTATGTACACAATCTCATTTTTTGTCGGGAACAGCAGCAACAGCCCTATCTCTGCAATATAACTGAATGTTGCAAAAGTAGTTATGGTTAATCCCGGGTTATCTTTCCTGTTCTGATAGAAAACTAGGGTTGTCATACATCATTTTAATCGCCAGAATGTAGTCTGTCCATTTCTGCTAGGGTTCTCTGTTTCTTTCTTTATATTTGTTTGTAGCAGTAATACAAGCCAATAATACAGATCGGTTTTAGAATATTTTCTGCTCAGCTCTATGTGTCTATCATGTTAAAATTTAAGTTTCACACTTTCAAGGTCAGTGCAACTAAAGTTCTGCTGATCTATGTGATTTTTGTACATGTATTGTTATTAATCTATTTATCTAAATATGTATTGTAGATTTCCAAATGAAAAGGAGCGTCAGAGGAGATGGGTAGTTGCACTGCGGAGAGAAGGGTTCCATGCTAGCAGCCATTCAATTCTCTGTAGCAGTCACTTTACAGAGCAGGACTTTGACCGCACGGGCCAGATTGTCCGCCTCAGGTCAGGGGTGGTGCCCTCAATATTTGACTTCCCAGTGCATCTTCAAGTTGTAAGTTATGGCTTTATGTTGAGCTTACAATAACTAGCAGATCTAGCACAGTGTTTTCAGGGGGTTGATATAGTATTTCATAAATCCTTACAGCAAGTGCAGGATGGGATGGTGACCATTTAATACTAAGTAGTGTTGCACCAATCCACCTTTTCAGCTACCGATACCGATACAGAAATTTAGGTATCGGCCGATACCAAGTACCGATACGCTACAGAGTTTGCCTCTGTATTTTTACGCTAGCTCCCTGTAAATTCTGCTTACCTTTCAAAGCAGTTGTCACTGAAATCCAAGTGGTATTAGCATAGTTTAACTCCAATTTAACACATAATTGCATTTAGGTTCAGTTATAAAAATCTGCATAAACCAGATAGGGAAAAAAGGAGTGTAATATATTTACACTGGCCAATACTGGATCCGCAGTCAGCTACCGATACCCGATCCAGTATTTAGGTCAGTATCGGCAGCCAATATCGATACAAGTATCGTATCGGTGCAACACTACATCTAAGATCATAATTTATCTCAATAAAATGTTGTAATAGGAACCTCCAAGACCCAGATCTTCTGCTACATCACAGAGGGCAGCTGCTGCTGCAGAGGTGATCCATGACAGTGATGAAACATCAGCCACACACAATACTCAGGACGATGATGTATGTCATATAATTATTTTTTAGGTTCAAAGTAAACATCATAAATTTATGATATGACATATATGTATGGAATTACCAGTAAAATGGTCCAGAGTGGCATAGGACCCAATAGCAGAGACTGCATAATTTTAATATGCTAACTGGTCAGTATAATTTTAAAAGCAGAATGCTGCAGACACTAAATAAAATTGACATCAATGCTAAACAGCGGTAAAGTATTCATTGTGTAGTGCATTGTTAACAATAGTGGACAATTGTTATAGGTACATTCTTATGCAAGTGGGTCTGCGGAGAGCATGAAGGAGAAGCTGGCATGGTATCAGCAGCAACTTGAGGGCTTTAGGAAACAACTCAGAAATTCCAAAGACAGAGAGAGAAGAAAAAAGAAGAAACTAACTGCACTGTTGGATGAACTGAAAGAGCAGAACATCCTTAATGATGAACTGCAACAGAAACTAGAGCTTTATGCAGGTAATTATGAGAGAGTGATTTAACAGGGGTTGGGAAGAGGCTGTGCCATATTCGTATTCGCAGCAAAAATGGCACATTCAGAGGCCTTGCTTTGTGGCCATATGGCCCATGCATAGCAGGCCTATTTTGTTGCATGTATGTCAGTGGTTAATACTGCAATATCCATGAAATCAGTGTCAACTGCTGGCAATAACTGTCCATAAATAAGAAGCTGTAAAGTCTCATACTAATCAAATCAAGGTTTGTATAATTAAGAATTTCCTTGCCCCATTAAGTCACTTATCTCAATTCAGTTGCAATTAACTAAGGTTAACCATTGATATACAAACCTAAATATGCAGGTCAGTAAATACTGAAACATAAAGAATGCCCTCTGCAGTATAAAATCACTAATGTCAGCTTATTATGGTTATATTATAGTAAATAAATTATTAGCAGGTTTATATTGCCCCAAGCTATATTATACCATACCTTTACCTTTTTACAGATATACCAGTTGATATTCTTACAAGAGATGGTCCTGCCTACACAGAAAAGCAGAAAGCGTTTGCTCTTACCTTGCACCTCTACGGTCCAAAAGCATATGATTACTTGAGAGACACTATTAAGCTGGCACTTCCTCATCCTCATACATTACAAAGGTTATTAACAACTTATTCACTAAATGAATGTAACGGATTTTAGAAGTAAAAATATCTTAAGCAAGTGGCCTATAAAACATGGCTAGAAGTAATGGCTTGAAGTAATAATCTCCAACTAGCAATAATTATGTTTAACAACCATACAAACTATAAAACTATAACATTTGTTCAATCAAACCTGGGGCCTAAAAGTGTTTTATTTTCATAACAGGTGGCTCAAGTCTGTTGATGGTGGACCAGGGATCAATACTGGATTATTGGATGTTCTTGGAGAACGAGTAAAGGCAAACCCAGAGCAGTACAGCCAAGTGTGTCTGATGCTGGATGGCATGGCAATAAAGAAAGAAATCAAGTATGATGCTCACCTCCAGAAGATGATTGGGTTTGTAGATCTGGGAGATGGAGCTGACGAGCAGAATGTTGCAACAGAGGTACTAGTGGTGATGGTTGTGGGGCTACAGCATCACTGGAAACTACCAGTTGCATACTTTCTGACAAAGACATTAACAACAGACTCTCAAAAAGTGTTGATAACACACATACTGGAAGCACTCCATAACCGTGGAGTCACAGTCAGGTGTATAACAATGGATGGACATGCTAGCAATGTAAACATGTGTCGCAAGCTTGGATGCTTGTTCACAGTTGCTGGCAACGATCCTCTGCAAACACACTTTCCACACCCCACAACAGGAAAGCCTATATATGTGCTGATGGACGCCTGTCACATGATAAAACTCTCTCGTAACATGATGCATGCTTACAGCCCCCTGGTCAGTGCAGATGGTGAAATCCAATGGACATATATTTCCCACCTTAACAACATCCAGGAACAAGATGGCCTACGTGCAGGAAACAAGCTATCCAGCAAGCATTTGCGGTTTGAATTTCAAAAAATGAAAGTCTCTCTGGCAGTACAGACACTGAGTAAGTCAGTTGCAACAGCTCTGAAAGTGATGAAAGTCCTTGGCTATTCAAGATTTGCTGGCTGTCTCCCAACTGTACAATTTATTGAGGTTAGTGTGCAGTTGACTATAAGTTAAATCCATACTCTAATATCTCCCTCTGGTGTCCCTGATGTCCGTGACCCCCTTCCCTGGAGTCCTGGCCTGAAATCCACGCCGAGACTGTACTGTCGTGCTGACTGGTTGCTGACATGAGCCCCAGGCATGACTGTGTGCAGTGCAGTCTCGGCCAAGAGACTGTATCCAGAAGGGGGCTGTGTTGTCTAAAAGGCCCTGGAACTTGGCAGTAATGCAAGACCTCTTTTTATGCTTTCCAGGTGTTGGATCGTTTGTTCGACATTATGAACAGCCGCAACCCACATGGGAAGGGCTCAAAATGTCCGCTGAGTCAGGTTAACTGGCAGGACACTTTGGCTTTTATGGCAGGGGCTAGGCAATACCTCCTTGGTCTTACCACAGTAGATGGTACTCCCATATATCGCACTAAAAGGTAAGGTTCTTTGAATGGTTAATTTTTCATTAATAATTTTTTAATGTTACATTTTTCAGTTTTCTGTTGAATTTACACGTTTGTTCTGTTTTATTATCTTTCAGTGACTAAGAGATCTTTGCTGTGTGGCTACTTACCTTAATGAGTTACAAAGTTATTATACTTACTATATTCTTTCGTAAATACAACAATACACTGTACCTTTACTAAGTTTATGACACATAGATATTTAATTCTAAACTTACAATTCTGCTAAGAACACAATTTACAACATAGGAAGTGTTATTTTTGACAAACAACCATGGTATATGCTGGGTTTATTTCAGGTACCTGTCCGTGCTTGGGTTTGTCATCAACATCGACACGTTTACCCAGATGGTGCCCCAGCTACTTGAACAGCAAAGATACGTGTGTACCTATAAATTCAGCCAGGACCACTTAGAACTTCTCTTCAATTTAATTAGGGCATCAGGTACAAATTTCACAAGTGCTGAAGTCCTATATTATAGCCCAGCAATGAAGCATGCAATATGTCATGATTAACTAGTTATCACGTTGGTGCAGTGTAAGAATGTAGACACCTAATCATGCTAATGGGCACTGGGCTAAGACTGTAAATGAAGTAATTACTTCCAGATTTGAATGAGCTTTTAAATCATAGTGCTGCTTTAATTATCAGGTTTATATCAGTATATACTTAAATTATCAGTTGTACTGCTGTAATAATATACCCTTCTTTCATTGGTTGTACCATTGCTTAAGCATCTTTTGTTTTCATATTTAAATTTTGTATATCTCTTTTAGGGGGATGGAATAATAATCCTACAGCACTACAGTTCAAAGGAGTATACCGCCGTCTGATGGTACGGTGTGGCCTACAACCTGGAAAGACGGGCAATGTTACCTCACAGGACAACACAGTGTCCCTTATGGCTATAGATATGTCCTCTGGAACTCCATCTGATGAGTCTCATGTTACTGAGTCCCCTTTTGAGGAAGACACTAGTCTAGTTGACCATAGTTATGCTGCTTCATTCACCAAACTGGTAGATAACATACTAGTTTATATGGCTGGGTGGGTAGTGAGGAAAGTTATGACAAAACTTTCCTGTGATGTCTGCCGTGCTAGCATTGTAAGCGAAGCTTTACCATCCACAAATGATGAAAGTTACCATCTTCTGCAAATAAAGAATAGGGGTGGTCTTGTCATACCCTCTGCAGGTACAGTCAAAGTTGTTCGCGTGGCAGAGAAATGCATACGTCAAGGCCCTAGTGTCACATCTGCTGCCCACTCTGTCACACTGTTGCAAGTCTTCAGAGCTGTTCGAGCAAACATTGGAACAGATGATATATTTGAACTTGGTGATCATGTTCTGGAAACTCAAGAAGGTCTGTCAAACCATCTGTTTCACCTTACTGAATTGGTGGTCTCTTGTTTCTATCATGTAAGACAAACACCACCTAGCTAAAAATTACATACTCTGCAATTGCAAGCTGGCAGCCCACGAAAAAAAAAAAAAATGGTTAAAACAATATTGTTTAAGGGCCATTAGGTCAATAGGGTAAATCATGTATGTTGGACACTAATTTGATGTTTCTAGATTTCTTTCACTGCATTATAGCTATGTAATATTAAAGTGTTAATCTGGTCCTTGTAATAAGAACTAAATGGCCCAAGCAAGGCACATAATGGGTTTTTGTTGATGTTTTGATATAGGCTGCTAATTTGTCATATCCAATTGTATATAGATTATCATTACAATGTAGTATCATAAATTAAACTGTGGAAACAGCAATGAAAAAAAAACTTGTTTAAAACTGCTGGGAATATTTATAAATAAATGCACAGATGTACAATAAGTTGTATATACATTCAATGTAAGAACAAACTATCATGAAAATAAATAATTGTGCAATACATTTTGAGAGTTGTTACTTCAAAGTATAGGCTTAATGACCCATAAGGCCACCCATAGCTTTAAATTTACATGCCTGACCAAACCAATGAACAGTTAGCTGAAAAAATTAGACTGGCCTTATGATTGTGGCCTAGGCTGAAAGGCTGGGGGTGGGGGGGACTATGACCGGGTTACGGGGTGCTCATCAGGATTGGCTCATTTTGGCAATTTTGTCTAGAGATGGGTCCCCTTCTGGAAGGGTAGAATATAAAGATGACCCACTGCCCTTATCCAATAAGGTAAATAATAAATTGATGGGACCTTACAACACAGGTCAAGAGATGAGCTATATTGAACTGTTAATGCTTGCCATAATGATATATCCTAGTCTGCTCAAATTAAAGGTAATTTTGTGAAAAATTAAGTTTATATAATTATTTCACCATATAAAATTAGGTCTAGAGATAGGTCACTTTTGCCACTAGACGAGGTCTCTTGATCCCCCCTAAATTTTCCAAAGCCAGGTCTAGAGGTCAGAATTCACTGAGGAGCATCCCGTTCCAAAAAATTGGAAGAACCCCCCCCCCCCCCTCCAGGCTCAAAGGAGCAGGCAGAGATGCAAAGGCTAGATAACACAGAAATCCTAGTTATTCTAGGGCCTACTGTGGTTTATTTTAGGCCCAACCCTACAGTTTTATGACCTAAACTTGTAGGCCTGTGCCAAAAATTATATTGAGGGAATTTTTAACAGAGCACTTCGAGAGACAAAGATTTTACTTAAGTTGCACAGATCCATAGCTGTAGGCCTACTTTAGTAATCTGTCTTGTCACAGCATTTCAAATTATTGTTTACAGCAATAGTTATGGGTAAATATTAACATTTGTGTACAACTAGCCCCCCTTCCTGCTAAAACAAAGTCATTGCAAGTTAACTTTCAAACAATAAGGAACAACTTTATTTTATTAGATCCTTGTAGGGAATTATGTAAGCTTTTTAACGAGCCATCAGACAAGAAAATCCGTGCAATATTAAGCGAATAGTTGCGAAAAAACGTCATATACTGCAGCCTGCTGCATAGTTTGAATTACCGCCCCAAGATGGCGGACCTGATGACGTGCGCCAGCCTATTCAGCTAGCGGTCGATGCGGCATCTAGGCTTTTATATCTATGTCTCCACCTTCCCCTCCTTGTTTTTCTACTTCTCTTCCTTCAGGTTAAGGATAGGACTCGAACTTCCACTAACTGGTCGGGTGATCATGCAGCTCCTATACTCTGATCAAGTTGTCAGAGGCAGGGTACTCCTCCTTGTTCTTACGACCAGGAAGAATAGCCCAGGTATGCAGAACTCTAGTCAGTTCTAGAGGCTCACTCACATTCCTCCCACCAATCAGTGAGTCTTCCTTATGTAAAGGACCAAGGGTTTGTATATATCGTGTAGGAACAATCATAATTTTTGAAAGTAAATTGTATTTTTCCTAATTATACAAACCCGAGGTCCTTTACATTTATGCCCACCTCATGCCACTCCTCAATCTGAACCTGGGCTGAAAGGCAAATTGGAGTGTTTACATCCAGGCAGGTGGGCCTACCCGCCAACCAGAAGGGAGTTACCGCCTAACCACCTTGTTCAAGAATTTAACGGCTGTAATTCCAGCCTACACTGAAAGTAATTCATTATGTAAAGGACCTCAGGTTTGTATAGTTAGGAAAAATACAATTTACTTTTAAAAATTGTGATTTTAGAAAGCATAGAAATTATATGACCTAAAATAATAGGAAAGCAAAATCGAACATCCAGGAATCATAATGAGGTAAATAAAACTAAAACACTATTGCTAATAAGAGAAAGTAAGGTATCTACACCTAGTCAAACGGGATAATATGCTAAAAGTAAAAGACTCTGCAGATGAAAATTATTATAAGAGGAGAGATAAACTCCTTCCACCGATAATCACCTTAACAAAGACTCAAAACGCACAAAACTTACAATAATCAACTAATTAATTATAAAGAAAAAAAATATATATATTCCCTGTTTATTTTCCTTCATCTTACCATCTAACCTCTATAACAATGATTTTTAAGTGCAAGCGTTGGTAGTTTTCCCAGTTTGACTTTTAGATCATTGTACGAGGTTACTTCATATTATTTATTTTCTGGATCGATCACTTTATCTTGTCGTCCAAACCACTCTCTTCTCACTATCTGAAGTGTTGAGCGACTGGAATTGCCGTAGAGATTGACATTCTTGCCTAAATTTAATGAGATATTAATTTTCATTTGGATGTTTTTACAAGCAAAAATGTACGGTTCCCAGTATATATATATATATATATATATATATATATATATATATATATATATCTTCCAATAAGAGGTCGAGGCTAGTCCCCATCATGTAACAGGCGAGGAGGCAAAACAGCTCATTATTGTTACCAATGTTTCAATACTATGGTCTCATTTTTAAGGATAAAAAAGGAAGAAAACCAAAAATATATAAGTTATAAACTTGTCCAGCAAGATTAGCATAAATTATCACCTACAAATAAGTATGAAAAAAGAAAACTAAAAACACACAATGTATTAGACTAAGTAAAAAAGATTTTAAAAATGTAAAACAAACCTTACAACAGATTCGGTTTCTGAAAGGTATGCCAGAGCGCGCAGGAGTCGAGATGGCCAAGGTAAGAGAAGAGTGGCCTGTCTAAGCAATGTATGATGGAACTACTGTAGTGTTTTTATTTAATTGAACTGCTGTGGTGTTTTTATTTAATGTTGGAACGAGGTGCTTATAATGGCAAAGGATTCGAGTATAGGGAGGTGGTTTTCTTTAGGGTTGGATAAAAATACCTTAAACTCATCGTAGTTGACTTTGCATGTGCATATTTGTATATGGTTGCTCATATTTGAAAGCTTGAGGCTAGATAGCTTCATCCCTGTGCGGTACGGAAGCAAAAAAGACACCCGTTGCTAATATGATAATGTTGACATTTGAAGACTAACGTTCCATCCCATGTAATCTTTGAAAATGAAAGAGTGCAAGTAAGACCCCTCCTCCCAAATCCTATTCAATGTTTCAACTGTTTCAAGTTTGGTCATTCATCAAAAGTGTGTAGGAACGCAAAAGTTTGTATAAATTGCTCTGCCCCTGACCATGGTATTTGTTCTGAAACACCAAAGTGTAGTATAACTATGAACTGTCAGCAGTAAATATCTAAACCCACTACTACCCCTTACAACCACAAGGGGTCCAGTGGGAGCACCTTCTCCTGTAATAATAATAATAATAATAATAATAATAATAATAATAATATGCTTTATTTCAGCTCGGGGCCATATACATTGAATATACAAAATACAGACAGTAACATACACAATCTAGATACATGAGACATGATAAAATAGAAAAAGAAAATGAATAATCGGAACTTATCCACAAAATAGCTGAGGTAGCATAAAAGCTAGCAATCATCATATCGGTAATAACAGTAATAATATTGGTGAAAACAAAATGCATTGAGAGTAATAACAGTTAGTGCACATATTATATAACTTAAATTTCAACTAGAGACCTTAGGTGGTTACAGTAGTCAGGTCTAGAGGGCTAAATACATAAATTAAATGTAAATAAAACTTTAACTTGATAGTAATCACAGTAATAATAAAAAATTAGAATATCAGCAATAAATGTAATAATGACAAAAACTGCAGATAACATCTTGCCAATACAGAGATTAAGTCCTTTATGGGACAAAGGCTCATTTTCCCATCTTTCCCACAATTTAGATTTTCTTCTTGCTTCGCTCCTTAGGATGCTTTGTATGAGCGAGTTGCTGCTGTTTCTCACTCGGGTTACCAGACTGGACATTGTTCGCCTAACAATGATTTTTAAATTGTCCAGGTGGTTTTCTATGAACATCTGTGTGGCGGAGTGGTAGCGGGGAGTGTTTGTGAGGCGTCTCAGAATGTCATTGTCCACAACAGTGATGCGTCTCATGGTCTCTCGGGTATAGTTCATCCAGAGGGAACACCCATAGATACTGTAGTAGTACGAGCGGAAGAGCAGCAGTTTCACATCTCGGTGACAGAAGGCAAACCTTCTTGCAATCATGTTGCCAGCTGCACATAGTTTACGACGCCTCTGTTCAATGTCTGCCGTATCTTTTAGGTCGTCGGTGATAATGTGACCCAAATACGGAAATTCGTGCACAAATTCCAGCCGATGGTTTCTGAGGAAAATTTGAGGTTCTGCAATATGCTTAAGCGATCCTCGGGAGCAGCGACATGCACTGGGTCTTGGTTTCGAGAAAAACAAATTTGTAATATATTCTGATTCTAGAAGTGTTTTGGAGTCTTAATATTTGCAATTCATCACATCCTTTGATTCTCCAAGCTCATGGGTGGCTTTTTCAAATTTCTTGCAAATACAAAGCTGTTTCATTCGGTTGGGTTCCTGCCCAGGTAGGGACCAAAGGTAATGAAAAAGCTGATAGAGAAGGAAAAAGGGTATGTAATAAAAAATCACTGGATATCCATGAAGTTCCCTACATTGATATGAAGTCTCCTATTCGAAGCTATAACCGCCACAAATGGCAGGAGTGATGGTCCTCAAACCTCCTTGCCACAAACAAGAAACTGAAGGCAATAATAATAATAATAATAATAATAATAATAATAATAATAATAATAATAATAATAATAATATCCTATATTTCAGCTCGATCAGACCTAATTTGAATTTTTGGCAGTCTTCATTGATAGGCGGACTGAGATTGTTTTAATGAGACTCCGCATTGGTCATTCCTGATTGACACAGCTTTATAATTGAGGGACGTGAGGCTCCAGTCTGTGCTCGCTGTAACTGCCTGTTGACAGTTGAGCATGTTCTGGATTGCTGCCTAATGTATGGTGCTGCCCGCAGGAAATTTGGTCTTCCAGGGAAACAACTTTCTTATATTTTAGGAGGTGATGTTGATGTCAATAACTATGCAAAATTCTTAAAATGGATTGATATTTTTACTTATAGGGGGGCCTTATGCCCAAATGTAAGGGGAAAAATGGAGCGCTTATGACTTAATTTAGGTAATTGTTAAAGAATGCAAGGTCGCCATTGAAAACTTAGTGGATTAATCTAATTTACATTTATTTACAAGAAACATTTACTGGCCTGAGATAAAAGCAAGGCAAAATGGCCATACATGGTCAGAGCGCCGTATAATGTCTGGATCACCCCTATCTTTCACAATATGGAAAAAAATGGCCAAATTCAACATCTACTGCAATGCTAGTTTCCAAATTGATAATATCTAGCGGTAAGAAAGCACTTGCAAGGAGACGGAGAGCACGGACTCAGCAGGGTCAATCTGGAAATGAGTTCCCAAATTACACACAACATAAAATAAAGACTTCTTGCACAATATTTCAGCTAATACACTATGGAGGGTGTTTATCTTTAATCACACATAAGGGGAGGAACTCTATTGCTTAAATGAAATGCTCAATGAAGACTGTTTATCTGGGACGATCACAGAAGGTAGCATGCGGCCGCTAGGTAGAGAGGGAACAAAGGGAGGTTCATTTGAGAAGTAGGAATGTGAATTGGAAAATGCGGGAGAGTTTATTTGACTCGGAGGAAAAGAACTGGCAATATGACTGTAACTCAAGATGTACCTGGGTGCCTTATGGAGAGTAAATTGGAGAGGTTGGTGTCGGCTTTGTCAGAGTTCAGGGCGCGCCAGTAGCACCCTTGTTAGGCCTATGGGCAGGCTGGCTCGGATGTCTTTCCGAGGTCAAGGACTGGGCTGAACTGAGGACGTTGTCGGGTGTGAATCCTGGGTTTTGGGACAGTTTTTCCTCCCCTGTTGGCAGGTCATCCTGGAAACAAACATACAGCCAGCGAAGGTTCACAGGATAAGGGATTTTAAGAGTAGGCCTAAGAAGTACACACTCCCCTTGGGATATGTCCCTAATGCTTAACAAGTTTTTATTTCACCCACTACTACATGGAAATGATGATCTCTGGCCTGCTTTGTGTTTCCCGCCTAAAGTCAACTGATGGTAGGAGTAGAAAATGGCTGCTCTTCTAGCAAATAAATAAAAGTGAATGGCACTGGGAAGACGAGGAGATCAAAAACTGTAAAAGCTGCCCCTGTTAAGAAGGCATTCACTCACTTTCGGGCGTGAAGACCTGGGCTAAATAAGTCGATTGCCTCGACTAAACAGTTCTCCTTCTCTAACTGAGGTTATAGAGCAGTGATGTGTGGCTAGCTACAATGACCTACCTAACTTATAGGTGGAGATGCTAAGCATAGTAACTTACTGAATTAATAATGTAGTCTAGCCTAAGTGAGAAGTACTGGTTGTCTTTGATGGCAGGCTACTCTACCCCTATGTAAGGTTACTTTGAAAATTCTGCTTGTTACTACCCTAATGCCCTGGTACTAAATTACTTAGCCTAACCTACTCTATGCACTTAATTAAGAGGATGCAATCATTTCAGAATGTGCTACACAATAATGGAGGTTTATTGAACCTAAATTGTTAAAATATGTAAGATGAGGTAATGATGCGTGAGGGTGATGAGTGGTTAGTAGTGTACCAGGATGGAAATATAATGAGGTAATTATGACATTTAAGTGAGGGTTAGTAATACAAGTTCTAGGGGTTAGAGGGTTAGTCTACTGGCATAGATCAGGCTGGCTACTTTCTCTGGGTAGGTGCCAGGATCACTCTGCAAATTAAGGTGGCACTGTGTCTAGGGCACAGGTGCCAAGGAGAGCATGTGGCTCTTTGTTTAGTGTGTTAATTTGTTATGTCCCTTCTTCTTTTTCTTATTAATCCAGGGCCTGGCTACACCAGTCCTAGGAGGAGATGGAGGCACCAACTCTGGGGAAAGGCCAGAAACGCTGTCAGGAGCAGAGGCAGTGGTAGCCCTAGGGACTACAGGTGAACACTCTATTTTGGCATCTGCAGCAACCGTCGTAGAGGTGGAACCTGCAGCAGGGGAGGCCCTCACTCCGGCTGCTGCGACAGCCATCAAAAGGGTAAGACTCCAGGCTGACTCCTGGTCGGACAGTTCCTGGTCATCCAGAGAAGGTGTAATGGTGAGGTCTGCCAGAGGTTCATCCTCGTCTGACAGAGGAGATGGTGAAGAAGAATCGTGGACTGGAGCAGGGCAATGGGCTGTATTAAGCTCCATGCCTGTTGGAGGATCTCCTGTAGGAGTATCCTTGATAAGGTTAGTTTTGGGTTCCAGCACTAGCTCGGGGCTAGGCACAGAGGTCAATTCTTGTGGTGGCTCTATGTTCAGGCGGGGTGGAGCATGGCACTGCCCAGTGCTGTCAAACGGCACTGGCAGAGAATTGAGGTCAGATGGACCTGGGACGGGTACCAGAGGTGCCTTACCTCTCGGTGTGCCCGAAGTGATGGGAGACAGAGGTTTTGTCTCCTGTGGAAGGCTGAGCCTTTTTGAAAATGGACAGTGTCCGCTGCTTGTAGCTTGCTAGGGCACCTAGGCCAATTTGTGGAGTGCCCTATTATGTTGCAGGTTTTGCAGCAGAACTGGGAATGATCAATTTCCCTCCTTGGTGAAAGGGGAGACTTTTGGCGGCCGTACTTCCGGGAGGAAGTAGGTCTTTGATGTCTCCTTGCTTTGGCGGAGTTTGTTGTGGGGTTAGGACCCCTAGGTTTGTGGAAATACAGGGGACTTGAAGTCTTGCCCTAGCATGAGTGCATACTTTAGAAAGGTGAGGTCTGGTGACCCTCAATTGGAAAGTGGGAGGGATCAACTTAATACCTTCAATTGCAATTAGTCGACGTCTATTGACAGTAGCCCCGTGGGGAATTTTGTCTTCCCATATCAGGGAGATTTGAGCGCCAGAGTTGTCAAAGGCTCTGACTTGGCTTGGCGGATAATGACTTTGGAGGGGTGCGGCGGTTATAGGGCCCTTAGCCGGGGGTCCTAGAGAGGATGAATTGGTGATGGCCATAGCAATGGCAGGAATATTATGGTTGGCGCACCTTCCATAATTTGCGGACATGTGACCCTTGCGGCCACAGCCTCGGTAGAACCTTCTCCAGAACTTCTTCCTTGGCACTGGATAATGGAGCCGAGATAGCACCACAGGTTACGAATCTATAGGGTCACCAAGGATTGCAGTGTGCTCTGTCACAGGTGAAGAGTCCTCTCTGGAATTAAGCAGATGTGGGGAGGTTAAGGAATCCTCCTTTGAGTCACCCTCGGGAACAAGTCTGGGGTTGAGTGGCTGGCTCACTTCCGAAATGGAGGAGGCAGGTGGTGAAGTGGTAAAAAGCTGGCAGGAGACGGTGGAAATTATCTGGCTCTGGCACTGGATCTGGACCAGGCTTACGAATAGAAGGGAGTCAGTGACATCAGGGGTACTAGCCTCTAAATTCAAAACTGATGATTGGTTATTGGGCATGCTGCATGGGTCCCCGGTGCATCTGGTAGTGGAAGCTGTGTCCTGGGGAGATATGGTTTTAGGAGATCACAGCCCAATATGACCTGATAAACGTCATAAAATTTGTCTACTACTTCCAGGCGGCACAATGTGGTTTCTCTGGTCTCCTGGTCCGATAAGGGCATTTGTACCTTCAGAAGGACTGAAGGAACAGATTAGAGGTGGCTGTCAATCTATTCAAACTGAATGGTCTCGTCCTTCTGGATTTTGGCATCCCTAGGCAATGCCTTAATTGAAATGAGGGAGACCTGGGCTTTGGCATCAGCCATGACATGTACCCACTGATAAGCTGTAGGTGACTGTTCATCAGGGAGGGCTACATGGTAGCCTTGGAGAAGTTCACCCTGGAAGCTCTCGTCCCAAGGTAGGGATTGACTTGGGGACTGGTCGGAATCCACAGCATGCCCATGCACACAACAAGTGGTGCAGAACCTCTGCAACCACCTGTTACCTGAAGTCCAGCTCATGGTCTGGGTCTTGGAAGCAGGGAAAGACATTTCCATTAGGCTGTGCATTAGAGGCTCAGTCAGGTATGAAGTGATAGCCAGGAATAGTACTGGATGGGTGGGAGTGCCTGTTTGGTAAGGTGGCACTCACCTAGAAATTGGTTCTGCAAATGTGGTGATGAAAAATGTCTGAGAAGACTGGGTGCTCTGTGGCACTTAGGAAGTGTCCCGTAAGTTGGTGGCACTTCTTGAATGGCACCTTTTAATGAGACAAGAATATAATGGAGTGTGCCATGTAGAGGTCACACTGATTGGCATTTCTAACATGGGGATATGCAATGGAATGGGCAGCCTGTAGGTCCAATACAGGTGCATGGCACTTATGGAGACGTTCCTTGGACAGCACTATTAGAGTGCTGGTATGGAGGCGTTCCTTGGCACTTATGGAGACGTTCCTTTGTTGGGCATTCCGTAATGGTGGATACGCAGTTGAATGGCTACCTGTACGTCCTGTACAGGTGCACGGCACTTATGAAGGCGTCCCTTGGCTGAGTGTTCCGGAAGGATAAGAATCCTTATGCACGGAAACACTGGTGAATAGGTTTTCCGTAATGGTGGATACGCAGATAAATAGCTACCTGTATGCCTGATACAGGTGCAGTGGCGCTTATGGAGGTGTTCCATGTGAGGTCACACTGATTGGCATTTCTAACATGGGGATATGCAATGGAATGGGCAGCCTGTAGGTCCAATACAGGTGCATGGCACTTATGGAAACGTTCCTTGGACAGCACTATTAGAGTGCTGGTATGGAGGCGTTCCTTGGCACTTATGGAGACGTTCCTTTGTTGGGCATTCCGTAATGGTGGATACGCAGTTGAATGGCTACCTGTACGTCCTGTGCAGGTGCACGGCACTTATGAAGGCGTCCCTTGGCTGAGTGTTCCGGAAGGATAAGAATCCTTATGCACGGAAACACTGGTGAATAGGTTTTCCGTAATGGTGGATACGCAGATAAATAGCTACCTGTATGCCTGATACAGGTGCAGTGGCGCTTATGGAGGTGTTCCTTGGTGAGTGATCCGGAAGGAGTACTGATCCTTGTACACGGAAACACTGATTAAATGGGCATTCCATAATGGCAGATACTTGGTTGAATGACTACCTGTACGTCCTGTACAGGTGCATGGCACTTATGGAGGAGTTCCTTGGATAGCACTAGCAGTGCTGCTATTGCGGCACTTATGGAGGCGTTCCTTGATTGCACTGGTAACGTGCTGGTGTGTCCCGTCGGACGACACTAAATGCAATATATTAAAGTATACTGAAGAGAAATGGCACTCTGTTCGTGGCAGAGTGTAACGGTGGAGGAGAGAAAGTATAAGGGGAGTACTTCAGCAGGCAGTCAATGGACAGCATCACAGATTAGTGGCACTGTAAAATGGTAGGGCCTGATGTGCACTGGTGGTAGCCAGTCCTAGACTGGCAGCGGCTTCCTTGTGTGGAAGTAATGAGGTTGCGTTGGCACTCTATGTGCAGTTCGTGCTTGTGGTATACGCAAGTCATTTGTAATAAAAAATGGAAAAGACCACCTGGGCATCGACAGGTAGTGGTAAATTAAAAGGTGCTCAGTCCTTGGCTGAAATGGACATGGGCGCGTATCTTGCTCAGTGTAAGTGAAAGTCACAAGAGACTAAAATAATGTTAATGCTGCATGCACAAGTAATAAATGTAGTACGCTTGGCTTTTTGAATAATGGGTTCTCTCTCTCTCTCTCTCTCTCTCTCTCTCTCTCTCTCTCTCTCTCTCTCTCTCTGAGAGCTTAAAATATGATCAATGACGAACTCCTTTGTATTTATTTGAACTAATGACTTTAGTTTTAATATGACATGATTTGCTTTGAATGATTTCCTTACGTTAAGTTTTTGTGAAAGAATTACTTTTGGAATAAGTTTTATGGTTACGAGAATGCACTAGCGATGAACGATTTTACGTTAATTAGCAAATGGAATTGTGCTAGAACGTTTGGTGATTTACAACAAGTTTGCGTTAAGCAATTCCTTTAATGTAATCTACTTTCGAGATTTGCGTTAATTTACTTAACGTAAGATACTTAGCTCCCTATGACAAGTGAAATGGCGGTAAAGATGTTGAAAAAATGTTGGCAAACATTTGCAAATGAAAAAAGCTACGTTAAGGGTGAAGTGAAAAATGAAAACTTATGCTCAGTGAGTAAGCGATGCTAAATGAAACGTGCGGGGGTGAGTGTGAACGGTGGTTTTACATGCTATGTTTAACAGCTGATCGGTCGCTGTAAAAGAGAGCAATTTACAACAAAATTCTAATTTGTTATTCAAGGCGAATTAACATTAAATTTTCTGGCAGAATGATAGATGCTAGCATGGAGATTGATATTATGTACATTAAAACCTTAAGATTTACGTTATTTGACTGAAATCGTTATGATAAAGTTTGAGGTGATGAATGAATTGTTTGCCTTGTGACGTGAGATGGCTGGCAGGGCTGGCTGCGCATGTGCTGAGAAGCTGTGGTTGCTAACACATGGATTGAAAGCTAAGTTAAAACGAATTCCCCTAACATATCACAAACAAAAGAATTGTACACTTCTTTTGCCATAACTATTAGTAGAAAACACGCCTAACTAGCTAGTCTTATACATGCAATTGATCCCTTGCAAAGCACTTCCTAGTTCTAACTAGTACTTTCTGGCATCTATCTAACACACACTGGCTCATGTGCAAGCTACAGGCTGGAACCCACTCTTTGGCGCTCTCGCCGTTACATAATAATATCTCTAACTGAGAGAGCACTCTTATTTAAAACACTTCTAAAATAACTTCTTAACGTAATTTAAAGCTAACAATGGTGATAAGAATAATATTAAATGAATTATATACCTTATCGTGTGCAAGTAATGCTGTCTCCTGCGCTTACTTATACAAGTTTTTTTACGATTTACATCTTGTAAAGAATCATTTACAGTTTACGTTTTTAAGGGGATAACACAATTTACAAGCTTTTAAACATCCCCGGGTTCGATCCGTGGCAAGGTCAGCCACTTTCACGTATGGGGGCCTTATACCCAAATGTAAGAGGAAAAAGAGAGGGGAAAATGGAGCGCTTATGACTTACTTTCAATAATTGTTAAGAATACAAGGTCGCCATTGAAAATTTAGCTGATTAATCTAATTTACATTTATTTACAAGAAACATTTACTGGCCTGAGATAAAAGCAAGGCAAAACGGCCATACATGGTCAGAGCGCAGTATAATGTCTGGATCACCCCTATCTTTCACAATATGGAAAAAAATGGCCAAATTCAACATCTACTGCAATGCTAGTTTCCAAAATGATAATATCTAGCGGTAAGAAAGCACTTGCAAGGAGATGGAGCGCACGGACTCAGCAGGGTCAATCTGGAAATGAGTTCCCAAATTACACACAACATAAAATAAAGACTTCTTGCACAATATTTCAGCTAATGCACTGTGGAGGGTGTTTATCTTTAATCACACACAAGGGGAGGAACTATAGTGCTTAAATGAAATGCTCAATGAAGACTTTGTTTATCTGGGACGATCACAAAAGGTAGCATGCGGCCACAAGGTAAAGAAGGAACAAAGGGAGGTTCGTTTGAGAAGTAGGAATGTGAATTGGAAAATGTGGGGAGAGTTCATTTGACTCGGAGGAAAAGAACTGGCAATATGACTGTAACTCAAGATGTACAGTAAGTTCCAAAACTGAAGCGACAAATTTCAGAGAATTTCGTTCGAAATTCACTAACTGGCAACTACAACTCGTAGCTGAAAAAAATTTTTTTTCTACAGTGAAAGCTCTATCAAGCAAAATAAAGCTAACATATGATGCACAAATATCAAATCTATGATATTTATAACATTCATAAGAAAAAATTACGGTAATAGTAATTATTTTAAAGTATAGCAATTACTTCAAACTATAGAAACGAAACAATTTGAAATTCTCGTTCAACACAGGATTACCAACATTACCAATGTATATTTCGAGCAATGTGGAAACAAATATTTAATATTATAGTGTATTATCAATTATTTTAGCGAAGATGCATAAAACCATGTAAGTATCAATAGAATGTGAAGGGAAAATCTCTGCGACATTAAACATAATCAACCATGAATGCACCTAGATTCAATTAGAAGTTAGGGGTGGTTGGTAGTTCTGATTCTTGCTTTTAGGACCGAGCATAAAACACCATCTTCGAGAAAGGCTCTAACCTCTGCTGCTACCTTCAGGTGACTAGGCCTAGTTCCGGGCATTGCAAGGCTTACAATGCAGGGCCACTTTCTGTTATTTAGGCAAAGGTAGAACCATCAGGACCGACACCAGGACCTGTCCTTGCACCTGGGAAACAGACTCGCTATATAAAAATTAAGAAAGTCGGTCGCAAGGAACCAGAACACCCGTAAAATCGCCATCTGGTTAAGTAGGGAGACGACAGACCCCAACAACCCCTTACCCCCTCTACCTCTACCTCTACCCACAATACTAACTCCACCTTTTTCAACTTCAACCTATTACCTCAAATCTTCGAATCATATCCCAACCATGAAATTTAAAGACTGAATTTGCGTAAGTGGGCGTATCATAAGGGAGTGATATCACCCAAATTCAAATTTCCACTGACAACCAGTAATCAGTTCGATCCAGTCAAGTATTATTGCATAACAGAAATTTATGAGTTTTTGGGGGATATATATATATATATATATATATATATATATATATATATATATATATATATATATATATATATATATATATATATATATATATATATAAAGAAAGCACCCAGTCATGACCAATAGGCCTAGTGCTCGATTGTTAAAACAGGCCTCTGGTTATTCCTGATAGATAAAAACGTCCTGAGAGAGAGAGAGAGATAGAGAGCATAACAGGGGATACTCGAATTAAAATAATGCTCGCCAAGCATATTCACACTCCGGATCGTATGGACAAGAATAGTTTCACTTATGCACTGAAAAAAAAAGAAAGTGGAAACCTACGAAAATACTTGTTTGGTGCGACCCTGAACGCAATTCCCCATGCAAAAATTTGCACAATCGAGAAATTCCATGAAATTATAAACTAACAAGCTGGAAAATATATTTCCTTGATTCTTGAAATAGGCCTAACCATGTAACCAGCGCTAAACGCGCACATAACTTGGATTTCGTTTTTTTTTTTTTACACCAACTAGTCTTATTTATATTTCATTTAATCAGATGCTAAACTTCTCTGTGCGTTATCAAAAGAAATCATAATAACTTTCGATATAACGCTATAAAAGTAGAAAGTTAATTTACAAATATTAGGCCAATGCTTATGCACACAGTTCCTGCTGCCACTCTATGGTGAACACTTCATATCACACTTTGGAAGCCGCAGATGTTTCTTTGGGGAAATTCTTTTGTTTCTATTAATAAACAATTACTGAACTAACATTGATCATTCACTGTGGAAATACTTTGTGCGCTTATACAGTTAATCACTGATACGTATTATCAGATAAATAGCATGCAATAATTGGACTAAAATATGATAACTGGCAACCCCATGAGTTTCTATAGAGGTACGATCAATTCTGAGATTTGTCGCTTCACTTCTGGAACTTACTGTACCTGGGTGCCTTATGGAGAGTAAATTGGAGAGGTTGGTGTTGGCTTTGTCAGAGTTCAGGGCGCGCCAGTAGCACCTTTGTTAGGCCTATGGGCAGGCTGGCTCAGACGTCTGTCTGAGGTCAAGGACTGGGCAGAACTGAGGATGTCATCGGGTGCGAATCCTGGGTGTTGGGGCAGCATTTCTCCCCTGTTGGCAGGTCATCCTGGAAACAGACATACAGCCAGCGAAGGTTCACAGGATAAGGGATCTTAAGAGTAGGCCTAAGAAGTACACACTCCCCTTGGGATATGTCCCTAATGCTTAACGAGTTTTTATTCCCCCGCTGCTACATGGAAATGACGATCTCTGGCCTGCTTTGTGTTTCCCGCCTAAAGTCAGCTGATGTTAGGAGTAGAAAATGGCTGCTCTTCTAGCAAATAAATAAAAATGAATGATACTGGGAAGATGAGGTGGTCAAAAACCATAAAATATATTATGAAATTTGACTTATTTTACTAATATTTGATTTTATCTTTCACCTAATGCATACAAGCATATGCAGTTATACTTTTATTTGTATTTTATTATAAAGATAATTTTTTATGTATGTTTTTATTATTTTTTTTTTTATGAAATATGGTTTTAAGTTTCATTCCCTTTAGATTATCATGTTCATTTACATTTCATTAATCAAGTTATGTATTTCATTCCATTACGGTGTTGAATGACCATAATTGGTCTCAGTGCTTGGGCTTGTCCCTAAGTTTCATAATCCATGCATCCATCCATATAGCTGATGTTTCAAAATTGGAGGGCCCCCCTCCACAGAACAAATGGAAAGTTATGAAGTTTTCTGCTATAGCCTATCTCCAAGTACATTATGTTAAGTTTCTATTTTCAGACTGAGTGACAGAGTTAGGTACAGCCATGGCTAACGACTTGAAGGAAATCAGATGGATTAACCAAATCCGGGCAATAACCTACAGAGAGGTCAGGGATGCTGGCACATCCTTCATTTCACGTTCCTGGATAGCTAAATGCATTAAAAGTGATGAATCCTTTGTTAAAAGAAACTGGAACAAAAATCCATAAGACTGTCATTGCAAAAAGAGTGAGAATCTTGGAAGGTCTGAAGTCCTTTCTCATGAGTCGAAAGACATCATAACTGAGGCAGTGGGTAGACCAAGAAAGTCTTTACATAAATTGGCGCTTGAACTAGAAACAAAAAGGGGAAAGAACAGAAGTTATAATGCTGTATATTGTGAGTTGAAAAAATCTGGAATCAAGCCATTTCATGTTATCAGCAAGCCAACATCACTCAGCAACAGAGAGAAGACCGTGCATGGTTTTGTGGTTCATTTCTTAAAGATTGGGATGAAGCTGACTCTCTCCATGCTGCCGCATCAGATGAATTCTTCATTTACACTGTCAGGAAGGGAAGCCAAATCATAAAAATGACATCATTTGGGCTGGAAAATTGGATGATATCAGCAATGATGAGCGCTATTGCCAAGTTGTGAAATTTCCTGAATGCTTGGGAAGTTTTCTTTGTTTCACAGCCAAATGGTTAATGTGGATCATCAAAGAAAAAGGACAGACATGGAATGGCGAATACTTCAGAGAAACTGTGCTTACTGATGGAGTATTTCCTTTCCTAAAAGATCCTGAAAATGTCTTATCTGTTGAAGCAGTCACATTATTGCATGATAAGACACCATGTTTCAAGGCTTTTCAGACACAGAAGCTGCTTCGAAACAGTGGTATTGATTTCTTCTCGTCAAGTTAATTTCTGGGTAGTTTCCCTGACCTTGGGGTGTGTGAAAACATTGGTAGTATCTTAAATGATCGTGTTGAAGTGCGCACAGTGAACTATGATGGTACACCAAGCCTCGACGACCTGTGAAGAGAGGTGACTGAAGTGCTCAGGGAAATGGAGTTTGAATCTCAGCTTTTTTGTGATTTGCTAAAATCATACCTCTCAAGAGTGCTGGCTGTGGTACAGGTAGATGGAGGTCACACAAAATATTAAATACTAAGAGAGAAACTTAAATAAATACCTGTACTAAATTACTTTTGTTTTTGTCCATATCAATTTTAGTTTATGCTGTAGAGGGGGGTCCTCTAATTTCGAAACACCCTGTACACATACTATAATGTATATATATATATATATATATATATATATATATATATATATATATATATATATATAGATATATATATATATATATAATATTTTATTTATGTATTGTCGTGAATTTCGAACTGATCATTCGAATTCCCCGCCATTTAACTTCACAAGTGTTGCCTTAAATTGGGGCAAGACTGAGGGATCTCGCGGGCGATACATTGAACAGAAAGCTGTCCAATACACGACAGTTCATGACGCAATTCCTAAATGCATGGCGGGGAAGGAGCGCGTCGTATAGAAAAGAAGACGTTATGAATTTTCATTAATAAATATAATTTGCTAATCACTAGTACGATATAAATTATCTATGTATAGATTTGGAGCCAAGGACTCCATAGCCATTAAAGAATTTGCAGATTACGGCCTTCAGCCAGAACTTTAAGTCAATTCCTTGATCTTAAATAATAACGTAACAGTCATATTTCACATTCAAGAATAAAATAGATTTAGTGATATACGTAATGTCGAAATAATCGATGATTCCCGCCTGAATTACAAGGATTCTGTAGTTCACGCGGGAAAGCGTAAGTTTCTTTTGAAGAAGGGCGAAGTGACGCTTCATTCCTGCCCAGAACCCTGATCCGAGTAAGTACCATAAAATTTGTGTCTCTCAATTCTCCGACTCCCAGCCATCGCCATGCTAGGTCGAATTCCGTCTTAACAGTAAGTTAACTTTATCCACGTATATATGTGCCATCCCTGCGATGAGGGACTCGATTTATGCAGCAAAAGAAAGCTGCCAGTGCAAGAAAGTTATTTGTTTGTGACATTGAGTCAATGGGTCTCGTATTGTGCAGATTTTTCGTCCAGTTGTGGATGTAGTGCTTTACAAGCACGTGACATCAAAGATCCTATGTGCTGCAACATACAAAGGCCATGAGAATTTTCAGGTAATTGTATTAAATTGGTGAAAGCAGTATGAAACTGCGTGTACTGTGGAATTCTGCTAGGAACTTTAGTTTCGGTGTACTGTTAATGTAATTAAATGTTTATTTTTTCGTAATAACACTGTTATGTTGAGCAAATTTTATTGTATCTCACCCTAAGAGTTTTAGAGTGCGCGCCTCTCAAGGCCTTGTCATCTGCCCAGAAAATCCGGGCACGAATCATATAATAAAAGTTGAGAAAATTCCCGACATTTGGTCCTTCAAGAACCGGATGACAAGTGCGCTCTAGAGCTTGAAGGGAAATTTCAATTAAGTATGGTCTATAGGGTAGCACCGAATCTGCCACAGTGTTCAGATAACCAGATTGAGATCTATAGAAGGCCAGGAGGTCTGGTCAGTCAATTTTTAGATAGCAGTCTATCATTCTGGCAGAGACGGTATGAGTTGGTTGTGTTGTATGTAGGAGGAAATGACCTAGCAAACGATCACCCCAAAACCGTTTGGGATAATTTGCGTACACTTATTGAACGCTTGAAAATTTGTGACATAATTGCTATCTGTGACGCAGAGATAAGAGAGTATCTCCCTGATAATCGTTTTACTGTAAATTCTGTTGAATATGTCAAGAAGGTAAAGAACTTTAATGCGAGAATCTCCAAATACTGCTACAAAAGAAGTCGGTACGGAGTCTGACACTTGCCTATGAACTCTTGTGCCTACCGCGAAGGCAAACAAAGGGACTTAGTCCATTTTGATTCAGAAATCCGTAACGCATTCCTCAATCGTTTAATGAGATTAATCAGGAGAGAGAGAGACAGACAAAATAACTAGGCTCAGCTTGTTCCGATGTGCAATTAACCCCACGTGTCACTAGTCTTTGCACCCCGTCTTCATAACGTAAGAAAAATCCTCATTTCCTAGTTTGCAAAACCCCCCCTAAGAAGTAGAGTAAATCATACAAAATGGCAGTGGCTATGATTGTTCACTTCGAGGCCTCGCTGAGTCTCACCGAGGACTTACTCGCCGAATCACAGCGTGCGTTGGTAGAAACGTATTCTGAGAGCGTGTACCAAAATTTGGTCACACAGTTGAGACAAGAAGGTCAGCTTCGAGAGCTGTACAAACGTCAAGTCGTAAAGTTAGAATCTAACTTAGATGCCAGAATCAGGCAAACCATAGCAGAAGCTGTGCGAGCTTATACCCTTTTGTTGAATCGAATCGATAAACTGAAAGTCACTCGGACAGGGAATGTTTCCCTCCCCAAATTGAAACCGCTGCCTCTCCCCACTTTTGAAGGGGAAGTACAGGAATATGCTTCTTACAGAGAATTGTTCACGATCCACGTGGATCGAAGGGCAGATTTGGACGACGTGTCCAAATTTACTTACTTATTAGGGACCCTGGGCAGGGATCCGCTTAGGATCGTTAAATCCCTAAGTGTAACCGCCGCGAATTACCAGGTAGCGTTAGATCTCTTGGGTAAGCAATATGGTAATGTACACCAAACGCTCGTGATCTTGCATCGAAAACTTGCCAACATATTCGTACCCTCGTTGAACCCCGTAGAGCTGAAGAAGTTCAGGTTTGAGTTAACAGTGATCATTGAGCAAATAAAGAGGCTCAGTACTAATGATATAGGCCATGGCATGGTCATGAGCCTTATCAATCAGAAGTTGTCAGAAGGTAAGCTCTATCGAAAGGTGGTCGAACACCTCAGAAAATGTGACTATAATTTAGAAGAATTTTTTGAAGCTACAAACTTCATAATTCGCATGTTGGAAGATGACGCAATGCAGCGAGGCAAAAAATTAGAATCTGATAAGAATAACAATGTCAGCGTTAGACCCAAAACGAAACCTATGCAGAATAATTCTTGTCCCTACTGCAATGAACGGCACCCGCCTCACGGATGCCGCCGAGTAAGTGATGTGGCTGCCAGATGCCGCATTCTACTAAGAAAGGGCCTGTGTTTTAATTGCCTTCAGTCAGGTCACCGTAGTGATAGATGCACTAACCCCAATTCCAGTAAAAGTTGTGGAAATAATCATAATACTTCCATTTGTGATAATAGCAGCTTTAGAAAAGCACATTCAGTTCCCTCCACTTCGTCCCGAAGTAATCCCAGTTTAGTTAGTAACAGTCAAGCTACAACCTCCCACCCTGTAGTAAATGCGACGACCAGGCAACACGATAGAAGCCCCCGTCCGCCCAAAGAGAAAGTAGAATCACAACCGTGTAAGAGCGCTCAAGTAGCCCAAACGTCTAGTGTAGATCTTCCCTGTACGATTTTGCCAACGGCCATGGCCGAGATCCATCATAAGCAGGGAAGTAAACGGGTTCGCTTGTTTTTGGACACTGGGAGTCAACGAAGTTTTATCTCCGCTAAAACTGCAAAGCAGTTAGGCCTGCCAGTGGTAGGCAAAGTGGCATTAAACATTGCTCCTTTTGGTTCAGCAGAAATCAGTGGCCAGTGTGACGTAGTGAGTTGCCGGGTAGAGATGGGTAATAGAATTGTTCGAATGAAACTAGTTGTTCATGAGAACGTAGACGTCCCGATTCATAACGCAGGTTATGTAAGAGTAAGACAACACCTAGTGGGGAAGGGAGTCACGTTAGCAGATCCTGACAGTAAGAGCGATAAGTTACGAAACGTGACATTCTTGTATTCTTGTGGGTGCAGACTATTTTAATTATTTCATTATTGGAGTAGAAAGGATCGATGGGATAAGTCTTTTTCTGACCCATAATGGCATGTCGCCATATGGGAAAGTGCCACAGTGGCTATTAGAAGATCACAAGATAGATCATGTGAGAACACTCAGGGTATGTAGGGTCGCGAGCGAACCAATTGCATTTGATGTTGATGAATGGTGGCGTTTAGATACCTTAGGCATCGCCCCATCCGAGCAGTACACTGTCTGCGAAGCGGAAGCCATGTGAAAGGTTTCGCAGAGTGTAACGGAGAAGCCTGAAGGATATCAGGTTAGCTTGCCATTCTGTTCAGAAGGTAGGCCATAAACCAACTTTAGAAATGCTGTAGCACAGCTGGATTCGTTGCAAACCAAATTTCAGAAAGACAAGGAATACTATGATCAATATCAGGGAGTGATCAACGAATACTTCGAGGCAGGATTTATATATGAAGTAAAAGATCCAAAAATAGAAGGATACTACATGCCGCATTTCGGCATTAAAAAGGATAGCTGCACGACCCCCCTTAGAATCGTATTCAACGCCTCATCCAAAGCTAAAAATAATAAATCCCTAAATGAATGCCTGTTACCTGGGCCTAATTTAGTAGAGTTGGCCTATAATTTGCTTCTAAAGTTTCGAATGAATAAATACTCCATGCTTGCAGACATAAGCAAAGCATTTCATAGAGTACTGTAGATCCCCGTGATGCCAAATATACAAGATTCCTGTGGCGAGAGGTAGCAGGTCGAGCGCTGACCTTCGCTTTCAGAGTCGTGGTATTCGGCATCACAGCTAGTCCTTTTTTGTTACAACAAGTGTTGAGTCATCATTTTAAGTTAGAAGGAAGACCTGAATTAAGCAAGTCCTTTTATGTTGATAACTATGTCAGTACATTTAACAGTTTGGATGAGATGAAAAAGGAACAAGAATCTGTCCACGCAATTTTGGATAGGGCCAGAATGCCGTTAGAAGGGTGGGCAACAAACAGTATAGCCTTCGATAGCGAGAGAGAGTGGAAAGAACCTGTGAATGTGAGCGTGCTCGGGCTGAGATGGGCTCGAGACGTCGACCGTCTGTGTGTGAAAGAGAGTGAGAGGATTCGTGAATTGGGGGAGGGATGGGTACCTACGAAGTGTAGGGTACTATCTTTGCTAGTATCAATTTACGATCCGCTAGGTCTAGTCAGTCCTTTATTTGTTAGGGGAAAACTGTTTCTCCAACAACTTTGGGAACAAGAGATTGGATGGGATGACGTGTTATGTAAGGAAAAGGCTAAAGAAGTGCAAGAACTGCTAGTAGAATTGAAATCAGTCTGTGAGTTAACATTTCCGAGAACGGCAGGAGCCAGAAGATCCGAACTCCATATATTCACCGATGCCAGTAGTAGGGCATACGGTGCTGTAGCGTATGTCAGAGATGAAGAAAGTAACGTAAGATTACTCACCAGCAAAATGAGAATCACTCCGAAAGGGATGCTCAAAATCACCATCCCTAAATTAGAACTTTCAGCATTGCTGCTAGGTTGTAGGCTAGCGAAAACAATTAAAGGGCTAATAGAGCCGCAAGAAATTAGTATCTGGTCAGATAGCAAAGTTGCATTGGCATGGGTGGCATCCCCGGATGCCAAGGACAACAAAAATATCTTTATATCTAACCGTGTGGCGGAAGTTGTTTTTCTCCGCCAGATTTGTGATTTCAGATTGAAGTATGTGCCCAGCAAACAGAATCCTGCTGATGTCTTGTCAAGGGGCGCAACAATCCAGCAATTGCAGCAGAATCCTCTTTGGCGCCAAGGTCCAGAGTTCTTGGGAATCCCAGGAGAGCCTGTTCCCTTCAAAGAGGAAGATCTAACAAATATCAGAACCGTGGTAGCGGCGGTGCAGGAACTGAGGGAAGAAACAAGGTCTATTCCCCCAGGAGAAATATGGGAACTACTACTCAGGGAGGTTGAGTTCCGAATTTTGATTAGAGTAACCAAATTAGTGTTAAAGTTTGCAAAAGTGAAAAGGGATCCTTTTCGAGTTCTTGTCTTATTAGAACAAAAATTCTATTTACCTACTGTGTATGCATATTTGGAGGGTGAGGTCAGACCCCCTCGTGAGATAGTGAATTTTGTGAGGCAATTAAGTCTAATAATAGTAGACAAATTGATTTGCACTAGGGGACGAGTGTCCCAAATTGAAGAGATGAAACTTTTAATTCTTTTGCCTGCTAAGGGACACTTAGTCAGAGCATACTTAAAGTATTTGCATTGTTTGCACCTCCATTGTAACGTCAATACGCTAATGGCGATTTTTCGACAGAAATGCTGGACGCCGGGCCTGAGATCAATTGCTAAGCAAGTTGTACGGAAGTGTCCAGAATGCGTGCTAGCATTCCAACCGCTGATGAGACAACCACCACCACCCCCCCTGCCGAAGGAAAGAATCACCTTGCAGAAACCATTTGCCGCAGTCGGCGTGGACCACACCGAAGTCATACAAACTGAAACGCGACCAGGTTGTATCCTCATTGTGACTTGCATGGCCACCAGGGCCGTGTATTTAGATTTCTGCCCCTCCTTGGAAGCGGAGGCGGAAGTGAATAATAGGCCGTTGATGTATAGCGGTGACAAGTGCGAGGACGAGGTCCTCACCCCCTCTCATTTAGTGCGAGGTCACTTAATCAATTTAATGGCACCTGTTTTGCCAGATGAAGACCTTAATGCTACCTTCACCTCCCGGAGGCTACGAGATCGATATCTTAAACTAACAGACACTTTGAAAGCCTTCCGAGAGAGGTGGAGGAAGGAGTACCTGAGTGCCCTAAGAGCCCAACACGATTGTCGTTGGGAACCCAGCAAGATGCACCCTGGAAACATCGTGTTAGTAAAGCAAGAAAATAAAAAACGAGCAACGCGGCCCCTTGGACGCGTCGTGGAGATGTACCCGGACGACGATGGCATTGTGCGTTCGGCCAAGGTATTGTTCGAAGATGTTGAGTCCCTGCGTGCTGTCAGCCACTTGGTCCCCCATGAACTTGCCCCCTCAGATGACGATGATGGCGTTGGAGACGAACGGCGCGACAATGTTGATGGTGCGACGGAGGAGATGGTGCGTGACGACGACGGCAACAAAGAGTTCCGAGATGAGGGAGCGTACAGCCCAGCAGTAGGTGTTCCAGGAAATGTTGTGACGTCTGGGGACGACCAAGGGATGGCACAGGCTGCAACATCCGAACAACCAGCCACAAAGGTCTTGAGTGACAAAGACGCCTACGATATTGGTAACGAATCGAGCGATGCCAATACGGTAAGTGAGAGTGCTGAAGTGAATGATACTGAGGTATCGAGTGGTAGTGACGTTGACGTTCAGTTAGGCAGACAAAGACGTTCTGCACGCCCTTTGAGAAAGGCTGCTGCTAAGCAGCGCGAGTTGATGAAGCGCTTAATGAAAAGCGAATATATATAAGTTATAGCTAGAAACAGTGAAAGAAAACAGGAAGGTCCCGTATATTCTGGTAGGCAGGGAGGGTGGACCCAAGTAAGTGTAGGTGAGTTGAATCCTCAGAGGATGGAAGTGCGTCGGGTTAGCGTAAGGTAGTGGGAGCTCCCTCTTGTGCAAACAAGTCGAGCGTTGTGCAGAGGTAGCCCCCACCCTCAATGTAAATTACAAAAAATGTATATGAGTACTTGTAGAGAAGTGAAAGCATTTTGAGGGCATGTGTCCCGTGAAAGAGTACATACTGAATCAGTTGTAATCTGTTTCCTTGGAGGCAAATGGCCTGTCTATTTGATTAATGCTTGTTGATTATTGGAGGCGAGTGGCCTAGAATAACATGCGTATTGCATTTTGAGGAGAGTACCTAAAGTCTATGCTTGTTGCATACAAAGTTGTACATACATGACTGTTTCCTTTTTCATGCCATTGATTGAGTGAAGGCAGAATGCCTTGTGAGAGTATATTCATGTTTCCTTGATCGTGACTTTACATTTATGTTTTTGATCTTATTGCAGGCCCATTGCCTATGAAGTTTCTGTGCTGATTCATGTCTACCTTATGTGTATGGGTACATTTATGTATATATCTGCCATTGATGTTTTATTTGTATATGACATTGATTACCCCGGGTGTAATGTTGATGTATGATTTCTTTGACATGTCATGTTTTTTTGTGTACTCTGTTAGAGTTGCTGTGGAGCGCTACGCAGCGAGCCTGACTGAGTAGTGTAGGAGTGGTTACTCCCCCCCCGAGCTCAGTCTTTCCTGAATTGTCCAACATTTTAACGCCCCATACTTCGGGTGTGGAGTATGTCGTGAATTTCCAACTGATCATTCGAATTCCCCGCCATTTAACTTCACAAGTGTTGCCTTAAATTGGGACAAGACTGAGGGATCTCGCTGGCGATACATTGAACAGATAGCTGTCCAATACACGACAGTTTATGACGTAATTCCTAAATGCATGGCGGGGAAGGAGCGCGTCGTATAGAAAAGAAGACGTTATGAATTTTCATTAATAAATATAATTTGCTAATCACTAGTACGATATAAATTATCTATGTATAGATTTGGAGCCAAGGACTCCATAGTCATTAAAGAATTTGCAGATTACGGCCTTCAGCCAGAACTTTAAGTCAATTCCTTGATCTTAAATAATAACGTAACAGTCATATTTCACATTCAAGTATAAAACAGATTTAGTGATATACGTAATGTCGAAATAATCGATGATTCCCGCCTGAATTACAAGGATTCTGTAGTTCACGCGGGAAAGCGTAAGTTTCTTTTGAAGAAGGGCGAAGCGACGCTTCATTCCTGCCCAGAACCCTGATCCGAGTAAGTACTGTAAAATTTGTGTCCTCTCAATCCTCCGACTCCCAGCCATCGCCATGCTAGGTCGAATTCCGTCTTAACAGTAAGTTAACTTTATCCACGTATATATGTGCTATCCCTGCGATGAGGGACTCGATTTTTGCAGCAAAAAAAAGCTGCCAGTGCAAGAAAGTTATTTGTTTGTGACATTGAGTCAATGGGTCTCGTATTGTGCAGATTTTTCGTCCAGTTGTGGACGTAGTGCTTTACAAGCACGTGACATCAAAGATCCTATGTGCTGCAACATACAAAGGCCATGAGAATTTTCAGGTAATTGTATTAAATTGGTGAAAGCAGTACGAAACCGCGTGCACTGTGGAATTCTGCTAGGAACTTTAGTTTCGGTGTACTGATAATGTATTTAAATGTTTATTTTTTCGTAATAAAACTGTTATGTTGACCAAATTTTATTGTATCTCACCCTAAGAGCTTTAGAGTGCGCGCCTCTCAAGGCCTTGTCATCTGCCCAGAACATCCTGGCACGAATCATATAATAAAAGTCGAGAAAATTCCCGACATGTATATATATATATATATCTATATAGATATATATATATATATAATGTTATGTAAAGTATATATACATATATATATATGTGTGTGTGTTTGTGTGTGCTTACAAGTACTTATGAAGATGTAGCGCAATGAGGCCACTAATAAATGGTGTTGGCAGCATACTTTCGGACCCTAGCTACAAAATAAAAACTTAATCACTTGCACATGAACATTATCTTATATATGAGTGTTATTTTATTCTGAACTTAAGATAAGCTAAGAATATAATTTTCTGTAGGATCTTTTCCAAGTGGTCTAGTACATTCCTCATTCACATTCTATCATTTTACGTTACCTCCATTCCCTGATACTTTCTCCAATCTTGGTGTCCGGCCTCCGACTGTTCTACTTCTTAGTGAAACTGTTAAAAATCCTCCCATTCCCACCCAGGACCTTGTTCTCCATTGTCTTTATTATCTGGATCTCTCGAGCTTGATGCCTAACCACTCCAGCTCCCTCTTTTCTCTCTCAATGTGCCCCAGTGGTAGGCTTGCCACTCTAAATTTCATCACTCAAACAAAAAAAAGCCTCAACTACTTCACATGTGTTGTAAGTTTATATTGTACATATTCATTTTCTAACTTTAACAAAGTCACTGCTAAGAGCTATAAATAACTATACCCCATTTTCTTTAGTATAAGCTCTGCAGAAATTTTAATATTATATTTTGAATACTCTGAATAATTTTACTTAACATTTGAAATATTCGATAGATAGATTTAATAAATAGGTTTAACTGCCCCTTCTAATTAGTTAAGAAATGTTTTAATTGATTTAGGGAGTGATAAGAACCATTGACCTGGCATAGGCTTTTTTTGGGTAGCGATAGGCCGAGCGTGGGGTTTTGAGGCCTTGTTCAAACAGACAACATGGTAGACAGGCGACAACTTGTTTCTTCAACTTCGTCTTGAGTTTAATTTACTTAGTGTAGGATTGCAGAAATTAATAACCCTAAAGATAATTGGTTTGTATGATCTCCTTTCCTGTTTGTTTGTACCTATCCTAACCCATATCCTATCCGAATCCTTATCTGCAACCAAACTTTGAAATGGCCATTCATACTAAACTGTCGTCGGAAAGAGTCGGTAAGTGGATTAAAATTTCTTATCAAAGTACCCATTTATTTCCACGAATACAATTAGAGGTCGCTGGTTTTGCTGACTAAATATATAGGATTTGTTTTTAGTTTAGGAGTGAATTAAGAGGTGTGTGTCCAAACTGGGCTAACTTAAACGGCCATTCGTTAGGAAGCGGTTTCGTCTATTAACGTTTAACTTACTTATTTAAGATGTAATCCACTGTTTTCTTTATCTTCACTAAATTTTGAGCCCTTTTATGTAGTTAGGCTATTGTAATATTGGAGTTTGTGAGAATTAATTAGGCATAGACTCATATTGAACAATTTTACAGGGTTTATATAATTACATGGGCATAGTAGAAAATTTAGTCAAAATTAGGTCTGTCTGTTTACTTAGCATTACTATTTGGGATTAGTTTACCTTAATTTTACATTAACTGGGTCGAAACTTAATTGAACTCCAGGACCAAACTGAACTGCCCTGGGAATTTTATGGCCTTGGTTTAATTTATTCATAGTCCTCATTAGATTAATTGCATTTACCTAAATTACTCTTACTAGAATTTAACTAGCCTACTTAAACTTACAAAGCAATTATTAATTCTTTGGATTTTCTGACACAAGTCTGAAAACACGTTATGCGTACGGAAGAATTGGGTGCTGAACAACCCGTTTCATACAATTCACTGTATTGCCAGAGAACACTCAGTGGAAGAAATTACCCTCGTAATTTTGTAGAGTATATTCCCTCAATCTTCCCACTGAGTGAAACAAATTTCCCAGAAAGGAAGATTGGCATCTCAGCGGGATGTTTTAAGGCCTGTGTTGTTGTCCGGGGACTTTTTTTTTGCTTTGTTACCTTTTAAACTCATAAAATGTCTGTGACACAATTAGCATATTCCCTCCCACTTTATGAGGAAACCTGCAAGGATCTATGCACAAGTGCCGCTGACATAATTCAAAGGGCAGGTGATGTTGAGTCCTCGACCTTGGAGGCATATCGTCTCAGGCTAGTCTCAAATTAAGAAGTATGAAGAACTCAACTTTAAGTACTTAGTTCAGCTTGGAGAAGAAGGGTTCTCTGAGCAAGACCCTGATAGAACACAACTCACTGTAAAACGGCGTCATGCCAACCAAATCATCATGCAAAGCACTGAAGTTTTGGAGAAACTAAAAATCATTTGCATGGAAGCCAAACCCCAGAGTATTGCAATAGAGTTTAGGCCATTGCATAAGGTTAAGTTGCCGTCTTTATCACTACCAGAATTTGAAGGGATCAATGGAGAATGGCCCCGTTTGGGATGTTTTCAAGTCTAACGCTCACTCTCGTCCAGACTTGAGAGCTGCTGACAAATTTAATTACCTGAAGGGATGTTTGAAGGGTGAAGCACTAGCTCCGATTAAAAATATCCTTGTCACGAATGAAAACTATCTAGACGCCATTGACATGTTGAAGAATACTTAGGATGATCCAGAGAAAATAACCTCATCTCTAATTTGTCAAGTAGCAGGCCTGCCTAAGCCTTCTGCAGATCTGGATTCACTATGTGGCTTCCGGGCTAAACTTGAACAATATGTTAGAGCTAAACTTGAACAATATGTTAGAGGCATAGAAAGAAACAAACTTAATTCGGATCACTGTACCTGGATATTTGGTCCTTTAGTTTTCCAAAAACTACCTGGTAAGGAGGTGAAAGAGCAAATCCAAAACAAGTGTGGACGGGACTACCCCTCACTCCTAGATATTAGAGAGGGGCTAGGAAAGATAATCCTGACCTAGTCCTCTTTGGACTTTGAACCCAGGGATAAGAATAAGGATTACTCCCATAGCAAACCCAAGCCTAACCAAAGTTCTAATAGACCAAGTAATCGACCAAAACTCAGGTTAGTTCTTACACTCCTAAGAAACATGATGCTACAAATCTGAGTATTTCTGTCACTCCGGGTCAGGCTAATAAGACAGCTAGAAAACAAAGTTGTGTATTCTGTGATAGACCAGAACATAAAGCCTACCAGTGTGACAATTACAAGACCACGCAAGAACGCACTTCAAGACTTAACGCACAAAATCGTTGCGTGAAATGCATTTCACCTAACCATGAGACAATAGATTTTCTTGTAAAGTTCTGTCTGTCATGTAAAGTCTGTCATGTAAAACTGGACCACACCATTCAGCATTGTGCCCTGACTCCTCAACTGAAGTCTCTGCTGTGAACTATTGTCGAGACAATGACAGTGACAAAGAGTTAAAGTCACAAACAAGTGGAATTCTCCCTACCGCCTTAATGAAAGTGGTGTGTCTGTCCTCAGGCAACACCAAGGAACTTAGATCGCTGTTTGATTCTGGGGCGCAACGCACCTTCATCACACAAGAGGCAGTGGAAGAGTGTAAACTTGAACGAGACAATCCTGTCCAACTGAGCATCAGTGGGTTCTGTGATACCAAAGAACCTAGAGAATATAATACAGTCACTGTACCTTCAGGGTAAATGATGACAACCTTGTAACTTTAAAGGCTATTGTCGTGCCTAAACTACCTCAGAGAACTAGGCCTCGTGGACTCTGTAAGATAGTCTCTGAACTGAAGAGCAGGAATGTCACCCTAGCTGAACCTAACTTGTCAAGTAGTCAGATTGACCACGTAAAACTGCTTGTTGGCATAGATCACTACTTTGACTTCATCCATTCTCCACAAGCAAATGAAGTGAACCTGATTGAGTCCTCCTTATGATATCTGGTCGCTGGTAAACTGCCTAGTAATGACACCCCTATCAGTACTCATTCTGTAATTGTAATGAGACTAGCAGTTGATGAACCTTCCAAAGCTGCTCTAGAGATACCACTTGAGATGTCTGATAGCAAATTTGCTGAAGGCCCCATCCAGCAGCTTTGGACCCTAGAATCAGTTGGAATTGTTGATCAAGATATGTCACCTGAGGATAAATTTGTACTGGAAGAATTCAAGAATTCCATCAATATGGTTGAAGGACGATATGAGGTATCTCTCCCCTGGGAAGTCGATAAGAAACAACTCCCTACCAACTTAGCACTCTCGAGGAAAAGACTGAACCGTACTATTCACAAGCTGAAACAAACTAATAAATATCTGGAAATTTATGACCAGATCATCAAAGAACAACTGTCTCTCGGCTTCATTGAAACAGTGCCAAAAGAAGACCTCAAGTTGACCAACATACATTATTTACCCCATTTACCTGTGATTAAGGATTCAACTACAACGCCCATTCATATTGTGTTTAATGCAAGTGCCCGGATGAACAAGCAGGCCCCTAGTTTGAATGATTGCTTATACTCTGGCCCATCCTGGACTAGTCATCTAACCGACTTGTTGAAATTCTGTCTCAACCCATTTGCGGTATCGGCATACATCAGCAAAGCTTTCTTACGGGTAGGTCTCCAACCTAGAGGTCATGATTATACACGTTTCATCTGGCTAAAAGATCCAAACAATGAAGAGGACCTTCAAGCCTATAGGTTTAGATCAGTTCTCTTTGGAGCCACCTGCTCACCTTTTCTACTTAAGTCGACCTTGCAAGATCACTTTGAAACTTACCCCACTTCACCTGAAGTTAGTTTCCTCATGACCAAATTTTATGTGGACAACTTAATTGGTTCCTTACCTACAACAGTCAGCCTCTACAGTCTTTACAAGGTTGCAAAGGAAGTTCTGTCAGATGCCGGAATGCCTTTAAGAGAATGGATCAGTAATGATCCAACCTTCAACGAAATGGTAACACAAGAAGGTGATGGAACAACAGAAGGCTCAGATCTTGTCAAAGTTCTAGGACTTCATTGGAACTACAAGACTGACCATTTAAGCATAAAACCCCCTACCTTTAAGGAAGCTCCGCTTACCAAACGGCTACTTTTGAGCAATCTTTCAAAAGTATTTGACCCTCTAGGATTGTTTGCTCCCATAATTGTACGAGTCAAAGTTCTTAAGCAAAAGGTCTCGAAACTATTTAAAAGGTGGGATGATGTTTTGCCACCAGAACTTCAAGAAGAGTGGTCAAAGATCAAGAAAGACCTTGAGAACATAATCAGGAATTCCCACGCTTCACAATCACCAGAGGGAATATATAACTACTCTCTTCACATATTCAGTGATGCTAGTGAAAGGGCCTATGGGGCTGCAGCCTATTTGATGGACCAACACAGAGGGGCAAACCTGGTTTTCTCCAAAGTAAGAGTCGCCCCTTTTAAAAAGAAGAGCATGCCACAACTTGAGCTGACGGCCAACTATAGTGTGGTCAAAATAGCTGACTACCTCAGAACCGTTTTCACTACTGATGGTGTCAAGATTACTGACACTGTCATATGGTCTGACAGTAAAGTTGCCCTACACTGGATTCAGAGCAACAAATCTAAAAACGTCTATGTCCACAACAGGGTGAATGAGATAAGTTAGGTCACTGAAGTGAGGTACCTCTATGTACCCGGTGGAGACTACTCAGCAGACCTTGTCTCTAGAGGAATTTCCATGCGGCAGTTTAAGAAAAGTCAAATTTGGTTCCAAGTTGGCTCCCAAACCCAGAGATGTGGCCAGAGCAGACAGAAGTATTGGCATATCACCCACCTGAAACACCTGAAGAAGTTTTAACTACAGTTGTCAGTGAAGAGGCTACTTGTCCCATAGATATCCGTAGGTTCACTTCCCTTCCCTAAACTTATAAATGTCACTTAAGTTAGTAATTCAGTTCACTAGGCTCCTTAAATGTACAATTGAGATTCGTAAAACTAAGAACTCAGGAACTGTAAACTCTGGAAATGTTGAAGTACCGAACTCAGAAGCATTACAAATTCTTATTGGCTTCACACAGAGTCAGTACTTCCAAGAGGAGATGTCATACCTTGACAAGAATTCCCACAAAATTCCAACCAGAGTTAAATGCCTAGGCTTGTTCCTGGATAAGAGTGGACTTTTGAGATGCACTGGGAGACTAAAAAATGCGAACCACCTTCCATACAGCAGTAAATTTCCTCTGCTCTTACCTCCAAATTCTCCTTTGACTGGACTTATAGTCATTGAAGCACATGAAAAGGTTCTTCATGCAGGCATTCAAGACACAATTTGCAGTGTGAGAGAAGAATACTGGATACCAAGACTGAGATAGTGTGTCAAGAAGATGAAAACAAAGCGTCACCTATGTAACCGTCTGGAAGGACCTGCCTTGCGCAGGCCTCCTTTGCCACCTCTACCAGCTTGCAGAGTGAACAGTCTCCGGCCATTTGAGGTGACCGGAGTAGATTTGACTGGACAAATTCTTATCTGCAATTCAGACACTAAAGAAATGGACAGGTTTACATAGTTGTGTTCACTTGTACCTCAACACGAGCTTGTCACCTGGAAGTGGTAAAAGATTTAACCAGCACTGCTTTTCTCAATTCCTTCAGGCGATTCATGGCGCGAAGATCTTGTCCTCGACGAATTATTTCTGACAACGTCACTAACTTCAAGACTGGCTCTTCCTTGATTCAGTCTTTGAATGATGACACTGACGTACAGTCCACACTGACTAGGGAAAATTGTAAATGGACATTCATCACACCTAGGGCACCTCATCAAGGAGGCTTCTATGAAAGGATGGTTGGCAGTGTCCAATCAGCCCTAAAGAAAGCTATATTCAAGAAGAGGATTAATTCTGACGAACTGAATACCATTGTCACTGAGATAGAATGTCTTATTAACAATAGACCTCTTATATATGTGGATGCTACATCTCCAGATAACATCGATGCCCTTACCCCATCTCACCTGTTGTATGGCTACCGGTTAAAGTCTTTACCCACTACCATAGACCGGGACTATCTGAATGACTCAGTGGGAGAAGGAATACTTGCAGTCCCTAAGAGATAGACACTATGTCAACGGGGATCCAACCCAACTGTTCCAAACTAGGATTAAAGTAGATGTGGTGTTAGTACATAACGACACCCCTCGTTGCATGTGGAAATTGGCTAGGGTCATTCAGCTGATGCCCAGCTCTGATGGATGTCACGAACTGTGAGGTCCGATATTATAATAAACAAAAAGAATTCAACACCAACAGTTGAAACTGGGGATAGGAATATAGAAAGAAACACAAACCGAACAAAGGTTTATTTACAAGCTTACTAACAAAGGTAAATGCAGAATGGTTTCTCCTATTCACATAAAAAAAGTAAAATCTTACAATTCGTGAACTGGGGAAACAGTGAGGTAATGAAAATACTTGCTGGCCAGTTTTGCAGCTGTCGAAAATCAATGCTCGAAGCGATGGCTTCACAAAGGAGAGCTGTAGAACTTTAGACGTCTTCTTGACTCCGTACTGCAGATAACAATGTCTATTCTTGATACTCGAAGGGCAGGTTATTCCTTAAAACCAACTTGTAGGATGTTTCTTTTCTGAAGGCTTGCTCTGCATCAGAATACCTCTGTCGATCTCTCTCTAACTGGACGACTTGACCCAAATCCGACCAAACTCTCGTGCGCCTTCCTCTCTTATCCTTTGTCTGTTCCTTCTTCTCTTGTCTCTTTCTGATAATCTCTCACTGGTGGTCTCTGCTGATCTCTCCTACTTCGTCAGTCATATATATACGGCGACCTTGGGCCGGGGCCTACGAGGGGCGGAGTATGACAGTGAATGTAACAGACTCCCGAGACGACAGGAAATTTTTAGAAGGATCTAGACGAAATATTGCATCATAATACGCAGCGGTTCTAATGACATGTTGGCGCCTGTTGAGCTCCATGTCCCACCTGATGACTCTAGAACAATCATGAGAACAGGCGCCTCCAACATGTGTGCGAATGCTTCCTGGCTGCAGACCTACTCGAAGATGATGCATTTTCCTTTCCTTTATTATATATTACTTCGCTGTAGAGTGGTTACCATGACATGGACTGGTCAGAGTTGTGAAGCTACAGACCGGCAATGGAGAGGCAACTAGGTCAGTTGACAAACTTTACCCGCTGGAAGTCTCTAAGCCAGAGGATGTGTATACTTTAGATACTGCGGAGCAAAATTTAGGAGACAGTAAAAATTCTGAAGGCTATCAAGCAGAAGAAGAGAGACCGAAGAGAAGAGCTGCCACCAACTTGAAGCGATTCTTACAGCAGTTGATTAATGATGAAGCTGTTTAACCCCCCCGGAAGGATGTTGTAAATTTATATTGTACATATTCATTTTCTAACTTTAAAAAAGTCACTGCTAAGAGGTACAAATAACTATACCCCATTTTCTTTAGTATAAGCTCTGCAGAAATTTTAATATTATATTTTGAATACTCTGAATAATTTTACCTAACATTTAAAATATTCGATAGATAGATTTAATAAATAGATTTAACTGTCCCTTCAAATTAGTTGAGAAATGATTTAATTGATTTAGGGAGTGATAAGAACCATTGACCTGGCCTAGGCTTTTTTTTGGGTAGTGATAGGCAGAGCTTGGGGTTTTGAGGCCTTTTTCCAAACAGACAACATGGTAGACAGGCGACAACTTGTTTCGTCAACTTCGTCTTGAGTTTAATTTACATAGTGTAGGGTTGCAGATATTAATAACCTTTAAGATAATTGGTTTGTATGATCTCCTTTCCTGTTTGTTTGTACCTATCCTAACCCATATCCTATCCGAATCCTTATCTGCAACCAAACTTTGAAACGGCCATTCATACTAAACTGTCGTCGGAAAGAGTCGGTAAGTGGAATAACATTTCTTATCAACGTACCCATTTATTTCCACGAATACAATTAGAGGTCGCTGGTTTTGCTGACTAAATATATAGGATTTGTTTTTAGTTTAGGAATGAATTAAGAGGTGTGTGTCCAAACTGGGCTAACTTAAAGGTAGGTCAAAATACCAATTTTCCACAAAGGCTAGGCCGTCATGATTGGATGGCTGATTTGAGCCAACGGCCATTCGTTAGGAAGCGGTTTCGTCTATTAACATTTAACTTATTTATTTAAGATGTAATCCACTGTTTTCTTTATCTTCACTAAATTTTGAGCCCTTTTATGTAGTTAGGCTATTGTAATATTGGAGTTGTGAGAATTAATTAGGTATGGATTCAGATTGAACAATTTTACAGGGTTCATATAATTACATGGGCGTAGTAGAAAATTTAGTCAAAACTAGGTCTGTCTGTTTACTTAGCATTACTATTTGGGATTATTTACCTTAATTTTACTTTAACCGGGTCGAAACTTAATTGAACTCCAGGACCAAACTGAACTGCCCTGGGAATTTTATGGCCTTGGTTTAATTTATTCATAGTCCTCATTAGATTAATTGCATTTACCTAAATTACTCTTACTAGAATTTAACTAGCCTACTTAAACTTACAAAGCAATTATTAATCCTTTGGATTTTCTGACACAAGTCTGAAAACACGTTATGCATACGGAAGAACTGTGTGCTTAACAGCCCGTTTTATACAATTTACTGTATTGCCAGAGAACACTCATTGGAAAGAATTACCCTCGTAATTTTGTAGAGGATATTCCTTCAATCTTCCCACTGAGTGAAAAAAACTTCCCACAACATGAACACTGTCTTGTATAAGAGTTTATTTTATTCTGAACTTAAGATAAGCTAAGAATATAATTTTCTGTAGGATCTTTTTCAGGTAGTCTTCATTTACTAACAAAAATATGGAAAACATATGAATGATTCGAATTCAAACTGTTGACTTCTAATTGTTCTTATCAGCTGGCAACCGAATGTCAATTTCAAGTAAGGAAGAAGGGGTTAGTGAGGGAAATGTAGACCCGCCTCTTAGTGTATATATATATATATATATATATTTATATATATATATTATATATATATATATAGATATATTATTATATATATAATCTATATATATATATATTATCTATATATATACAAACTAGTGTCAAGAAAATAGGAGTATAAACAGATTTAAACAGCTAAAAGTACATGAGAAGAAGATTAGTCACCAGGGAAAGCAAAACAGCAGAAATACAAAAGGCTATGATGCCTACAATTTCGATAAATCTCAGTTGGTGAATAGTGCAGTCTGAGGATTTACCAACATTCACAGATTAAACGTAGGAAGATAAAGTTTGACGGATGCTACAAGGCCACCTGAGGTGAGAAAGTATTCTCTCCTTGAGCTAACCAGAATTGTGACGGATTGTACACAAAGAACAGAAAGAGAGAAGCCTCTTTGAAGTTGAAAGTAGGAGGAACCAGGAACCGGGTGAGAGTAGGCTCACGGATCAAACGATTTCCTTTAGATTCTACTATATTGCCGAGAATGGTGATAAAAGAAGAGCCAGACCAAATGTGAGGGTAGTAGCAGAGTGGTAGTAGTACTCCAGACAGGGACGAATAAGTCCAACAAAAGCGTTAACAGCCGAGATGATGAAGAGGAAACCATGGCAAACAATAGTGCATACAATAATGCGTGATGGGATTAAATGTTTCAACAATATGCAGACGGTTCTATGGTCATCATTGGGACCATACTCTCATTCGAAGCTCTGGATTTGTTTCATAAATCAGCTTTAACTGCTGAACGTAAATATGTTTTACTCTTCGTTTGTCGGTCCGCCAGTGTTTCTGCAACCCTTACTTCACCATCATAACTCCTACACATTTCAAGATAGTTTGGCCAAACTTGGTATAAGAGTATACCGTCATGTTAGGTCTGCCTGCCTGTCCGTCAGTGTACATTCACCTACTATTTTGATGTCGAAGACTCTGAAGAAGTGAAATTAAGCAGATTTTGATAACAAATTCATACTTGGTTATATTCTTTGATTTATAAGAAAAGGAATGGACTTCATATTTTTTCACGTATATTCAACTAACGGAGTTCTTTCAGATGACCCCAAGGTTAGTGACTTTGCAACTCTGACCATGATCATTCTTGGGATAGCTGCCTTCGGGAACATTCATGTTTCATAACACATTGTCTGGAGAGAAAACGGTCGGTGTCTTCGTCAACATTTGATTGATTTGAATGCTTTAAGGATGTCACAGACACTAGGAAACTATTACACAAATATCAACATCGTTCTCTACGAATGTTCGTAGTCTTGTTTTCAACCTGTTTATAATATGGATATAAGTTGTCGTGTGTTTACAGCGTTCTACTCTAATGTGAACGTCCCCTTACAAAGGAGACGGCAGTGTGCTGAGTATGCGTGTAATACTTTAGTAATATTCTTAGGTAGCTTGTTCCATTTTCTTTATATTACCGTTGTTATAACTTGAGTTACTGTTGTATACATTCATGTACTTTTCAATTACGCAAATATGCGCACGCGGACCCGCACAAGCCTAAAAAAAAAGGAACACAGAGAAAGGTAAGGTACTTCATGTATGCAAACGATTAAGGAGGTTGACCTGAAATTTATCTTGCTTACCGACTAATTTTATCACTACTGGTTATCCCAGAGAGAGAGAGAGAGAGAGAGAGAGAGAGAGAGAGAGAGAGAGAGAGAGAGAGAGAGAGCTGAACTGATAAGTTACAAAATCCTATCAGTTATTTTGCTTCAAGTTTTCCGTGACCAATCATAATGAGTACCGTCCTAGCACACTCTGATCTCATTGGCTACAAGGATACCTATCTACTCCAATAAAAAGGTCGTTATCGAATTGTCACGAAATTATGATTGGCTTATCAGTCGCAGCAGCTGTGGATAACCCTACAGAATAATATTTTCATTAGAGGTCAAAATCACAATCGTTTACGCAAAACATCAGCCTTGTTGCACGAAAATGTCTCTGGAGAAAACGATGTAAAAGCAAAGGTCGATATTCCCATGAAGTATGTATGACGGTGTGGACCTTATGATGTGAAGCTATACATCCGACTACTTGGCTACAATCGCGTCTTACAGAATCACCCGGGATCCTCAAAACACCAATTACAAAAAAAAAACATCGGTTGTATGAGGAGCTGGGGCGCAGTCGACCGGCGGCCTCTGACGGGAAAGGGAATTTATAAGTGTTCTGGCCCCGTCATCCATTATTCTTATATATTGTTTTCTTTTGCTTTTGTTGCCTTTACGTACTGTGGGTGTGAACGAAAAGAATCAGACGTCGATGCAGTGATCGAAATTAGGAGGAAAGGAAAGATTCTTGTATGACCCCGAGGAGTTGAAAATTTGAAGACAACCAAGATGAAGACTCATAAGGTGAGATTCCAAATGGTTATCTTTTACTGCATTTAGTTAGAAAGGTTTGAGTAACTACTGGATAAGCAAATGAACAATATGTGCCTTTCCAAAACAAAAGTCCACAATTTTAAAAGTTATATTGTTAAACATGATGTGAGTGCCTAGTTTACACCAGTAGACCACAGCTGCAGTTTGTAATGGTTCCTAGTTTCCAAAGAAATCTCGCCAACAGTATCTCTTCATCTCTTGCTACTACTACCATCTGTTACGTTACCAGGCAGGGAAGTATGCTGATGGAAATATTATGGATAGTGGCTTGACGTGTTCCTAATAATGATTTCACACAGGTAAAAGTGAGAGGACAAGGTTGCATTAAAGGGAAGTGAGAACCATGGAATATAAACGTAAATCCATTAGGACACACAGAGAGAGAGAGAGAGGAGAGAGAGAGAGAGAGAGAGAGAGAGAGAGAGAGAGAGAGAGAATATGCCGTGGGAAATACATCATTTAGGGTTTATAGCAAACATTTTCAAGACGGAGTTATTAATTGGCAATGGTTAGTTTTGGGTGATAACAACTTTAGAACAGACTTGAATATTAAGGAAAGAAGGGTTTTAGAGTTGACAGACATGACATGGTACGGTGTGGGCGATGCTTCTTGAATAATAACACGATAATCGACCGTAGATGATGAAAGGAAGTCACTAAAATGATCAAGATAAAACATCCAGAACGTGAAAAGTTTTACAGATTAACACGTTATGGGGACCAGAATAATAATTTCATAGAAATTATGGAAGATAACCTACAATATATAAAAACATAACCTAATCAAAATGTAAAAAGCGATGTCTGGAAAGTTGCTGATCCAGAAAATGCAGTTGAAGTGGTACTCCGGATCAGAAAACCTTTCATCTGTATATGATTCATCAAAATTTTTTTTGACCTTTCTTATGCGTTTGCGCTGAAACTTTGGCTCAACACCACATTTATTTAAGAGGTTTTCAGCTGCCTCTTTTACTTATGTGTAGCTGTCTCTCATTTGCATTAGAGAGTCAGCAGAGTTCTTCAGCAAATGAATCGCTTTGTCTAGCATCATCTCCTGACTTTGCAATGCCTCAGAAAGTGCATTTATTGTTTCTAGTCATTTTGTTTGCACGACTATCAGGAATATAATGATAATGATGATGATCATCATTATCATTTATATTTTCATTATTTCTATTGCCTAAACATATTTACAAATATATTGCCAAATCAATCTACTAAGACATTATGATGGGGCCAGATGGGCCCCCAATCACAGTGGACCCGGGTGCATTGCACCTCTTGCACCCCCAGCAGTTCCGCCACTGGACAGGACATTTACTGGAAACGTTTGGTCATTGGTCTGAAGAAACGCTGTGTTGGGTCTCCGTGATTTTAAGCAAGTGAACCATCAGTTTAAGCTAATCACTTGTTAGACATACCAGTTGCTGTACTACAAATTGTTTCAAGTTGAAACAGGGACCAAGATTAAATAAAAGCTGTTCGAAAACTACTATCAAGATGTAAAATTTAGATAACAGGTAATACCACGCTTCCACGTGGAGCCCTATACCTAAATGTTGAATTCCTACAATTCTGGGAGGATACAGATCCGGTAGTCCGGTGCTAGTTCATTCTTCTCTCAATAAGGCCGTGGGACATGTATACTGCAAGACAGACTGATAGTGGCTAAAATCTTTGGGCCACCCAGAAAACAATGAAGTATTCCTTTTTATACCGAATTCCAACATCTTTATCAGGAAATTTGTTATATTTCTTCCAATTCAGGCTGACTTAAAACTTAAGCACCATTCATTCTTTAATCGATGAAAGGGTGGCGTTTGGAAAGGTATACACTGCTCACATTTAAAAAACTATGTAAATAGAAATGTAGAAAAACCCACAAAGGCCGATTGAATCCAAGAATGATGATGAATTGGAATGAAGTAAACCATGCTAGCGAAATTAAATACTGTTTTCGAGAGAATGATACCAACTTCTCACATTTGAAATGAAATATGAGTGAGGGCATTTGAGTCATTAAAGAGGGTATAAAAATAGAAGTGTAACACGGCATATGTAAAGGTCTTCTCGACGTTCACAAACCTAAGCTCACATGCGTGAACAAGGGGTATGTGCACGGAATAATGAACAGACACAAGTCCCTTCGTACGAATAGGGTCATGTCCAGCGCTTACAAGCTGAGCTTTTATGCTCGAACCATAATGAACGCTTTTGAAACCTTATACGTACCCAGAACAGATTGACAACAGCCTTAGCATTGCATACCAAACACGAGGGACTAACTCGATTTCACGTTCAACAACCGTTTCTTTTTCTCAACAGCCAAGCTTGGGACATTCTCTTCCTGCTTCCGTTTTCCTGGTTTTTTACACATTTCCTACCTATCAGATTGATTTATTGATTGATTACAATTCCTTGGCATGGCAGTGTTCCGCTTCCTTCATGGTCAAGTTCTCGGCCCTGGGCTACACAGTTCCCGTTAGTTTGGCGTCCCCACTGGCCCCTACTCTTAAGACAAGCACTTTCAGTACTGTAGTTACCACACAAAATAATCTAATAGAACAGATGTGAGTTACACCACCTCAGTGAGTCGTCAGAAACCGAAGCATAGCAAAAAAGGATTTGTAATCGAGATTAAGCTAATAACAGTCCACTGCCCTCAGACCAAAGATGGGATCAGGCAAAATCAGTCTTGAGAACTGTCTGCCTACTTTGGAATCCCAGTCATGTCAAGTAAAGTGCAAAAATATCAAGGAAAGTTATTCTGTGTCTCATAGTCATAAAACCGAATAGTCTAGGCGTTTAGGGCATGCTTGCCCTTTTTAACTGTCATGAACGCAAGCCTTGGCTCAGTGTATTTACCTGGCATTGCCTGAGAATGTGCACTAAGAGGGTTGCTAAGGTTTAGTGAACTAAATAACAACAGAGCTAAAAATTTGTGTGATCATTTCAGGGTTGAACCGCTGAAACTAGGTCACCTGGGCCTTTAGTCGAGTTTAATGTGAATAATCTGTCAGTGTACGGGGTGGCATTGCAGGAACTTTGTCATGTAGATGGAAGGTGACAGTTGAAATGGCAATTTCATGGTTTGGAATCGGGTGCATCTGTAAGAAAATCTCAGGTGTCCAGAACTTTGTTAGGTTCTTGGTCAGGGCTGGTCCGTGTCATTAATGACATTGTCTGAAGGTCACACCTGAATCAGGAAAAAGCAGCTTGGTATGGGATTAGTAAACCGTGCCACGCTTGGACTGGTTCTTACTGTATTACTTTCACAATTTTCTTATTCTTGTTAATTCATCATAATTCTAAACAGTTAATCTGTCGAAACTTAGACTTTACCTTGGATTTCGAGAAATCATGCGTGAAATAGAAATATTAGAAGCTATTTATGAATGAAAGAATAATCCCTGATATTCATTCTCCTTTCAAAAATGTGCGCTTTCCAAGGGAAACTGAAAACTCAAAGGCTATGGAAGAAAAGGGGATAGACGGGAGCCATGTAGTATTTCATTGCAGTATCACACACAAACACAGGAGCGCCAAGATTTATTGAGGTGTCTTTCCAGTGCAAGTTGATATACATTTAGTAGTTAGCTGAAAATAAAGGCTAATTTTTTGTGCTTAAAGAAGAGTTTATAAATGAAATGTTAAAGGATTGGTGGTAGCGCCAAGAAGTTAGTATTGCTGTAGTTTACAGATTAAAATATTTGTAAAAAGTATGTAAACGATAACATTAGTAAGTTATTTTCGTTAACAAATTGAATCAATTTCACGAACCCCTGAAAATTGGTATGGATGACGGAAGTGAACTCATTCATTAGTTTTGTGCTAAATATCACCGATGGTTTTACAGAACAAGTCAGCATGGGCACTAAGAGCCTTTTCTATCTTAGAAAACAAACAAGTACAATTTTCAGTTCAAAATGAGGTGTGCAGAGCTATTACTAATTCGGAACCTTATTGAAATGAGTGATGTTCAATACGTAATGAAAATAATAGACCGCAGAGGAAATTTTTTTCATGTTTCTGAAGTGGGAGAGTGCGAATGGGCGAGGAAGAAGAGAAACTTTGCAAAGCCGAAAACCTTAAATCGATAGTGCTAAAAAGAACCGGTCATGTACAGAGAGCGAAAACAAATTGGCAAGGAAAAAAAAGCCAGAAGGAGATTAAGAAAACGCCAGAGTGAGAAGTAAAAATGACTAGAATAAATGACAAATTACAATACTATTTGAAAGTAATTTGTTTTTTGGAATCAGCCTCAGCACTGACTGAGAAGGTGCATATAGAGTGGTGTACGTATGTTTTAGGTAGAGACGTAGCTTGCAATCTACAAGGATTTTAGTGAGGTTTAATCTAACACCCTATCTTGAAGTGGGGCGGGGGTGAATTGTGTGTTATAAAGCTTCTGAGACAATGTCTTTCTTATCTTATTTCTCTTCATAATACGGATTTAAATAAAGAGAGAAAAGTAGTTAATAATTCGAAAAGCATATCCAAAAAGAGTGGTAGCTTAACCTTGGTAAAGCCTACCTGTACGAGATGTATGCAGAACTTATCCGGTCTTATAAAGAACTTCAATTCTGTATCTAGGGAGGCTCGTCTGTAACTGCTTTTCCTGCTACGTTGATCAGATTCTCTTTCTCTCAACAGTGACACAGTTGTTAGCTTTTTAGGCGCAAAGACCAACGGGACTGGTTCTCTAATGATCTTTTCTAGCCCAGACTAGAAAAAAAGTAGGGCTTAACCACGAAGGATGCTATAGATCAAACTCCTAAAGGAAGAAAGGTTGTTTGATCAATGAAAAACATAAGCAGAAAGAGATTAACAAAGCTTGGCAGCAGAAGGCAAGAAACCCACTCGTTTGAGGGAAGTAATTCTTGCACTGAGCTCACCAGATCAGGGACCAAAATAGTACCTATAGAAATGGTAGTGAAGAAGCCACCATGAGCAGAGGCTGAGGTAGAGGGTCGAGAGATGAGGCGAGAGTGGGATCAATGAACGATGGCACTACCTTGGATTCTGTCTTATCTAGAATCCTCTTAGATTGGAATTCAACACAGTAGTTCTTTTCTTTTCGTTTACACTATGACCATTGTTCTCGAGAGCTTGGCTAACTGTACGACTGGCACCTATAGCCATACATTAGCCTTAGGGCCTTTCATTCTGGAACACATTCCATGATAACTATGAAATCCAGAATAAACCATTTGCGCGTCTGTAAATTCTTGTAAATTAAAAGCTTTATCGTCATCCAACTTGTCACGGAGGAAACTTGTCCACTTGTTTCGTGAAAATAGTAAAAAAAATTTACCTACTTAGTATTTTAAAACATTACCTATGGAAGTTGTAGAGATATAATGATTGCGGCTGAACGTATCACTTATTAGAATGAGGCAGAAACCTATTGGATTTTGGCGAGGTACCTACACAACCCACTTTCCAGAACAGGAGAGATCCCAATTTAAAGTGTCACATTTTTCGGTTTAAGATTGCACAATTCACATATCATAACCATTAATGGCAACCTAATGCTACAGCCTTTCAATCATACTTTGTATACTTTGGCTTCGATTGCGCTTTCGTTAGCAGACCTCAAAGCATAATGGCCCCATTGTCTCCGCCATATAAAAACCATTAATTACAAAGCAATGCTGCTCACGCAAAGTCATGCATGCTAGAGGGAGACGTGAACGTACTGCAGATTCTTATACCCCTTCCGTCAGTCTTCCCAAGTTGAGCACCCTGTTTAGTGTCGTTGTTTTATGGTTACCTCTCAGCGCAAAAGACTTTGCCTCTTGATTAGTACTGCTGTTTAGTTCGACGAAAGGGTATTAAGCAGGAAAGACGCTCAGTTATTTATGCGAATTGTCGAAATGCATGTTGAAAATCGTTGCTGAACGAATCAAACTGGTTAAGAAAGAACAGACGATGTAGAATCTTTAGTTCAAACTAGTTAAAATGGTTATTAAGCCAGGGAAGTGTGAGAATGAATGAATGCCTAGAGGGTATTGGACTCACAGATGAGAACAACGTCCTCTTTCATCATGTTACATATTACCAATCACTCCACCGCGTCGGCGCAAATGAAGAGGATGCAGTTCTCTATAAGAAATGGCAGTGACTTTTCAGCTCGAGGAGAATCGAATGTCACCGGTTAGCTCCCTGGGCTCAGCGTTCAAAGAAAAAAATTGTTAAATTAACTGATAAAATATTAGATAACAGTAATCCTAAAGACACCGGTGTTCAGGGGACCACGTTTTGGTATTGATAAGTTTTCCTCGTTTTTATATTAATTTCTTCCTTAAATATGTGCGGTACAGTAGGTACGTTGTATGTACTCTATTTCATCCTACGCATTTTCCTCTCAGAGGAGTTAGCTCCAGAGAAAGTTACCCTCCAGTTATTGGCAGGCCTTTTATAGATGAGGCTGGTATTCCCATGTCTTTCTTCACCTTAGTTACGACCCTACACAGTCGGCTAACCACCAGGTTAATGGGTCACTATAGACTTTTCAGAAAGGGGCCCTAGGGCTTTCCCTTCCACCTGTAGGATTATGCTTTTCTCACAAGCGAGCTCGATCTTTTGTCTGATATAGGAAAAGGATTTTCCATACAAGCAAATTTGTCATCGTTTATTTTTTAGTTTATCAAATTTAACGTCGTTTGTGGTTTATATTTGCAAAGATGAATTTACTTGTATTTCCTATTGCGTTAATGAGGTCTTTGCCGCTCTTCTCGTTTGGCCGAGTAGCTAGCTACTTCGCATTCAGTAACTTTCTTTCCTTCTACAGCCAAGCTTCGGAATTCTTTTCCTGCTTCCAGTTTTCCTTGACTCCTATACTCTCTCTTTCTTTCAGATTCAGAAAGGTCTCTTGTTTCTTTCTTGGTTAACCGCACCTTTCTTCCTTCCCTCAGCTTCGTTTTCTTTGAGCCTCGGGGTGTCAGTAAGGGCACCGAGTTGTCCAGCTCCAACAGGTTTTCTGCTCTTATTAAGTCTGGCTCTTGTTTCAAAGCACTGCTCAGCCTTCGTCTATTCTCTTTCTTCTTCCGATGTTATTCATAGATACTTGCGTAATATGCCTATTTTTTTCTTTAGTTACTGAAATTCTGGATAATTTTTTAAATCAGTTTAATTATTTGTTCTTTACTGTAACAGGAAAAAGCATTTCTCATAATGAAATTCTGGGAAGTCTTTTAGATTAATAAAAGAAAGAAACGCAAAATGACCACATCACCGATTAATATTGAAAAGTACAAGGTACAGATTCAAATGTAGGACATTAAGAAGTAGTATTGTGAATGATAATAGAACTACACGATACAACCATGGCTGTAGCCAGCTTCATAGCGTACTGCAAGAAACTCGATTGATAAGATAAAGGACATTCATAGTGTTTGATAAAAAGCAAAACAGGAAACGCCACGAGAGAAGAAGAGGGAAAGAAATAGAATGATTTAGTAATTGTCTTATTTTCTGGACAGAATGAGGACCTGTTAAATGGTTAATCCTCACTCAATTGGCTCTTTTCTAAATTATTTTGGACTGTTGTTATATTCAGATTTCCCGCCCATGTTATTCTGAAAACCATATATAACTGACTTCAGGAAAAATTACAAGCATTCATTATTTTGGACCAGTTTTTATATTAAAGTTTCCAACCTTTGTTATTCTGAAAATCGTATATATTGACTTAACGAAAAATTACAATCACTTACATACAGGCATAACACGCACAAGATTAAAACAAATAAATGCACCTATATTCAGGCATGCCTCAGCATAAGTATAAACATGCACAGATGCAAGCGTGAACGCAAAGCTGTTTTATACTTCCAGAAGAGAGCCTCTGAGTATGGAGGCAGCCGTTACTCTCTGCCATTCATCATTTCGTAACATTCATGTCGAGCATAACATGAGTGAAGCAAGGCAGGTGAAGTGAAGTGAAGTTACTCGTACCTGGTAATCATCCCCCCCCACCCCCACCGCCTTTGGAAGAGCTGGGGTTGGTGGGGGGCGGGAGAGGGGGGGACAAAGTCTCCGCTATAGATACGATATCAGTAAAGATAGAGAGTGGAAAGTGAAGGTCTTATCTTTTGGTGAGGTTATACAGCACCCCGTCGGTTATTGTCCCTTCTTACGATTCATCTCTCGCATAATGTGTTTCAAATCATCTGTAAATACATTTCGTAGAGTTTCATGCTTTCTTATGGATTTTGGTTAATTATTATTAATTTTTTAGAGTTTCAATAAGACCTCACTATGTCATTAAGGGTTTAATGTCATTTGTAACTTCATTTTCTTTGGATTCTGTAGGACTGAAGGAAGTAATCCTATTTTACTGAATCTCATTCCATATATATATATATATATATATTATATATATATATATATATATATATATATATATATTATATATATATACGTCTCCTGAGAAAGCGTCTCACTCTATCCTTTTTGAGATTGGGAATTTTGATCGTGTTCCCTCAGTTGGAATTAGGACATTAAACTTCTTCTTTACTTGTTAGGAACAGAAATTGCGCCACTGTAGTTAAATACATTTTGTACATAAAAATATATGGATGATGACGCACGCACATTTGCTCCGTTATTATACATTTCTAAACGGCAGACATGGACGAAGACGTTGAACACATTTACATAAAACATTTTTTGAGAAATAAAGATTAAATACGTATGAATCACAATAAATATGCTACATGTGATCTAGTCTTACATAAGAGCATCATGGACCAAGTGTTAGATAAAACCTACATACAAGAAGTGTATTGCTTAAATGTGAATCCATTCTGTTCATGAGGAATTTTAACCGTAACCTTTGATAAAATGAACAGAGCTTCGGGATTCTCTTCCTTCTTCCGTATTTTCCTGGTTCTTGTCAATTCCCTTACTTTAATTAAGTAGCAGAGAAGTCTTTTCCTCTTCTCTTTTGTTGCTATAGCGAAGCGAAACCCTTTTCCCTTCTTCCGCCTTTATCCGCCCCACCGGCATTTGCTCAAAACAATATAGTATACCACTGTATTACTACTCCTGGACTTGTGTCGGTGTTTTATGGGTAGTTTAGCTTAAGTAGTCGGTTTTAGATCGTAAAACACCTCTATACTTTAGATTTTCAATGCAAGCATCTCTCTTCTGCGATTCATAAACATCTGTAGCAAGGCTTTTTTCGTCGTCAAGTGTACTAATTGGTGATGAGTGGTAGCATCAGGAACAGTCGTCACGATGGATTGGAGGTCTTGAGTTGGAGGTCTTGAGTTCGAATCCCGCCAGAGGAGATGGAACATCTTCATTGATATCCTCTTCGAATTCGAGGGCTTTAGTATTAAGCGTCTTCTAAAAAACCGAGGAAACTGAAAAGTTAATGTGACCATTAGATTCTACGTGTGCAACGAATGCCTCACTAAAGGTCAGTACATAAAGAAGCTTTAATTGCTAATGAAAAAGAGCAAGTGGGTGTTCCCCATTCCTTCATCTTTTCTTGCATTTCCTTTCCCAAATGACATTTCAATAGTGACTCAAGGGAGAGACAAACTCTTCACATAAATTGGCTAATTTGTTAACTTCTAATGCGGTCTTATGGCGCGCTTGTAAAAGATGTACGCTGGTTAAATGGTGCGTTTCGAGCAAAGGAAGACTTTTTACACGATAACGGTTCAATTAGAGGAAGTCTTGTTACATGGTAGGCATTGTTCGTGTTACATTGCCAGTGACCATACCTACGCACTTGATATGAAACACTGATGGCTGGAAGGTCTCCTTGCATGTTAATGTTCTATATTACAGCTTGGGTAGCAAGAGAGAGAGAGAGAGAGAGAGAGAGAGAGAGAGAGAGAGATTTGATGGATGGAGTTGAAAGCAGCAACTCTTGTGCATTTTTTCTGAAAGAACTTTGGGGCAGACTTTCCATCATTGTCCACTTGCAGCAGCGCAATGGTGTTGTGTGACAGAATTAGTTCTTGAAATCATTATTATGTAGGATTTAGTCCTGGAGAGAGCACACTGAAGGATTTAGCACTTGAAATGAGTGTGATCATTTTAGTCACTGCAATCAGTTGCCTATTTAACAATAAGGGATTATCTTTGTCCTATACTTTGTAATGCAAAGGGCTTTTAGATTATAGAAATCAATAAAAGATTCGAAAGAAGCAGTCCAGATAGGATCCACAGGGCTAATAAAATATCGAGATTGGCTATTAATACAAGAAGTATGCTTGCACTTGCCTCATAACGCACGGTGGGGTATTTCGCATTACGTAACCAACATGGTATTTTAAGAGTTCTTTTAGCCATACTGCCGGCGTCAGTAGGAGAGCTCGCTGATAAAACTATTCTGAACGTAGTATTTAGAGATTAATATTCCCTACTCGATAGCCATGCTGATTACTTAATGGCTCATCTCATTACTAACATTCTCATATACACATATAAGGATCTTGTTAAGGCCTTTGGGTTACTAACAGGAGAAGCCCATTCTCAGTGTGTCTCATGGTTTTACTCTAGCTGAATATGCAAGTACAGGTTTGAGGGCGTGCCTACGAGAGCATGTCTGGAAAGCCTTTCAGATGATCAAAACAAGTAACAAAAGCATCGATGTTGAAAGGAAAGAAGAAGAAGAAGTAGAAGAAGAAGGGAATACAGACAAGAAGGTGTTTAGTCGAATTTGACGTTTTAATGACACATGAGGGGATGTATTAAAAATCACGTGGGACATTTCTCTATTGCAGATTTCATTACTACAGCTATCGAATTCAGAACCTTACTCCGACTTAGTTTTTATGATCTCATCTAATGCGTCGTAAGTGAAATAGTGAGTATTGAAAGTCGTTACAATATAGCTCTCTCTCCGTCCCTCTATCGTGTTGGTTATTTCGACAACCAGAATACGGTCGCAATTAGTCTTAACTTGATCTGGCACCTGAAATCCAACTCCAAAGCCAAAAATGAAAGCAATGCTTTCAACAGCCGTTACTAATGCAATCAAATTCACACGGAGAGGGGCCTCATCGAGGTTATCCCAATGCCTGGAGTGGCGATGTTACCATTCTACAGACAATTCTACGTATTATTGAACACTCCTGCATTTGAACATATCTTTATAGCATGCATTGTTAAACTATGTACACCTAACCATTGCCAGCTATACATACATCCAAATTAATATATATATATATATATATATATATATATATATATATATATATATAGAGAGAGAGAGAGAGAGAGAGAGAGAGAGAGGCATAATTTTTGTGCTGTAATTTGGCATTCGAATAAATACGCCGGACCTTGCCAGTAACATTAGTGTTATCACCAGTTTTAACCGCATTTGTTTAAACGATGAAAAATTTCAAAATACCAAGTTGCTGTTTATTCCCTTTCTGCATATTTATGAAGGAAAGGATTTCGTATTCACAGCACTCACGTTTAGGAAAACATGCATTATATAGTCGTCTCATATGTATAGCAATGTACGTAATTACATACCGGCTATATGTCCTACGCATGATAAAAGCGAGATGTAACCGCCTATCTTTGTTTTGTACACACACACCATACATACATACATACATATATATATATATATATATATTATATAATATATATATATATATATATAGTATGTATGCATGTATGTATGTATGTATGTATGTATGTATATATATATATATATATATATATATATATATATATATATATATATACACATACACACACACATACACATACACATACCCCATCTCCCCTTTTTCACTGTGGTAATATCTGGCAGACGAATCACGTGCCAAAGTGATTATAATCATATAGTACATATAGAGTGGTGGATCCAGGATTCAGGAAAGGGGAAGCCGTTTGTTAACGTAAGGGGCGACGAGCACCGAGGACACGAGGCAATAAGCTAGTGGGTGTCGGGTGAGCAATTTCTCCCCCAGCGGTTTCCAGGGAGCATAACGCTTTAGAATATTTCACAAACATTTTGGTGCAAGTTTTGGTTCTTTTATGGTGGTTAAAATGAAAAGCCTGTAACCAATAATTCTTTTTTGATGGAAACCAGTTACAAATCTCCACTGATTGATTGAAATTGGGATATAGAATGCGTTCCATTTTCAATGGTTAGAGAATACTTATTGATCAAAACTGATATGTATATCATTCATACCATTCTTTGCTACAAAAATGTTAAATTACCTGCTATACTTGCATTAGTTGCATACTAGTAGTTAAGCAAATAAAGCAATGTGCATAAGTTACCAGTAAAAAGGAAAATACGTATTTGACACAGGTAAGTGGTACCCTACTTAATTTACGTTTCACAAACCCTAAACTGGGTAAAGCATTTGTTATACTAACATACTAGGCGTTTGAATTGTAACATTGAAGTTAAAAGGCAAATCCCAGTCTATGTTTGCTTGCCCTCTAAGGCAAACTTATCAATCACAACCTGCATTTATTTCAATATCTCTGATCACTGTGCACATGGATAATAGCTAAGTAACAAAGTCGATCAGCAATCCTCCTTCTCTCTCTCTCTCTCTCTCTCTCTCTCTCTCTCTCTCTCTTCTCCTCTCTCTTTCTCTCTCTCTCTCTCTCTCTCTCTCTCTCTCAACTTATGAATTTTGTTTCATTACTTTCCAAAAGGATGGAAACTAGGTAATGTCCCCCCAGTTTACAAAAAACATCCAAGAGAAGAGCCGGGAAATTATGGACCAATCTGTCTAACGTCGAATATTTGCAAGATTTTTGAGTCTATAATTGCAGATGAAATTGTGTATCACATTGATAGAAACAATTTGTTGTTAAACAGCCAACACGGTTTCAGTCAAAACAGATTATGCCTATCAAACCTCTTTGAGTTTTTTTCATAACATGCTAGGTATTTACGACAGTAGTAGAGCAATAGATATACTCTACTTAGATTTCCAAAAGGCTTTTGACAAAGTCCCACACTAGAAGCTGATGGCAAAAGTTAGAGCTTTAGGAATTGTAGGAGAAACAACAGACTGGGTCGAGGGCTGGCTAACTTATATAAAACAGAGTCGTACTGAATGGTGAAGAATCGGAATGGGCAGATGTAACAAGCGGAGTTCCCCAGGGTTCTGTCCTTGGCCCTCTCTCGTTTTTGATTTACATTAATAACATTGATATAGGCTTAACTAGCAGGATAGCCATAATTGCAGATGACACCAAACTAGGTGTAAATGCAGCAGACCCAAATGCAGTGGAAAGTTTAAGAAATGGTGTAAATAAAATGGGAGAGTGGTAAAAAAATGGCAAATGCCTTTTAACGTAGATAAGTGCAAAGTGTTATAAATGGGAACAAACAACCCCATGCCAGTACATGCTGCTTGGGAATGACATAAGTAGAGTAGAACAAGAGGAGGACTTTGGAATCATTATTACCAAGGACTTAAAATCCACAAAACAGTGCATAAAAGCTGAAAAGAAGACACAGAAACTAGTGGGATACATAAAGAGGCAGTTCAAATACAAAAATAAGGAAACGGTGCTGCAGCTGTACACATCAATAGTTAGATCCCATCTTGAATAGGCAGTACAGTTTTGGTCAACAACATTAAGAAAAGACATAAATAGATTAGAAGGAGTACAAGCAAAAGCCACAAAGTTAATTCCATCCATCAGGCAAATAGGTTACCGAAGATGACTAGAGAGCCTGAACATGTATGGCTTAAAAACACGACGATTGCGAGGATAACTAATAGAAACATTTAGGATACTGAAAGGCATAACAAAAGTAGACAGTAACCTATTTACATTAAACGAAAACCAGAAAAGATATAAAGGATGGAAACTAGAACTGAAGGGATACAACACATCCCATTTTGGGAACTTCATTACATACAAAATATGTGACACATGGAATAAACTGCCACCAGAAATTGTAAACAGCAACAGTGTGGAAGATTTTGAAAGAAAGCTAGACAAAATCATCAGACACTGTGAATACACGGTAAAACCTGCTAATACAGTTAAGTGAGCACACAATGTCTACTCGGATGGACTAACAAGTCTTTGAGGCATCCTAATCCTTGTAACTCCTTGTAACATTTACCTGCTGTTCTGTTCTTCTTTCTCGTATTCTTAGTCCTTCTCAGCATGCTGTTTTATCGTTAATTTTATTTTATTTTACACTTGATTTCTGAAAATCTGTCCTTTATACTACTATTGCTGAAACAGCAACAAGAACAACAACTATTACTACAACAGCCACTACTAATATTTATTTTTATAAATTTAGATTCCAGCTGACATTGATGATTGATAATAATACTCTCTTATGGGCGCCATCCATACCTGAAGTGTAAGGGCGGCCGCCCCCCTAAATTCGACCCTGTATACATATATATACTAGATACATATGTATATGATTATAATCGCTTTAGCACGCGATTCGTCTGTCACACATTACCACTGGTAAAAAAAGGGAGACAGGGTGTAGGCCCTGACTGGTATTGATTTTATTTTCAAGCTTGGGAATATAGTCGAAACTGGTCAGGGGTGCACGTCGAAGCTTGGAAATAAAATCAAAATTACTCAAGGGTGTAGGTCGAAGCTTGGAAATAATGTCGAATCTGGTCAGGGGTGTAGGTCGAAGCTTAGAAATAATGTCGAAAGTGGTCAGAGGTGTAGGGCAAAGCTTGGAAATAAAGTCGAAACTGGTCAGGAATGTAAGTCGAAGCTTGGAAATAAAGGCAAAACTGGTCAGGGGTGTAGGTTGGAGTTTGTTTGTTGAAGCTTGGAAATAAAGTTGAAACTGCTTAGGGGTGTACGTTGAAGCTTGGAAATAAAGTTGTAAACTGTCACGGGTGTAGCTCAA
>NC_087200.1:143118033-143128033 GCF_015104395.2 Macrobrachium nipponense | reverse complement strand
ACCCACCTTGTTTAATTGATTTATGTTATCAAAAAGCTCACAAAAAGTTTTATAGTGTTGCTATTTATGAAAAAGAAATGCCTAAAAATGTACTTAGCTTACCTTACTTTCGTGGATTTGAAATCATAATATCAATATTTAAATCGTTTCATGTTAATGTAGTGTTCTCTTATAACAATACCATTAAAGATATGCTAATTAAGAATAGTCCCGTAACAAAAAACATCATTTACAAAATTCCTTGTAAGGATTGCCCATCGTTTTACGTTGGTCAGTCAAGTAAAAATTTATGTGTACGTATTAAGCAGCATATGGATTCAGTTAGAACAGCCCAGACTTCAAATGCACTGTTTATCCATCTGAGTGAAAAATCTCATTGTATTAATTGGGGTGATATCTCTGTAATTGCTAGATCTAATGATTATGTTTCAAGAAATTTACTGGAATTGGCAAATATACAAATCACTAATAAAAACAACCTAAATCTTAATCTGGAAATGTACCAATTGGACCCATATATTTGTAGGATGTTTATGAAGGACCTTAAAATAAATGAACTACTAATAAATTAGTCACACATGTATATAGTTATTATTTCTCTCTCTCTCTCTCTCTCTGGTTCGATATTCTCTCTCCCTCTTGCTCGATATATATATTTATATTTTCTTTCGTATTTTCATTAATAATAATTTTTTGGGAAAATTTGTGTAAATTTTATGATATTAAATTGTATATGCTTCCTTGTTTTTTCAAAATGTACTGTTTTCTGAAAAAATAACTTGTTTACCGTGTGTATCCTCCAAGGTGGGGCTACCCTCAGGCGTTTCCTTGTTTCTGTAGAGTGAAATCGACCTTATTGCTAATCTTGTAGTGTCAGTTTGGATTTTAAGCCTTCTTTTGACTATGTTTTCCTCTGTAAAATCAGTTTGCCTTAGTAAAGGGTCGGAACAAGACCGAAAGTACTCGGCTATCTTGCTTTTTCATATTTTCCTTCGTGGCAAAAACCTTTATTTATACATAGCATCACGTTTTATGTACTTCGTGATCAAGTTATTCATATATATATATATATATATATATATATATATATATATATATATATATAAGTCTATCACATTACCGTGATTCATATACATATATCGAACTACAAATGTCCTTTAATATCTAATTCGCTCTACCTCGGAATTAATATATTAATATTTTTCATATATGCTTAACCGAGGGGGAATTTATTAAGCGATAATAGAATTGGCGATCGACAGGCGCGAACCAGCGACCTCTCAATTCTAGGACTGGCAGTGAAGCGAGAAGCCTTAAACCAGTCCTAGAATTGAGAGGTCGCTGGTTCGCACCTGTCGATCGCCAATTCTATTATCGCTTAATAAATTCCCCCTCGGTTAAGCATATATGAAAATATATTAATTCCGAGGTAGAGCGAATTAGATATTAAAGGACATTTGTAGTTCGATATATATATATATATATATATATATATATATATATATATATATATATATATATATATATATATATATATATATATATATATAGATATATATATATATATACATATACTATATATGTATATATGTATATATATATATATATATATATATATATATATATATATGTATATATATATATATATATATATATATATATATATATATATATATATACATATATGTATATATATACATATATATATATATATATACATATATACATTAAGATTAAAGAGAAATTATCAGTGGGGTGACCAAGTCAAGCAGCTTACCTGTGGATGAATCTCTTGATAGATACGGCCTTTTCTGTAACTTTTCTCATTCATTACCTACCTGAAGAGAGAGAGAGCAGTCTCTGAAATATAGTGCTTACTTTCTATATTTTGGTGTTTTTGTGGGCTCCTTATATATATATATATATATATATATATATATTAATAATTATATATAAATATGTATATATATATATATATATATATATATATATAATAATATATGTATATAATATATATATTATATATATTAATATATATAATAATATTATATATATAAGGAGCCCACAAAAACACCAAAATATAGAAAGTAAGCACTATATTTCAGAGACTGCTCTCTCTCTCTTCAGGTAGGTAATGAATGAGAAAAGTTACAGAAAAGGCCGTATCTGTATCAAGAGATTCATCCACAGGTAAGCTGCTTGACTTGGTCACCCCCACTGATAATTTCTCTTTAATCTTCTTAAGCCTTGGTTGAAGGAAGATCTCATCTATGATATCTGAATCCCAGGCATCCTTTGAGATGTTCATTACCTGTTTTTGTTTAATGAAGGCTGGCTATCATCTGGCTTTTGTACCAACATTTGCTGCTATAAATATATGTGACAAATTCCAGTTTATTCTGTGGTTTTGGTTATTTATATGGTTAAAATTACCAGAGCTCTGTTGTCCATACCTAACTGACTTTGATGTTGTATTAATCGCTGCCATTTGTAACCATATAAATAACCATAACCACAGAATAAACTGGAATTTGTCACATATAATTTATAGGAGCAAATGTCAATACAAAAGCCACATGAAAGAGTCAGCCTTGATTAAACAAAGACAGGTAATGAACATCTCAAAGGGCGCTTGGGATTCAGATATAGATAAAATCTTCTTTCAACCAACGCTCAAGAAGATTAAAGAGGAATTATCAGTGTGGGTAACCTAGTCAAACAACTTACCTGTGGATAGATCTCTTGGTATAAATCTGTAACTTTTCTCATTCATTACTTACCTGAAGAGAGACAGCACTCTCTGAAATATAGTACTTACTTTCTATATTTTGGCATTTTTATTGTAACAGAACATTTTTACCTCTCATACATACATATATATAGTATATATATATATATATATATATATATATATATATATATATATATATATATATATATATATATATATATATATCTACAGGGTGTTTCGAAATTAGAGGCACCCCCTCTATAGCATAAACTAAAATTGATATGAACAAAAACAAAGGTAATTTAGAACAGGTATTTATTTAAGTTTCTCTGTGAGTATTTAATATTTTTTGTGGCCTCCATCTGCCTGTACCACAGCCTGCATTCTTGAGGGGTATGATTTCAGCAAATTGCAAAAAAGCTGAGACTCAAACTCCATTTCTCTGAGCACTTTAGTCACCTCTCTTCGCAGGTCGTTGAGGCTTGGTACACCATCATAGTTCACTGTGTGCGATTCAACATGATTCTTTAAGATACTACCAATATTTTCACACACATTAAGGTCAGTGGAGCTACCTGAAAATTCACTTGACAAGAAGAAATCGATACCACTGTTTTGAAGCAGCTCCTGTGTCTGAAGAGCCTTGAAACATCGTGCCTTATCATGCAAAAATGTGACTTCTTCAACAAATAACACATATTCAGGATCTTTGAGGAAAGGAAATACTCCACCAGTGAGCACAGTTTCTCTGAAGTATTCGCTATTCCATGATTTCTTTTTCTTTGATGATCCACATTAACCGTTTGGCTGTGAAACAGAGAAAAATTCCCAAACATCCAGGAAATTTCACAACTTGGCGATAGCGCACGTCATCGCTGATATCATCCAACTTTGCAGCCCAAATGATGTCATTTTTATGATTTGGCTTCCTGACTGTGTAAATGAAGAATTCATCTGATGCGGCAACATGGAGAAAGTCGGCTTCATCCCAATCTTTGAGAAATGAACCACAAAACCATGCAAGATCTTCTCTCTGTTGCTGAGTGATGTTGGGCTTGCTGACAACAAGAAATGGCTTGATACCAGATTTTTTCAACTCACGATATACAGCGCTATAACTTCTCTTCTTTCCCCTTTTTTTTTTCTAGTTCAAGCGCCAATTTACGTAAAGACTTTCTTGGTCTACCCACTGCCTCAGCTATGATGTCTTTTGACTCCTGAGAAAGGACTTCAGGCCTTCCAAGATTCTCACTCTTTTCACAATGACAGTCATATGGATTTTTGTTCCAGTTTCTTTTAACAAAGGATTCATCTCTTTTAATGTATTTAGCTATCCAAGAATGTGAAATGAAGGATGTGCCAGCATCCTTGGTCTCTCTGAAGGTTATAGCCCAGATTCGGTCAATCCATCTGATTTCCTCCGAGTTGTTAGCCATGGCTGTATCTAACTCTGTTATTCAGTCTGCAAATACAAGAAATGTAAAATGGAAAATAGCTTAATAGAAACTTAAGATAATGCACTTGGAGATAGGCTATAGCAGAAAACTTCATAACTTTGTATTTGTTCTGTGGGGAGGGGAGGGGGGGGGTGCACCTCTAATTTCAAAACACCATGTATAATAATATAATATATATATATATATATATATATATATATATATATATATTATATATATATATCATATATATATATATATATATATATACTATATATATCAAATCAGGCATTGATTGAAGGAAACAGGCCAATCTACATAATTCTTTATTTCAACGTTTCGTAATAACATTTATTACATCTTCTGGGAATCTGTCAATTAATTAAAATAATAAAATTATAAAACAATCTTAAATTTACTAAAAATTAAGAAAATCGTAAAAAGACTAAAATTTACAATTACAGAAAATTATTATTTAAAAGCTGGAACCGCCAACCAACCTTAAGTTAGGAGAGAGGAAGACTGAATGATAGGAGACAACAAAAGAGGAGACACGTTAACTAAGTTAACTAAGGTACAGTTGGATGGAGGAGGTTTGGGTATTCAACTGGGGAACCAGCTGCTTAATGAGTAACGACTCTGAAATGGGTAGTTCTTGGGGGTTTGGTGTTTGCCCTGTGATGCAAAAATCGTCTCTTTCGATTTGTGTTTTGCAGATTTTTGCATGGTTCCTGATATTTGAATGTTCAGGGTTGGAGAGCCTACTTCCTGTTCGGAAACTTATTCCACGATGAGAATCGATTCTGACCTTCAGTAACCTCTTCGTAGATCCCACGTAAGTCCCAGAGTTACACTTTGGGCAAGTATATTTATATACTACATTTGAGGTCAAGAAGGGACTCAATCGTTCTTTATATTTAAAGAAAGACCCAATTGTTAATGGATTTTTTGGTATTAGATTAATATTAAACTGACTGCACCATAATGTTTTTCCATAATCTGGGTAAACCTTTTTCTGAAGGAGTCATCATGTAAAAATGATTTGATGTATTTCTTGGTCGTCACCTGCCTGCCCCTTGGTTGTATATATATATATATATATATATATATATATATATATATATATATATATATATATATATATATATGTGTGTGTGTGTGTGTGTGTGTGTGTGTGTGTGTGTGTGTGTGTGCATATAATACGAGAGGTCATTTCCACGTAGAATTTTTTCGTTTCTGAGTGAAATGAGTTATTGAACATTCAGTTTTGTATTTTAGGCGTCTCATGATTTACGACACTATATCAGCTCGCACTAGATAATTTACATATCCCATAGAGCACTGGAAATCTTGTGTGATTGTGTATATACAGGCACACTCATACATGTATATATATATATATATATATATATATATATATATATATATATATATATATATATATGTGTGTGTGTGTGTGTATATTTGTATATATATATATATAATATGTATGTATGTGTGTAGTGTGTGCGTGTGAAAGGACTCTGAGAGAGAGAATCTGACTTTTCCTAGTAAAATAATGTAAAAATGAATGAAAAATATGTAACTGCACGCAATTTGAAGAGTATTCTAATGATGTAACTCATAAAGGAACTTAATTATTTGTCCACTGTCTCGAAATATAGCAGGGCAATATTATTGTTGTTTTAATGGTCTCAGCGACTGTCTGTATCACGTACTGACTGACTGGGTTATCCAACTGGCGTCTAACTCTCAAGGGAAGAAAACTCATAATTGTCTAACAGCAATACTTTGAGAGAACTAACCCTTTTCATACATTCGAATAGTTTAATTGATGAAATTAATATATTTACGAAAAGGTTTTGAAGCTACTCATGTCGCATCTTTTCTTCTCCCATCAGATACACCTGACCTTGTTGCTGGCTGTCGCTGTTTCTTTCGCCGTCACTTTTGTCCTGTCGAATCCCGTCCCTCAGTCCGACCACAGTCATCACCACCACCACCATTCTACAGGAGCGGAGGAGGGCTATGAAGATGACGACTATTACGATTATTATTACGAGGAGGGAGGCGAGACCGAAACCGCCCCTCCTCCTGCTGGCGTAGTGGAAACGGGAGATGGTGACCGCTCCCGCTCAACTGCTGCTGGAGATGGTGTTGTTGGAGATACAGCTCAGGGTCGGTCTGAGCATCCTCCCCATCACCACCATCATGAACATGAGATGACGATGACCAAGATGCCACTGGTGAAAGATGACCGAGAAATTCCAAGTAAGCATAGATTTTTTTCCCCTAAAGGAATCTGTTTATTTGAACGTAAAGCACATTGACTTATATAACAAATGAATTAATAATGTTAAGAGGCACCGATATTGAAATTTAATTCACTGTTTATTTTATAACTGAAATACATTAAGTAAGCGCTGTATAATTAAGGAGCTTAGATTTCATAGCAAGCATAGATAGAATGATCTAATGGCAATTTTCGCTCAGCTTTTAATTAATTTCTTTTATCTTGTAAGTCAAGGCATTGCTTTCTAGTTCCTCCATTGTGATTTCTTATAGAACATATGCAGGATCTATTTGATTGGAGAATATGTTGCAGGATTATGATTCACATAAGCGTGGCAGATTATGAAATGATAACAAATATCGTATTCTAAGTTCGAATATATGAAAGGAAAAGGATTATCTTTCTTATACTTTCTAACTATCAGCGGCAGCAAACAAAAGTCATCATCAATTTTCCCTTCAGGTGATGATTAAATAGTTAGTGGGTCTGCCCTATTTTTTCCTGCTCTGCTGAATTTAGTTTGCTTTTGATCTCATAAACATCTAGACAAGGTCCCTTTTCTCACTCGGACACGCAGCTGTCATTTTCTGCTCCTTCCAGGATGATCAGTAACTCTGGTTTTGTTTCCTGTAAGACATGAGTAAATCTCATGTTTTGACTTATAATCCTTTACTGCAGTTAGTGTAGCAATGCATCGTTTTGCACCTTTGTATGTTAAAGGCTTTGCCATGAATTTTTCCAGATGGTAAGTAGTCTTCTTAATTGATATGCTTTTTAACCTGCTTGGCTGAAGATATTACTGAGACGATTGCAGCTCTAACCCTGATTACTTACAATGCTTGAAGAATGCCGACACGATTCCTCTAACCCTGCAGAAGATTTTAGTGCAAGCTTTACGGTGCTAGGCTACGCTGACCCCATGATTCACGAAGCCGCTGCTAACACTGCTATGCGAGCAACAGCAAACAAGATCTGCTTCTCCTAATCTCTCTCCTGGGATGAAATTTGGAACTTTATTTTTTCTGATTTCCAGTAGATACAGATGGATTAGCAAAAGGCGTTGCAGAGTCATCACAAGATGTGGAGATCCTACCAGTTCCGCTACCACTTAAAAGCCAAGGAGAGCAAATTATGGTTGAAGAATCGGGGAGTTTACCAGAAAACAGTATTGACCAGGTGCCTAATTCTATTCCCGTGGAAGCTGAGGGGCCAAGTGTACAAATGAGTGAAAATCATGCAGAAGGCAGTCAACCTGCTGTGATTCCAGGAGCACTGCCAGTTCTTAAAGGTGCAACTGAAAATGAACCTGTAATTCCTGACAGCATTTTGGAAAGCGAAATTCATCCAGAACTAAGTGTTAACAGCAATGATGTCGTGCCAGAAGGGAAATCTCTAGAAGATCCAGATATTGAAAATGAAGTAAACCAAAAATTGCCTTCTATCTCAGACACTTTAGAAAAACAAGATGGTCAAGTTCTGGCAAAAGATGAAATTTCAAATTCAGGGGATGGGGCAAACCCAGTCAAATCTTCTGGGAATGTTGATATCCCAGCAGATTCTGTGGCCCAGGCAGCGTTGGCAGTACCCCTTGTCGCGACTGAAAATCAAGAAACTGTAAATCCTAAAGCAAATGAAGGAGCTGCAGAGGATGTTATGTTAGAATTAGAAACACCAGAAAACTCCTTGGGATCACTTGATATTGTTCTAGAGGCAGAACTTCCTTCTGGTATAGAACCATTGTTTCCGGCTGCTGCGAATATTTCACAGAATGGAACTTCAAGTCCAGCAATAGGAGACGCTGGTGTAGAATTAGGCACTGTGATAGGTAACATAACAAAAACAGAAAATCCAATGATCATATCGCCAATAGCAAGGCTTCCAACACCTCCAGTTACTCAGCCCACACCTCCTTCACCAACACTTACAGAAAAAACACCTATCTCCAGTGGTGTTTTAAAACTTGATAGTGAGTAAACAATCTTTAAAATAACACACCATGCAAATGTTAGTTGTATTGTTTCTAATTAACAAGGTGGCTGTGATACTGAAGTTTTTAAAGGTGATTTTCATTTATTGGCAAGAGTTTCTATGGCCGTGTGCAGGATCTTTTTTTATACAGAGGAGGGATTAGACAAATGTTTTTCCATACCATAGTTTACCAGTTTTTATTATACTGGTAAAATGAGTGACAAAATAAAGTAGACCAAAATGAGCAGACAGTATATTACACTGTTTTAACACAAAATAAAAAAAATTTTCTTACCTCTTGGAATCGGCACATACATTCCATTTTTTTTTTGTATTTTAACAACTTTATTCCTTCCGAATGGTGGTGGGTGGTGGGTTTTAGGGTTAAAGTCCCAATAGCCCCTCCATGTGCACGGCCTTGGAATTTTTTTTTTTTTTTTTCACGTGCACTAAAGTAGACGAACAATAAGACCGTCTAGACTATATATACCCTTACAGAATCTTTTTATTCTCACTTTCTTTTTGTAATCCCATTCTTAGCTCTTCTCTGGGCTTTTGGCCCTGTCCGTATTTAAAATCTTATTAGACATAGTTGTGGCCCTTAGCCACTGGCGTGGTGGTTATCAGCACAAAATAGATCAAGCATCTTCTTTCCTTTCACATTGCTTATTTCTCAAAACAATTATTATCTATTTAATATCCTTTTGAAAATACCACCCTGTTAAGCAAGAGTTCATTCGTTTAGTCTCACCACGCTTACACCTACAACTAAGCCTTTCTGTAAACTTTCGATTTATGGTTTCATTAATGTATCTAATTCTTCAACGATTGTCTAGTGCTATCTGCTTTGGCTTAGAACTTACAGCAGTTAGTTTAAGCTTATTGCTCTTATCAATTTCTTTAATAGAAATAATACATAAAAAACATCATTTGTTCCTGAGAAGGCTGGCTGTTTTCATGCCTTTATTTGTTTCTCATACTTCGCATCTACAGAGTTTGAGAATATACGTCACGTTTTCACTACGAGAAATCTGGTTTATCATGATCTTCTCTGTTAGAGTCCGTACGGATTTGTCAGCGCTCAGTCAAAGAAGTGATCTTCTAAAATACTTTAATTTTCCTTGTTATTTTCTTTCTGACGAATTAGGGAAATTTCTTGCCTAGACTCGCGGTATTTACATGAATACAAAGTACTCCTTCCCCATCTGCCACTTTCCCTGCTTTTATTGATTCCCCGCGGAGATATATTCTTCCCATTTCTCATTGCTAGTCTTGTTCTGGCTCTCCCTGTCCCATCTTACTCTTGTGTAGGTGATTCCAATCTTCTAATCCTTTCCTTTTTCTCCATAACTGACTGTGCTATCCTCCTAACTATTATTTTTAACAGATTTAAATGGTACTTTTTTGTCCTTCAGTGGCGCATTTAATTATGGGGGAAGACCAAAGATTTTGCTTTCCTTGTTAAGAGATGAAGAAGACCCTTCCCATACACTCATTATTTTTTGCTTCTAGGTAGGGACGACTTTCATTTATACAAAATTCCACGCTTTCTTCCCTGTCTCACAACTGGAG
>NC_087200.1:143070533-143113033 GCF_015104395.2 Macrobrachium nipponense | reverse complement strand
CATGTTTGAGTTCCCATAAAAATGTTTGGTTTTCCAAAAAGGTTGATAAGTAACTTTGATGCATATTTAAGCCTTTTTATATACATGCTTGAATTTTTTTAAAGCTAAATACGACACTCCGAAGTATGTTTTGAAAATCATGAAAATCAAAGTGGATCTCTGTTGGATGTTTGAGTTTTCATCAAGGCAAATAATAAAGTCTGAAGCATATTTTAGTCTCGTGAATATTAATGAATATTAATAAGTGACTTTGAAACATATGAGTATTCACAAAGATGAATAATATGGAACTGTATTGCAAAATACAAAGGCAGTGATGCGTATTTGAATTTTCATAGTGATGAAAAGAGTATTGATATGCATTGCATCTTAGTTCCAGTGAACAAATAAAGTAACAGATCCTTATTTGGATATTCTTGAATGGAAGTAATGTTGCTACTTCCCATCTTTTCGACAGTCTATAGGACGTATTTCTCTTACAACTTCCATATGTGTATAGAAGTATTACTCTAAAACCTTGTATGCTTGTTCTCAACAGGAGGATTGCAAGGAGGAAACTGGCACTCGGCCTCGGTCAAGGTAGACTCCAGCAACGGAGAGTTGACGATTAATGTAGACGACCAACAGGAATACTTTACCATTGGAGCTTTGGGCCTTAGACCGCACTATGGAGGGCGAACCTTGGGAGGATTTCAGTCTGTGCTCTGGGTTGGAGGCAAGTATTCCACATCACTTTCTAGGAAAATATCTGGGACACGAATTTAACATTCTTGACGACCCGAAAAAATGGATGACGTCATGCATTAACTTCAGAGGTTTGGTTTGATGTGCAATAGATCTACACACATACACAGACTCACAGTCACTGACTTAGCAAGCATCCTAACCACTGTAACACCAAGCATGCGCACACACACACTCACATATATATGGTATACATATGTTAAACTTCTACCAGCAAACATAAAATCTGCAAGTACCGTTGAATGTCGGTTTCATTTCCCATCCTACTTGGCAGGTGTATTCGATAATGAGGTGATCTCGGAGGAGATGACCTTCGGAATCGAGCCCTTCCACGGCTGCATTCAACACCTGAGCCTCAGCAGTGGTCCTACTTCGGAGGAAATGGTTGCGGTGAAGCCTTTGGTTGCCACGAGGCACACTGGAGTCAGAGAACATTGCGCCAACAAGTAAGAAGGAATACGATCATTTTGTTTTGATTGAATTTTGTCGTAGCACTTTTGAGGGAGTTTATAACTTAGCTGAGATTGAAATACGGGTATTGAATTCATGGTTTGTAGATTTTGAGATTCATTCAATCTAGAAGAAATGACGAATATTGAGGTCGTTGTCATGTGAACACAATTTACATACGAGCATTGATGGATGGTGTGTTATGTAAACGTAGCAGACAGAACTTTTGAATATTCCAAAGATACGAATGCAGGAGATATTTGTAATTTTGGTGAATGCAAAGTAAAACTGAAAATATTTCAGACTAGAGAGAGAGAGAGAGAGAGAGAGAGAGAGAGAGAGAGAGAGAGAGAGAGAGAGAGAGAGAGAGAGAGAGAGAGAAGAGAGAATACGTTTTTACAGTATCTACTTTTTCATTAATGTGAAAAAGGTAATAAGGTTGCGTTATTACTGTCCAATTGTTCGGTAAATTTATATTTGTTTTAATAGGCACTTTGAGAAATACTGAAGCAAAAACAATGTATCAGTGATGACATTCGGACAGAGTGATGTCTTGTTATGAAACCCAGACAGTATCCTAAGTCATGTTTAAAAGGCAATACACATTAACATTCTGATGACATATTAAACCTTCAATGGAAATATATTTAAATGGCTAATGTAGATTTACTGAACCAATATTCAGTAAACTTATCTCGCTGTCGAACTTCCCAGTTCCAGAGGTCCTTTATTCCTCATAACGTTGGCCTGTGGAACAGCCTCCCAGAGGAAGTTGTGCAACTGGAACTACATAAGTTCAAGCGAAGGCACTACTTTACTACCCTAATATTATTCTACTTTCATTTTAATTCATTTTTATCTATTTGTTAATTTATTAATTTATTTTTCTTTTTTATTACGTGGGATCTCTTCTTCCTATATTTCCCTTTACCTTCTCTTACTTCTTCCTAATGAACGCCATATTCTTTGGAAGCTTGAATTTCAAGCCCATGGCCACTGTGGGCTTGTTCCATATGAATTGGTTTCATCTTCTGAATATAATAATAACAATAATAATAAAACAAAATGAAACTGACCTCTTGCTTTCGTTTGCAGCTGCAATGACAGGTTCAGGAACTTGTGCTCGCGAAAATCCCACTGCGTGGAACATTTCGATCACAGCACCTGTGATTGCTTCAACAGCGGCCAGGACGGACCTAAATGCAAAAATCCAGGTGAGTGACAAACTGCTGAACTGTGATGGAGAAAATTGCTGAAAACTGCTGTAATTGTTAAGCAATTCAACCTGATGATAAAGACATTTATTGGTGAAACGTTAAACTCTTGTTAAGAGAACTTACAGAGTTTAATCACAACAAGCTGGCCCCAATTTCCCACAATCCCCCCCACCCAAAATAAAATGTGATTAGCAGTATGTCAGAATGGAAAGAGAAACCTGTAGTTTAAAACTAGTGTATGCCGGTGGAGATTTCGAGTTTGGTGATAGCTGATTATTATAATGATTAATATTAATGCCATTAAAACGTTAGACAAGATACTGTAGATATCTTAAACAAGTTAGATCTGTTTATAAAGTAATTGTGCTTGGAGGGGTCTCCGGGAGAAATATTTATGGCAACTAGTTAAGGCAGGGATTTAGAAAACACTGAGATGATTATCATGAAAGTGCTATTTGATTATAGGAAAGCAGTTCATTGAACTGCCATTTTCAAGAATGAAACTGTTATAAATAAAAGAATTGAGGCCACTATCATTAATGGAAAGTTACTATCAGTAAAATGGTAAAGACAGTGTCCGTTTTTGCCAAGTACAAACAACCACTCATACCAAAAGAGTGAGGACAGCTATAATAAAAGATGATGTTTCAAATAAATTGATTTTAGACACGAAAGAAGATTAAAATCATTTGCACAGAACTAAAACATAATTATAATTATAAGGTTAAAGTGTACTTTGATGTTGCTAAACTATTTTCCAACTGTGATAAGATAGTCACACTACGAAAAATCAAATAATTTTTCATTACCGTTAATTAGGCTGGGGGATAACAAAAGGGTCAAAATACCACTTTCAGGGAGAACAAATTCAGTTGTATATAATTCTTCTAAAGTAGTATGAAGTAGCTCATAATCTGAATGTCATTCCACACTTGGAAGACCAAACTGTATCGATAACTGAAATGAACAACTGCAAAGGTCAATGGGGCGGGCAATCCAATGCCCTATTCTAGCCCCAGCCGAAAGAAAACAAGAAACGAGAAAAAAGGGAAAAAGGTAGGTTAGAAGTCAGGACAACTCAAGCAGGAAGTTTGACCATTAATGGAAGGAAATAAAATGTGCAGATTCAGACTCGCCCAAAGAATGAGGTCTCTGTCATGAGGACAACTGTAAGGATAACAGAATAAATCTAGACCGGAAATGGACCTGGAATAAAGTTTAGGCCAAAAGCCGTACACTGGGACCTATGAGGTCATTCAGCTCTGAAAAGGAAATTGAGAGTAAAAAGGGTTGAAAGGGGTAACAGGGAAAACCTCGCGGTTGCAATATGAAACAATTGTTAGGAGAGAGTGGAAAGTAAGATGGAAGATAGAGAATATAAACTAAGGCACAGTAAAAAGAATGTGATGGCCTACAGTTAAGGGCCGAAGGGACGCTGCAAAGAATCTTAAGTAATACCTACAGTGCACCAAGTGAGGTGCACTGACCCCATACTGGGAATGAAGCGAGACTGATGTTTATCTTATTTTTTTTCTTATTCTTCGTCAGACATTCCAGTTCTCTCCCTGAACGGGGACGGGCACGTGGTCCACCGACTGTACGAATGGATGGACCGGGTGCATTCCTACACAAACCGCATCTCCGTTGCCTTCAAGGTCAGTTCATCCTCTCTAACCTGATGTCAAGAATGTCTGTGTGGTAACCGTTTGGTTTTATTTCACAAGCAATTGTCCACATTAGCTTCAAGCAAAAGGATCTTTGGGAAGTTCTCCCGTTGTGTCACTTTAACCTGTTCCTATGAAACTTGTGTTCACTGCGTCGTTGCAGCTTCTGAAATCTTGTCATGCTTCACTCAGTCAGTCCCTCAGTTCCTCTCTGCACTCAACTGTATCAATTCATCCATCTCTGTCACGTTGACTTAAGTCTTTATATTTATTTTTATACTGGTTTTATTTGACTCACAAATTAGGCAAAATAAACCAGTAAGGATGAACGACTCCCATAGGTAAGTGAAACTTTGACCAAAGCTGTATCTGTTCAACGTACAAATGATAAAAGCCGTAGAAAAACAATCAAAACGAGATAAAAAAAAAATGAAAATGATTGCAAATCCAGTCATTAGTCTTAGGAATGAAAACAAATTCTGATATTTTCACAAAACGGCGCACTGATACAAATTGGAATAATTAATCATTTTATTACTCAATAAAGCGAAATAAAGGTCTGCATATTCACGTTAGTCAATCAAGATAATGGAATCAACTTACTGTCGTTGTCAGACCAATTTACTCTAATGTAATTAATGGGTCAATCGATAAATCAGTGAAGCAACAACGTCCTCTCTCGCCAGACTCGCTTCGCGGACTCGATCCTCCTGTACGCGAGCGCGGAGCACCCGGAAAGGCAGTACATCGCAGCCTCACTCACCCAGAGCGGCACCATCTACGTCGAGGTCAACCTCGGAGCGGGAGCGGTCAGCGCCGAGATCGGCGAAGGCATGGACGCGGAAGTGTGGCACACGCTGAACATCATCCATCAACACGAAAAGATTGACGTAGGTTAACTTTTGACGTTTGTTTTGCACGAAGCTCGTCATGATTTTCCTTCTTGTCAAGGGGTGTCCGTCACTCCCTTCATTTCTCTTTCATCGGGTCTGAGCTGAAAGAGGGAATTATGTTGCACGTCCTCTTGACTTTCCTTTGCTCTTTTAAATGAATTCGTCTCTTTAACATTATTGTTTCTTTGTAAGATTTTCTAGTACGGGAAAATAGAAGGAAAAATAAGTCAAATGATATAGGAAACAGGAATGTCGAAGACTTGAGCATTTAGAGATCCATTACGTTTTGCTGAAGTTCTTTTTCGAGTCCGTTTATAGAAATCCTAAGTGCATCATACCAGAAGTGCGCATTTTACATACAAACACATGATGGGCAAATGCACAGACTCATATGATTACGAATATATATATATATATATATATATATATATATATATATATATATATATATATATATATATATATATTCCTTTACTTCATAGTTTAGGTTACTAATAGACACATTCAGGTAATGGAGTTCTTCCATATACCCCAGTATTTATACACGAGACAGCTGCGGTTTCGTCAACCTATAGGTATTGACATTACTAAGCGTATTAATACAAATATGTTGTTTTTGATTGAGCTGGCATTTTGCCAGCACGGCTCTTGGTCATAGAGCAGCCAGTAAATACAAATATGGACCCACGTGCGTTTTGTAATGTCATGAGGACAGAAAAGTAGTGTGGTTGCCAGAGACCTAGTTTAAAACTATGGGTAAGAGCCTGTGCTGACATAAGGCCAGCTTAATAAAAATAACGTTTCAAGTATTTACAAAAGACATAAAATGTTGACAAAAGAATTATTAGGTATCATAAATTGAAAATATATTATTATATATAATAATTACGCCACACTCGATGAAGACATAGCATCCCTGGGTGTCGAAAATTTATTCATTAACGTACCAGTGGATGAAACAATACAAATCATAATGGACAAAATGTACCGTTCCGAGAAACCACCATTACCGATGGCCGAAAAGATTATAAAAGAGATGCTAGAACCCCGCACAAAGGAAGCCCCATTCCTCTCACACAGGGGCGAAATATATGGGCAAAAGGACGGCATAGCAATGGGTTCCGCATTGGGGTACTTTTCGCAAACGCATACAAGGCGCACACAGAGGAGGTCACCTTTGAAGAAAAGCCAAAACCTCGAATCCACGGGAGATATATTTATGACATTTTCATCACAGCAAAGGGTGACAATAACAAAGATGAGCTGGTAAATAAAATTCGAGCAAACTCAGCTTTAGATTTCACTGTAGAAAAGTGTTAACAAACTGCTTCCTTTCTTGGACGGACTTGTGATATACTCCAAACTACAGACGCTGGGAGGTATTTAAATGCAAGAGGAGAATGCCCTGATGCAAATAAATGATCTGTAATAAATGCAGACATAAAATGCGCCATAACACACTGTTCAACGTGGAAGGTGACAAAGAGGAATCAACTGAGTTCAACGGCTTCTCACAAATAATGGCTACCCAGATGATATGATTCAGCAAGAGACTAGATTTCCATAACTCGATCCCTAGGGAAAAAGACAAGGAATTGTAATATACTACCAGATAACATACAACAAACACCATGAAGATGAAAAGAAAGCCACCCTTAGTATACTGCGAAGAGAAACCACCCCCGTAGCTCTATTTAATAAAATAACTAGAATTTACTGCAAGCTAAACCTTCCGGCCTCACTAATAAGGAAAAATAGTACAGCCCCATCGACGGAAAAAGAGGTTGAATCTTACATAGTACATATATAAGTTTGTCTGTGCTTACGAGCAATGTCAGTCCCCCAAAAATGCTATATCGGACACATAACTATTACACTGAAACGACGAATGCAGGCTCATAGGAATCAAAGTGCTATTCACCAGCACTCTGTAGACATCCACACTAAAAACCCATCCTTACAAGAACTACTTATGAGCACCAAAATCATACATAATTAATGCAACTACAATCGTTTATTGATAGCAGAAGCAGTTAAAATCGCCTTGCAACGCCCCAACCTTAACATCCAACGCGAGGCAGAAAGATCCTTAAGGCCCTCGTGCAGGAGACGCCCCTTCAACCACATGGAAGAAGATCGCGAACACGCGGACAGGAACACAATGAAATTGAAGAAATTAAACGTGTAATTAATATATATTTATTACTGGAAACAGGCTGGCGGCCCGGCACAGCCCAACCCTAACGCTATTCAAATACTAATATCTGCAAAAGTATTGAAGATAAAAGAAAAAAATATTCTTTCGGCAGATAAAACCTTATATCTTTTTATATTTCATCCCATATAAGGTTTATTTTTAGAGCGAAGCGAAGTCTTACTGGCAATGGGGTCATTTATGGCCTCCCGGCACTGCCCGGCCCTAACACTATTCAAATGCTCTCTCCAAAAGCATTGAAGATAAAACCTTACATCTTTAAATTTCATCCTATATAAGATTTATTTTTAGAACGAAGTGGAGTCTTAGTGGAAAAGGCTCATTTCTGGCCCTAACGCTGTTCAAATGCTAATATCTCCAAAACTACTGAAGATAAAAGACAAATTCTTTCTCGGCAGATAAAACCTTACATCTGTAAATTTTATGCCATGTAAGATTTATTTTTGAAATGTCATAAATTCACATTTAAATGGTGCTAACCCTTTGATGGTTTAACTTTAAGCTTCGCGAGTAATTAAATGCCTTTAGGGCGCACTACTGGTGTATATGTATATACAACTTATTTTCAACTTATACCTAATTCTTTTGTCAATATTTTATCACAGTCTTCAGTAAATAAGTAAAAATAGGTCTTTGGTGTACTACCTCTCCGTCCTCATGACGTTACAAAACGCATGCTGATCCATATTTGTATTAATACGCTTGATAACGTCAATACATATAGGTTGACGAAACTGCAACTGTCTCGTGTATAAATACTGGAGTAAATGGAAGAACCCCATTACCTGAATGTGTCTCTTAGTAACCTAAACAATGAAGTAAAGGAAATAATTGGAAAATATGAAGCAATATAAAAAAAGCTGGTTAACATCGACAAAGCCATTCTATTCAATGAATATATATATATATATATATATATATATATATATATATATATATATATATTATATATGTATATATATATGTATGTATAACTGAATCACGCAAGTTAGGAGCGTGATAAATCCATAAAATAAAGATATATGCCACGAAGGAAAATAAACGACGGAGTATCCGTGAGACCTTTTGACGTTTAAACGTCCTTTACTAAGCAGAAACTGACATACATGAAGAAAAAGACAATGCAAGAAGATTCGTATAACTGACAGATAGGGATTATAAAGAGATTAGTACCTAGAATCCGACACACCTGGAAGATGAGTAACCTTCCCAAACAAGCATAAACAATGGGTGTAATTAAAAGTTATGACAATCATCTCAGATACAAGGACAAGACAGTTAAAGGATTATAGGTGACAGCTATTCAGAACTTTGGTAAACAAAACCATATTCACAATATATATTCACAATACATGTTAGACATACATTACAACGAAGATAACTCTAAGGCAACTAATTTTTATCTAAGTCTGTAATTATATCTTTGAGGTCAGACTTAAATAAAAATTAGTTGCCTTAGAGTTATCTTCGTTGTAATGTATGTCTAACATGTATTGTGAATATGAATTGTGAATATGGTTTTGTTTACCAAAGTTCTGAATAGCTGTCACCTATAATCCTTTAACTGTCTTGTCCTTGTATCTGAGATGATTGTCATAACTTTTAATTACACCCATTGTTTATGCTTGTTTGGGAAGGTTACTCATCTTCCAGGTGTGTCGGATTCTAGGTACTAATCTCTTTATAATCCCTATCTGTCAGTCATACGAATCTTCTTGTATTGTCTTTTTCCTTGTGTATGTCAGTTTCTGCTTAGTAAAGGACGTTTAAACGTCGAAAGGTCTCGCAGATACTCCGTCGTTTATTTTCCTTCGTGGCATATATCATTTATTTTACATATATCATATATATACTATATATATATATATATATATAATATATAATAGATATATAATACTGAATTTTATTAATTTCCTAATAATATATTTTTTTACTCCTATAAAAAGAGACTTTTCCAAGAACAATTTGGTTAATGCTTAGTGGAATCACTAATTTTCTTTATGTTTGCGACCATAAACAACAGTGTATACTGACTGTCTTATCAGAATAACTAATTAATTTCGTGCTTTTGAGCATCATCGTTCTTTTTTTAACGAAACTACTGCAGTTTCTTCATATCATGTCATTTTTTAGTTATATTAATAGAAGTTTTTTGTCCACTTTTTCTGCAGCTCTACATTGACAGCAGACAATATACAACCTTAATTTTGCCAGGCGACATCCAATATTTCCACCTCGACCCCGATTTCTACGTAGGAAATGCGCCACATCTTTCTAGAGGTTAGCATCAACTCGTAGATTTGTGTCCATGTGAGAGAGAGAGAGAGAGAGAGAGAGAGAGAGAGAGAGAGAGAGAGAGAGAGAGAGAAGAAAAATATCTGAATGAATGTGGGAGCGAAGCTTACCTCGTCGGGGCCCTTCCATTTTCTTTTAATGATGAAATGATGGTATGTTATTTTTCTCTCGTCTTCCATGCGCCCCTGGTGTGACCCATTCCAGGCTTGACTGAAAACCAGATAGTCGATTCCACTCGTTAGTTCAGCAGAGCAAACTGGGCTTTCAAGATCTACAAACAGGCGTCAACATAAGGATATATATATATATATATATATATTAATATATATATATATATATATATATATATATATATATATATATTTTATCAAACAATAATAATAACATCATTCTGGATTTTGTTAACTAATCCTTGTAGCTCGAGAGAGAGAGAGACCTTACCTTACTTACCTTACAGACCTTACATCTTGTTCGGGTTGCCCCAGGTCCCTCAGTGTGAGGCACCTCTAATGTCTACCAGAGAGTTGCTAGTACATCTTCCGGTATATTTTGCATCTTCCAATCTTGGATGGTCTGGGATGCAGTTTAGATATTTGTCGAGCTTATTCTTAAACACATCTACGCTCACTCCTGATATATTCCTCAGATGAGCTGGCAGCGCATTGAATAGACGCTGCATTATCGATGCTGGTGCGTAGTGGATTAATGTCCTGTGTGCTTTCCTTATTTTTCCTGTTATAGTTTTGGGCATTATTAATCTACCTCTGCTTGCTCTTTCTGATATTTTTAGTTCCATGATATTTTCTGCTATTCCTTCTGTTTCCATGCCTGAATTATCATGTAGCGTTCTCTTCTCCTTTCTAGACTATATAATTTTAAGGATTGTAGTCTTTCCCAGTAGTCAAGGTCTTTAACTTCTTCTATTCTAGCTGTAAAGGACCTTTGTACACTCTCTATTTGTGCAATATCCATTTGATAGTGTGGGTACCATATCATATTGCAATATTCAAGTGGACTACGAACATATGTTTTATAAAGCATAATCATGTGTTCAGCTTTTCTTGTTTTGAAGTGCCGTAACAACATTCCCATTTTTGCTTTACATTTTGCCAACAGAATTGCTATTTGATCATTGCATAACATGTTCCTATTCATCATCACACCAAGGTCTTTAACTGCTTCCTTATTTGTGATTGTCTCATTATTAGGTCCCCTATATGCATATAGCTTTCTTTCTGTCTCCATAATTTATTGATTCAAATTTATCAGAGTTAAATACCATCCTATTTACCTCTGCCCAATCATATACTTTGTTAAGGTCTCTTTGTAGAGCGTTCCTATCTTCATCACAAGTAATTTCTCTACTTATTCTTGTGTCATCTGCGAAACTACTCACTACCGAATCCTTAACATTACTGTCTATGTCTTCAATCATAATAACAAACAGTATTGCAGCTAACACCGTACCTTGCGGCACACCGGATATTACCTTGGCTTCATCCGATTTCTCGTCGTTTGCAATAACTATCTGTTTGCCTGTTGTGTAAAAAATTCTTTTAACCATCATTCCTACTTTATCCACGAATTATTGTGTTTTCTAATTTTCTTCGCTAATATATTATGGTCTACTTTGTCAAAAGCTTTTTGCAAAGTCTAAATAAACCACATCTGTTTCATTTCCGCTTTTCATATTTTTGAATATGTTCTCACGGTGGACTAACAGTTGGGTTTTGTGTACTTTTTCCGGGTACGAAACCATGTTGTCCTTTATTAAACAAATTATTTTTTATTAAATGTTTCATAATATTTTTCTTCATTACCCTTTCGTACACTTTCATAATATGTGATGTTAGACTCACAGGCCTATAATTACTTGCCTCTAGTCTTGATCCACTTTTGAAAGTAGGGGTAATATATGCTAATTTGTGCTCATCATAAATCTTGGCTGTATCTACACTTTGTCTTAATAATATTGCAAGTGGCTTTGCGATAGAATGAACTACTTTCTTTAACAAAATAGCAGGCACTCCATCCGGCCCTGCAGCAGCTCCATTTTTAATTTCATTAATAGCCTGCACAATATCAGCTTCATTAATATCTATGTCAGCTAAATATTCACTATTTTCATCCCTTACTTCTATATCATTATCTTCATTATCTATTTCTAGGGGTGAATTCTCTCTTATATCGTTCTGCCAATATGTTGCAAATTTCCTTTTTTTCATTCGTTAATCTCCCTTCAATTCTTAGAGGGCCTATTTCTATTCTTCTTTTATTCATCTTCTTCGCATATGAGTATAATAGTTTGGGATTTTGCTTGATATTTAATAGGGTTTTTTCTTCCAAGTCCCGTTTTTCATTTTCTTTTGATTGTATAATCTTTTGTTCTGCATTTTCTATCTTACTTTTTAGTTCTATAACTTTCCATGCATTTTTTTCTATTGCAAGACCTTTTTTCCACTTTCTGATTTTCTGGAACAAGATCCTTCTGTCTCTTGGTATGCATGACTGATGTTTACTTTTCTTCTTCGGTATATATTTCTCCACTATTTTCTCTAATATTTTATATAATATCTCCGTATTTACCTTTATGTCGTCACTTACGAAAATGTTATCCCAATCTTTGTTTAATTCTTCATTTATTTCTGACCATTTTATATTTTTACTGTAGAAGTTGTATTTTCCATATCCTTCCCACTTTTTCATTTCTTGCTTATCTCTGTTTTCACTTGCTTTGGAAGGTGGACTGTTAATTCTATGACATTATGGTCTGAAATACTCGCATTATAAACTATTATTTCTTTAACATAATCATCTCGTTCACGAATACTAGGTCTAAAGTATTTTCCTTCTTCTTGTTGGCAGGTGATTTATTTGTTGAATGTTGTATTCTAGTAGCATATCTAATAGCTTTTCGAATTGCCTCTTATCTTCTGCACTACTATTACTCTCTTTTTTATATGTATAAGTACATCCACAATCTCCTATTCGTTCTTTCCAGTCTACGAAAGGAAAGTTTGAAGTCTCCAGATAGGAGAATAGTCCAGTCCTTGTGATTTCTACATATATCATCCAATTTTTCTATTATTAAGTCAAACTCTTTAGTATTAGGAGGTCTATATATTACTATGTTCATTAATTTTTCAGATTCAAATTCTACCGCTATTAGTTCACATTCTGAGTTACTATATTTCTCATATATTTTTCCTTGTTTTTTGTCTTTCCCTTATATTGCGGTTCCCCCTTGATTCCTATTTTTTCTATCTGATCTATAAGTTTGGAACCCTTTTATTTGATCATCATTCCCAGTCTCTTGGGAATACCAGGTTTCACTTATATTCATTATATCTATTTTCTTTTCAATTTGGTTAGTTCTTCTAAGTACTCTATTTTTCTTTTTGAGTTACTCGTAACTAAACCCTGCGCATTCATCACTATGATGGTTTGCGTGTTTTTCTCCTTCATTTAATATTGGTAATAATAAGGATTTTCCCATGTCCCTCTTTCCTGTTCCTGGTATGTTGTTCTTTTTTTCATTTCCAGAAATAAATTCTGTCATTAAAAAATCCAACTTTTCCATAATATTTGTTCTTCCTTCATCATAATTATTCATTTGTGTCTGAATCTGCAATTTTCTCCATATCTGCAATATCCTCTTGCATAATAAAAACAGTTATTATCTCTTGAGTAGAATCTTGGAGCTGATGCATTGAAATTTGTGCTGAAACTCTGCATATCTCGTTGATGGCTTGCTTTTTTCTTTTACCTGATATTCTTCATTCCTCTCTTTATTTGTTTCTTCCTTATTTTGGATTTTATTACTTGATTGGTTATTTATTTGATTATTTTTCAAGGCTACAGGGTGCATATATTTACATTTTTTGTGAACGAATTACATCCTTTTCCTTCTTTTAGGTTTTTGCATATTTTTGGTGATGTAGATCTCTGCAATCATCCTCATAGCCATCTAGGTATGGCACATTTACCATATATTTCTAGTTGTGACATACCTTAGGATGTTTGTAGTAACATTTTTCTCCAAATCTGCAATTCCCTCTTTCAAAAGGTTGCAGACTTTGTCTTTTTTGTATATTTTTTCCTCTTTCCGTCATTGTGTAGATTCTGGGTAAGCCTCTTCGGCATTTTCTTTTGTGTTGTCATATCGTAATTTATTTCTTCGTAGGTATGCTGCTTTATAGCCTCATATGTAGTATCAATGAGTATCTCTGCATCCATACTTTTATCTTGTTTCTTTGGTTTTCCTTATCTTTTTCTGTCATTTTCAGTTTTGTTTCTTCTCTTACGTTTTCCTCTTCTTCTTCTTTTCTCTTCTCTCCTCTTCCTCTTCTTCTTCTTCTTCCTTCATCCTCAAACTATTGTACATTCAATCTTGATTTAATAACATTGTCCCTATCCATGGAGTAGAACCATGTTGAGTCAAAAGAATTCTTGTGTCTTTTCCTCATATCTTGCATTACCTCGCACACTGTGGATGGGTCGGAATGTTGCATGCAGCACATTTTCTGATTAGGTTTTTGTGGATTAAACTATGCTATACCACACCTTACACAGTTTACATGCTTTTGGCATTCCTTTCCTAATGCATCAAATTAGGATATTCACAAGGTTCACCTTATTCATTTTCTTTGTCGGAATATGTTGGTTTATGTATATTTTCTTTATGAGTCTCTTGACCACTTGGATTTTATTTGGAACTTCTTCAATTATTTTCAAGATGTTTTCATTTGATTTGTTCCAGTTTGAAGGATTGTATCCTTCTAATATATCTATGAATGCTTTTGTATCTTTTTGGTTAGGACTGTTGCTGATTTCATAGATCAGAAATGCCAGTTCCCTTCCTGCTACCTCATCGTATTGCGAATCTGCCAAGCAAGCTAAATCTCGCCATTTTTTTTCCGCAGTTGGCTGCCTCTTGTTCTGATTTACCGTATTCACTTGTAAACTACTTAGAAGACGGCTTTATCCTACTATTTTCACACTAATCTTATCACCGATAGTTCACGAACACTTCTAGATATTTCTCAAATTCTAGACGTTTGTTAAACTTGTGATATCTGTTGATTAATCTGACTTCGCGCAGGAACGTCTCACCAAGCAAGATGAGAGAGAGAGAGAGAGAGAGAGAGAGAGAGAGAGGGGGTTACAAAGATTAGGATGTCTCAAAGACTTGTTAGTCCATCCTAGGAGACATCTAGTGCTCACTTATCTCTAAGAGCAGGTTTTACTGTCCCTAATGATTTTGTCAAGCTTTCTTTTAAACTCTTCCACACTGTTGCTGTTTACAACTTCTGGCGGCAGTTTATTCCATGTGTCGTGTATGTAAAGAGGTTCCCACTATGAGATGTGTTGTATCTCTTCAGTTCTAGTTTACATCCATTATTTCTTGTCTGGTTTTCGTTAAACATAAAAAGGTTACTGTTTACTTTTATTATGCCTTTCAGTATGATGAATGCTCTATTAGTTGTCCTTGGAATCGTCGTGTTTCTAAGCCATACATGTTCAGGCTCTCTAGTCGTCTTTGTTAACCTGTTTGCCTGATGGATGGAATTAACTTTGTGGCTCTTGCTTGTACCCCTTCTAATCTAAATATGTCCTTTCTTAGTGTTGGTGACCAAAACTACTGCATATTCAAGGTGAGGTCTAACTAATGATGTGTAGAGCTGCAGCACCGTATCCTTGTTCCTGTATTTGAACTGCCTCTTTATGCATCCCACTAGTTTCTGTGCCTTTCTTCAGCTTTTATGCACCGTTTTGGGGATTTTAATTCCTTGGTAATAATAACTCAAGGTCCTCTTCTTTTCTACACTATTTATGTCATTCCCAAGCAGCACTTTACACTTATCCAAGTTAAAAGGCATTTACCATCTTTTTGACCACTCTCCTATTTTCTTTTGATAATTTCATAAACTTTATACTGTCTCTGGGTCTGCTACATTTAAACCTAGTTTGATGTCGTCTGCAAATTTGGCTTTCCTGCTAGTTAATCGTACATCAGTGTCATTAATATAGATAAACAGCAAGAGCGGGCCAAGGACAGAACCCAGAGGAACTCCGCTTGTCACATTTGTCCTTTCTGATTCTTCACCGTTTATTACGGCTCTGTTTTCTATTAGTTAGCCAATTCCTAAAGCTCTAAATTTTGTCATTAGTTTCTTGTGTAGAACTTTGTCAAAGGACTTTTGGAGAGCTAAGTAGAGTATATATCTAGTGCTCTGCTACTGTCGTAAATACCAAGCATGTTATGGAAAAACACTAAGAAGTTTGATAGGGAGGATCTGTTTTGTCTGAAGCCGTGTTGACTGTTTAACAACAGGCTGTTTCTATCAATTTGATCGACAATTTGATCTGCAATTATGGACTCAAACATCTTACAAGGGACCGACGTTAGACAGATTGGTCTGTAATTTCCTGGCTCTTCTCTTGGACCTTTTTTGCCATCTGGGGGCACAATACCTAGTTTCCATCCTTTAGGTGCCTTTCGTTGTTCTGCCGAGTTTATATAAGCAAGGAACTTCTCTTAAACTCTTTAATTTCTCTTGGATGAATACCCTCCCGACCGAGAGATTTTGTTTTTAACGCCTTCTTCTGTAAATATTATGCTGTCAAGTCAAGTGTCTGCCTCTTCATAGTTAATAGCTGGTTCAGGGATTGAAGTAGTGTCTTTAATTGTGAAAACAGTAGTAAAAAACTTATTCAATAATTCTGCTTTTTCCAAATCTGAGTTCACCAGGCTTCCTCCATTGTCTCTTAGGGGACCTATGCTATTTTTTATTGGCTTCCTACTATTAACACGAGCAAAGAATTCTTCCTTACAAACTGATGCAACTCTCTTATCCTTATTTATCTTTGCATTTCTTACTAATTTATCCACCATTCTACAGAGTTCTTTATGCCTGCTTGCTTCTTCTGGTGTTGGGTGTGGATAAATTGATTTGTGTAATCTGTCTCTTTCTCTTATTTTACACTATTGGACTAAGGTGGTCCTTGGCATATAACATAACTCCCCCACCTTTTTTATCAGGTCTATCTTTTTTGAACAATTTATATCCTGGTATTTGGTACTCTCCTTTGAAGTCTCTTGTTGCCTCTTGTACCCATGTTTCTGTGATATCTATTACGTGTAACTCTTCCCTTGCTATCAGTGCTTTGAAGAGATCCACTCTGTTCAGAATAGACTGTGAATTGAACTGTGCCACTCTGAAGGACTTTAATATCTTCTCTTTTGTCCGCGATGGCTTTATTTGTTTCCCTTATTTTCACTGTTTCCTGCAGTGCTATTACTAATCAAATTCTGGGAACTTTCCGACTTCTTCTCTTGAGAAAGCACCACAATCAAGTAACAACCTAATGAGACTTTTTTTTTTTTTAAATCAAGCAATAGCAATATCAGTATGGATTTGGTTAAATCCTTATATCGAGTCTGAGTAATCGAAAGAAACAAGAGTTACGCAGAGCAATATTCTGTGTGGTCTCCTTCGTTATGGAATTCTTTTTATTAGTTACCTTTAAAAAACTTTGCTCCTCAGCTTGCGGCTTGCCCTTGGACACTGGTCGTTCAGACTCAGGCAGCAACGGCGGGAGCGGCCTATCCTGTGGCAGCAATAGTGGCTACCGATATCACTATGACAAGAACACAGGGTCGTGTCTCCCTTTCAATTACACAGGATGCGGCGGTAATGCCAACATGTTCGACAATGAACGGTCATGCTTAGAGACGTGTTACACGCCAGGTACTTTTGTATTAGTTCATTAAAGACTTTTACTTGAATGCGAATGACTTTTTCGTGAGTTAACGTATTCATAACATAATTTTTTTATATTTAAATTTTTTTTTTTTGTAATTGGGAGCCCCTATAAGTCTGTTTTTAGAAAAATAAATAAATAAATAAATAATAGAATACAAATAAAAGAAAAAACAGTTTAATTTTTTATGCCTATTTACACTTTTACCGTAAAACTTTGGAATTTTCTTCCTTCTAATGGTCTTATCTTCCTTTAAAAGGCTTCCTCGCATTTCAACATCAATATCTTTCCTATTTTGTCCAGGCCTGGGCCAGTAAAGGGCATTAGGTTACCCATCCCATTTTGGTCTTGTTTTAAAATTTTGTTTATCTGCTATTCTAGGCCTGCGTTCATTCAATGCCTTCATGGGCTGCATGCAGAACGTTTTCTTCAACGACATAAGCATCCTGCAGTCACTGAAGGAAAAGAACAGAACCACAAGATACGTCGGATCGACGGAAGAGCCCTCTCTTGGGACCTCTTGTAATGATGTAAGTGTCATGTAGGTGGATGTTGGTGCTAGACTGAGATAATACTTTACCTATTAAATGGTGCGTGACTTAGTGAAATAGTATGACAGCGGTTAGCTGGTGTGTGACTCATGGAATAACATCACCCAAACTAAAAGCTCTGTGACCTAATATAGTTGGGTCATCTATAGCAGTTCTGTGACCATGGAGAGTGAAAGTTCATTTCTCACTGATTTTATCATCTATGAAGGTTAAAGAAAAAAAAAATTTACTGGGGTGCCCCTCACAAAAATGTGGGGAAATTTTGTGAGAGCCCTATATCCAAAATAGCTGGTGTCAGCCAAGCTGGAATTAACTTTTTAATGGTTTGACACATAGTGCTGCTTAACACATGGTTTCCCTGACTAATTGGGTAGAAAAATTCATAAATGACGTAGATTTACTGATCTGACCTATTTTTGACTTTCAAATTCAAGATGACCACTAATAGTTGGCTCCTTAAATGTCGATTTTTCAAAATTGTCATTGAGCCTTAACATCGGGCTCATATTAAAGCTCTGCTCAAGGAGAGTAAAATTACAAGTAAAATACAGATGTCATCTCAAAGGTCAAAACGATCAAGGTTTGTGGTCGAAGGGAAACAAACTTTGCGGTGTTTTCCATTAGTTAACTGAACTATATTGACCAATTGGTCCCATCATTTCATTATGAACCGGAAAATCATTTAACACTTCTCAATGGTATAAAATAACGCTAAAGTTGTCTTCTGCAGTTTTTCAACGAATTATGGCCAGCCCCACATCCAAGTGATGTGAGAACACGCACGCTATAATGTTTATGTTTACACAAACTCGTGTCACTGGAAAATTCGTTGCTGTACTGAGATGCTTTGTTAGAGCTAAGTTCTTATACTCAGCATTATTCATTAGTTCAAAGGGAATTTTATCATTATTAATGTATGACAGTTAAGAGATAATGTTATGTTCTGATGTTATCATTGATAATTAGTGTCAGCTAAGTTAGGTATTTTATTGTTAGCTAGCTAACTTTAGCATTAGCTCGCTCTCAACTTATGTCGACTGACATAATCTATCTGCTTGTCATGGAAAAAAGCAAACATAACAACTTAGCTCTGGAATGGCAGACACTCTGGTTACAGTAAGAGTAGTACTGGAGGGGTCTGTACACCAAGCACTACGAGGGAAACAATACATCCATGGCGTGCACTGCCTCCTGCTCTGGAGAGTTTCTCATCCATAAACGACTAACGACTAGCAAAGATTCTTGAGCATGAAGAGCTTCCGGAGGACATCAAGTAGAATCTCAAGACCCTGTGCAATGGACTCACAGATACTCAGGGGGCTCTACAGAATGCTTACAAGGATCTTGAGGAGGATGGTGATATAAAGGAGCTGAGCAACAAAGTTTATGAGAAACCTGGTGCAGACATGGACTTTTGGGTCTCATTCCTGGAGATGACCAACCCACTTGTACAATGTCATTTAATAAGAAATGGTGCAGAGTACCTACAGTCAACACACAATATGCTGTCTGGACTGATGGCATATGACAGCCATGATTATGGAAGGTGGTTGCCACATTATTGGGCAATGCTCTCTTCGTTGTCAGATGAGAAAACATGGCATTCTTCAACATTCACTTCACCTAGTCAGTGACAGAGCTACCTTACTCCTGTCAGCCACTCAACCTTTGGATAGAAACAATTATGAATCTGAACTTGAAGCTAAAACAAGGATGGATTCTACAAAATGAGAAGTGACTGTTCTCAACAACAAGAAATGCAAACAACGTTGCAGGGGTGAAGTCTACTGTGAAGCAGAGCCTCAAGTACCAGCATCGCCTTAGGAAGCATGTTGAATGCCAGCCTGCAAGGATGAAGAAGGTTGAGCAGGCAATTCAAGACCTGTTGGCATGCATGAAGGATTTTGAAGCTGAGCCCTTTTACATCTCTTCGCCTACACTCAGGTCGCTACATTCTAGCCTGGTTGCCTCACCAGACTAAAGACTGCAATTCCAGATGTTCACAAAGAGAAAGCCTCTCACTGCAACCATTCACAGGAATAAGAGGCAAAATTTCCCTGGAGAAATTATCTGTACACCATCTGGTGCTCATATGAAGTTGACCAAATGGAGAGATCAGGGTTGGCAGCCCTAGTGGGCCTTGCAGAGGGATCAGGAATGGTCCAACTTGAGTCAGCACTTGAGAGGAGAGTGACTGAGGAATGCCTTTCACTCTGCAGTGTTGATGGGTCAATGCACAAGACTGTGAGCAGCAAGTTGTTAGAACTCTTGCAGCTAGGCCCAGCGAGTGAAAAACCAAGAGACCATGTTAGCCTCGTGGAAATAGGCTGATCTGGCGGCTTGCCACCCCACTCCAGAGGGCTGAGTCTTGGAAGTGGGATGGTTCAGAGTACCTCTGGGGTGACTACTAGGATAAAATCTGTGGTAAGTTCTTCTCACACCATGCCAATGCATACCTCATCATCCTTGTCAATGACATATATGACCTTCCCTTCAGCATCAAGGATGATGAGCACGATCACTGGGCTGAAAATCATCCAAAAGGTCCAAATGTTTTCCCTAAGCCCAAGGCAGGTTCCCAGGTGTCACCAAGTTCAATTAATTCATGGCCAATTCTGGAAAGATCTGACTACAGAAACTTGTAAAGGAATAGTTGACAAGACAAGTGGGTCAGGTGCTGGGTGACTTCATATACTGCGAGGGAGAAATGTCAACTAACGTGAGCACTGCCGTAACTAATGGGGAATATGTCTTCAGACATCCAGAAGTAGATACAATGCTGCTCTATGCCTCTGCAAAGGTGTGCCAGTAAGCACACTGGACCTGTTTTACTAGAATATGAGGACACAGATCTGTAGTCCAAGCAGCTTATGTCTCGCAACAAGTCAGTCAGAGGTGATCTGATGATTAAACGCACGTATATATTAATCAACTGCCGTGCCAAACCCGAAGAAGAGGTTGCAGATATCATCATACCTCTCCATGTAATCACTGGCAGTGACCACATAGGAAGAAGAAGGTGGTGGAGAAGGTGAAGATCAATTCTGAGGCAAGAGAGCTCCTGGGACGAGTGGGTGTAAGTCTGGAATTAAAACATGAAGTCAGAGCAGATATGAAGGCATTTGTCCTCTCCATTGTTTATGATGAGAGTGCAGATATGAGCTGTGGGCAGGCCAGAGCTTTTAAATGGCACAAACTGAAGAATCAGAGCACAATCCATCTCCCACCTGATGACTCTTTGATACTTTACATAGAAAGGACAAAATACCTTACATATTGCCAGCTCAATTAAAACCTGCAAGAGCATCCTCCCATTAGTCACGGCTGGGAACTAGTGAATGGAAAGTGTTGACAAGTGTGTCACACCCTGCTCCCCTTGCCACAGCAGATGAGAATAGCAGTAACGATGAGAGGAATAAGTGTGGAGATTCAACAGATTCCAATGGAGATTCTTTTTTGTTAATATTAAAAAAATTTAATGGAAAGAACACCAAAATAAAGAATCTTCTCTGTCTTCCTGCTTCCATCGGTTCCATCCCAGACATATCTCTGTGAAAGTTGTAATTTTACTGTTTTATATTTGAACTTAGTATGAGCAAAACTCTCATTTGAGCCCAATATTAAGACTCTATGACGATTTAGCAAAATTGACATTTAAAAGCCAACAATTGGCGGCTATCTTGAATTGGAAGGTAAAAAATAGGTCAGATCAATAAATCTACATCATTTACGAATTTCGTAACCCAAATAGTCTCAGAAACCCTGTATTATGCAACAACTGTGGACCAAAAAATTAAAAAGTTAATTTCCAGCTTGGTTGACGTAGCCATTTTGGATATAGGACTCACAAAATTTCCCCACATTTTTTTAGGGTTACCCCGGCTAATTCTTTTCTTAAACCTTCATAGATGACAAAATCCAGTGAGAAATGAACCTTCGCTCTCCACGGTCACGGAACTGCTATAAATGACCCAACTGATAGGTATTTACGTGTGCTTAGATGCTGACTTAATTTGCTTGATTAAGAATTACGAAAACAGCGAGAGAAAACAGGTGATTACATAAGAATTGAGAGATTTGAGAGAACGGTACCTTTGTAACTATGCAACAAGTAAGAATCGCCCTAGGAAAGGAAATTACTAATAGAACAGGATGGAATATAAAGTTTAGTTCAGAGGTCAAGCTCTGGAACCGATGAGATCATTCAGCGCTTAAAGGACAATTGAGAGTAAAAATGTTTTAAATGTGTAAGAAGAGGAATAACTCGCAGTTGCATGATGAATCAGGGTGGCGGGGGTGGTGGACGAAAATTGGTTGTTCATTTAATGATGAAAGTAGTTATTGTTATTATTATTATTATTATTGTTAGCTCAGGGAGTAAGCCTACAAACTTTGTTGTAGTTGTTCTTGTTGGGGGGAGTTAGGAAAGGCCTATGGAAGAGCCTAAAAAAAGTCTAAAATGGTGTTTCACGTTGCGTTAACGATACAGGAATTCTATGATAGGATATTTATGATTTATTGATTTGAATGAAAATGTAAAAAAAATGAATAATGTGCATGTTCAACAGCACAGCAAAATTATTTCTAATAAATTATAGCGTATTTATTTTAACTTTTGTTAGTGGAACAAGGCTCTGTTTGGCTGTAGATTTTGACACGTTTTAATTTACGTTAAAAGTTAGGACAATAATGTTTCCAACTTATGCATGAAAGAAGAATCCCGGGTAAAGTGGAAGTCTGATCCCGCCTTGTTAATATTGACACTAAGCAGACATTTATACAAATAAGTAAAAACTCATTTAGTTATTGGAATGGAAAAGAGAAAGACAGCAGCAGACTCAACATCATCATGTATTGTGTACTTCACTAGAGTGAAATACCCAGTCAAATATCTTTGTTGTATCATTTTTCTCATATTTTACACTAAATTGTGATTTTTTGCAACTTTCGTTGTAAGGTAACTTAAAAAGAAATATGTATGTGATATTTCAATATATACATATATTATATATATATATATATATATATATATATATATATATATATTATTTTGTGTTTTTTTATATGATTATTATGATCGGATATATATCTGTATGTTTAATATATATATATATATATATATTATATTCTATATATATATATATATATATATATATATATATATATATATATATATATATATATATATATATAAGTTGATGCAGCATCGAACCTCGTGACCTGGAGGCCTCGGCAAAAGACAGAAAACTATGGAGAACCCTCACCCAAATAGCAACAGCTGCATTTGAGGAGGACCGGAGACGCCGTCTTGCTGTTTGTTGCAAGAGACAGGCGTCACAGAGCAGTACCGCAGCAATACAGTCCACAGATCGCAGATGTGACACCTGTCGACACCTGTGTGCCTTCAGCTTCGGGTTGTGGATGTTTACATCGCTGAATGCACAGATTTGTCACCGTTGGAACACGACGGACTACCGATATATATATATATATATATATATATATATATATATATATATATATATATATATGTGTGTATATATAATATTATAATATATATATACATATATATATAATATATATATATATATATATATACATACGTATAATATACATGCACACACATATATAGAGAGACCAATATGAGTTAGTTAAAAAAAAAAAAAAAAGACAGTGAGCAAGAGTTCCTCAGACTTATTGTCTTTACATTTCCAAAAGGTTTTCTCGGTCTATCTCAGATTAAAAACTGGTTTTCCCAGATTTTATTCAGTCTCTTAAGGCTATATTCAATATAGTTAGATAGTAATTTAGACTGAAATTTTATGCAGCCAAAGGTTTCTTTAGCGAGGAAAAGAGCCACTAACGGCTATATGGTTCTCCGGAAGCAACCAATTGCACTCGATGGAATAATTTATTTCTGGTGTATCTCATTAGAAAACTTCAACGTCTTTCCCTCTGTCTCTCAGACGAAGTTCCTTTCGGTGACCTTCTCGACGGAGAGAGCAGCCATGACCCTGATGAATCCTGAACCCAATTTCCACTTGGCCCTCTCCTTCAGACCAACCAAGCCTAAGGGCGTCTTGGCCTCTGGGGAAGTAGAACTCCAGCAGTATGAGTCTGTCGGCAATTGGGAGGTAAGTATGAGAGAGAGAGAGAGAGAGAGTTGGTTATATCTCGAGTATCTAAATGACAGTCTGTACAACAAATGCAAATAATCCTAGAGCTTTTCGGCATTCTGCATTGTGCGTTTTTTTTTATATTTTAATTACGCAACCAATTTTTTTTTTTTCAGATTCGACATGATTCCCACCACGTTTATTTCTATATACATGACAACCTCCTGACTCTGAAATCCGAAGCCAAAATAAGGCTCGGGAACTGGCAATACGTAAGTTTAAAGCTTATTCAGTCAATTTTTAAGAGAAAATGGATTTCTTGATCATTTTTGTAGGCATCCAAGGGTAATTATTAAGCTTTAGGTAGCATTTTATATGTAGAAATACAAATATGAGTATATGTAAATATGCGTAAATTGCAGGTCTGCAGGAAATAGTTTCAGTATTTCTAAGATATGTTTATTCTTTGGCATTCTTGTATATCACCAGCTCTGAACTAAAGTGAAATACGTTGTTTCTCTGAATTAATGAAAAATCCGTTTTTCAGGTGGAGGTGCAGTACAAATCAGGTCGGGTCAACATGATGGTCAATAACAAAAAACAAGGAAAGGAAGGCCCCGGAAAACTCGTCTTCTCTCCTGAGGTGACCGTCGGCAAGAACGCTTTGGAGGAGTTCCCCGGTATAATCTTTCTACATTTCTCTAACGTTGTGTTACACTTTATATATATATATATTTCTTTTTTTTTTGCTGGTAGCCATAATTGTCATAAGTTGATGTCTTTCTTATAATTGTGAGTTATTTATTAATTAGATGTCTCTCTTTCTGCAAGGATTCATTGGCTGCATACGAAAACTAATCATCGGAAGTACGCAGTTGGACTTGAGGACGATTGTCGGAACCCCAATGGTTAACAAAGGTGTCACGTACGATAATTGCCAAGTTAGTAGGATCAGTGGTGTTTTAACGAAGGATATTCTGATATTATGTTTGTTTATACTAGTGTTTTATATATATATATATATATATATTATAATATTTAATATATATGTATACTATATATATATATAATATATATATATATCTATATATATATATATATATATATATCATACACATACATACATACATACATACATACATACATACATACACATATATATTATTATAATATATTATATATATATATATATATTAGTATATATTGTTACGTAGGTATAATGGTATATATGTATTTGGATATATACAGAATGTACGCGAAGAAGGAATCACAGCACCACCAAGACACTCGGTGGGGCCCTGGGACGCGCAGGACTTCCCCAGGGAGCACGAGTCCCACAGGGCGGTGTACAACCACACTTACATATACAGTATATATATATATATTACTTATATTTTGTACCTGTCTATCTATTCGTTTCACTTTTGATAGACGTCCTCGGAATAAGGAGGAAATATTCGTGTTCACTTCCATTTAATATTTAACTACACAACACAACCGACAGCTGTTTCTTCGTCCAGTGTCGATATCTTCTAGACTAAGGCTACAAGGGAAAGAGTACATGTTTCCTTAACATTTGTGGACTTTGCAGCATTATTAAAGAAAGAAAATTTGTAAGTCAGGAACACCAGAAACGGAGATTTCCAAATCTTCAAAGTATGAGGAAAGAAAAGCCACTGAATCGTGTATTCCTAAGAGAATGACCTGGATGTTGTTATTCCTTGACAGGTATTAGGACCTTGCGAGGGACCGCAGGCCTGCGAACATGGTGGCAAATGCTCCGTTGACGAAAACGATGAAGTTCAGTGCGACTGCTCAGGCACCGGATACTCGGGGAAGAGGTGCCACTTTTGTAAGTATATGTGGTCTGTTTGTTGACCTTGAAGCTGAGTTTTCCGCAATATATAGTTTTTGTAAGATTCCATTACAGAGATTATGGGTTATTCAGCGTGAATGAATACCACCCTCATATTGTTCTTGAATATTTTTTCAAAGCTGTGGGAAAGTGTTAATTAATCCCATTTACTATTAACAATAACTAAAGGGAAAATTTTAGGGAATTTCATGGTGTTCGGCCCAGTTGATCACACCTTTGATTTGACAGCTTTCTTCAAATTCTTGTATATGACAATGAAACTTATCACCTCAAATTTGGAACACTATCATCTTTTAGTTGGAAATTTTCAAGCTTATCATAATATAAAAAGTGATAAGGATTTTTGTCATTTGTAAATGGTATAATCGCCACTAGATGATGAGTTACACAAACCGAGATTTCTCCGGTTTCCTAGCATTGTACCAGAAATCTTTAAAGCAGGTTTAATGAAACCTTTGTTGTAATGTTGAGCAAGTACTATAGGGATAAAAAGTAGATTTTTTAAAGACTGAACACACAAATAGGTTAATGAGCATAATAGTTTAGGTCTTGGAATAAATAATGAAAAATGCTGTTTAAGAGATTGCAGGTCTTCGTCAACAGAGCGCGAATTTTATAAGTTTGTAAATAAGGAGGATAAAAGGGAAGCAGTTCTGTGTGACGCTCGAGTGAAAGGGGCTTGTGTAAATGTGAATTTGAGTTTCCGGAGGCATGGGTTAATAATGTGCCTCTTTTCCCCTCAGCGTTGTACAAGAAATCCTGCGAGCAATACCGACAGCTCGGCCTCAAAAGTTCCGGTGTCTACCGTATTGACCTCGATGGAAATGGGCCGTTGCCACCCGCCTACGTCAAGTGCTCCTTCAATTCACTGCTCAGGGAAACTTATACAACTGTGGAACACAATGTAGAGGAAGAATATGTGAGTAATGCCAGATTATCTTGAATGCCTGGATAATTTCCCTTTAGAACAGGGTGACCCCACAGGGTTGAAGGAACAGGCTTTTCTTCAACATTAAGCCATTTTGGCTAACAAAGCTGGACAGAGAACAAAGGTTAGTGCCGCACTCCTACTATCACTTCGTGTTCAGAAAACTTCCACATTAGTCCTTCGTACACATACGTATATAGGTTACTCTTTAGCAATGCGCCGTTGCACAGGGCCATCATGTCTATCTTGCAGACACTCCCACTTCCTGATATAATGAGCCATGTTTTCCAATTCCTCTTTCATTCATATACATCGAGCCCTCAAACATCTGCGAATTACAGTATATACACTTTTCACCAACTTGTCGTATTACATATTTTCCACATGATCAACCATCTCAAAATATTCTGATCCATCTTTCGCCAATTCCAGATCTTATACTTGTTTCTAGTTATCTACACAATTCTCTGCATTCAAATTCTTTTTATGACATTTACTGCTCAAACAGTTCTTCTCAACAACTTCATCCTCTTCCAGTCTATTATCATCAATGCCAGCATTACCTGCTCCTTTCTCTTGTTGACATTTGCTTTCAGCATTCCTCTACAAACATTCATGACCGCAACTGCTTGTGGTTTTGTACCTACTTCTGCCCCTTGTTTAACATCGCGAATCTCTTCATTCATCATGATATTATGTTACCAGGGATACAGCTTACCCTTGTCTCAGACTCACTTTTACACAAAATTAGTCAGTCTCCCGTCCAATTAATATGACGCATGCTTCATGCTCGCCTTCTAATCAAACTCACTTGTCTTAAATACATTTAAAATCTTGCTTTCAACCCCATCCTCTCCAAGTAAAAACCTTTCTTTTACTCTTCTCCAACTTCAACTTAAACATACCTTGACTTGTGCTTCAACCAAACAATGATCAGATATACCTCTTGCCCATACTCTTCTCACTATTCCAGCAACTTGCTCTTCCATCTACTCTTTTCTAATACATGGCATAACAAACTCTTTTCCTCAACATTTTGTCTAACCCAGGCATGCTATAAAATCAACAACAGGGTATACTGAGCTCTAGATAGAATCAACAATGGGACACCGAGTCAATCAAGCAATGTCATCACTGTGGTACTGGTCAAGATCAACATTATGACACTTACAAAGCTCAAATACCACAGAATGATATCGATCAGCACGGACAGATTGCATAAATTAAAAATGACCGCGAGACTGAGACACTGAGCAGGACTGCGTAAGATCACAACTTTGGACCAAGTAAGATCGACAGTGTGTCAATAAGATCTTTTTCAAGACCGAGAATGTGGTCCTGGGTAAGATCGAGAAAACGTGACAGTAGAGTAAGATCGAGCATTTTCAACACTGTAGAGTTGAAAAATAGTGATGGATGAAATCGGTTGGGTGGGTTTAGATAAGATTGGTAAAGTGATGGCGGGGTTAAGGGCCTATGCGGGCCTTGGACCATAACTAGAGACATAAAATCTTCATCCACGTAGGGGGATAGTGCTGTCAGTGCACCGTGCACTGTATACATTATTTGAGGTTCTTTGCAGCGTCCCTTCGACCACTAACTGCAACCCCTTTCATTCCTTATACTTTACCTCCATTCATGATCTTTCTTCTATTTTACCTCCAACCTCCATTCATGATCTTTCTTCTATTTTACCTCCCAGCCTCTTCCAACAATTGTTACATAAGTCTCAGCGCTTGGCCTTCGCCGTAAATTGTACTACTGTATACATTACAAAATCTTCATAACACAATCAAAATAAAAGTAAGAGATTGCGATGGCCGGGAATCGAACCCGGGTCAACTGCTTGGAAGGCAGCTATGCTAACCACTATACCACCATCGCATGTTTAGAAGATGTCTTGAAGCTATTTTAAATAAAAGTGTAAAAGTAATCTCTTCCATTAATGAGAAAGGAATAAGTAGGTGTTTAATGGGTGACAAAATAAGCATAAGAGAGAGAGAGAGAGAGAGAGAGAGAGAGGCATATCTGTGATATCAAAATTCTTTAGTCAACTGATACATAAGGAAACGAATAAGAAATCGTGTGAGTACAATATGCCAATGTTAGGCAGTGCCTTACCCAATAGGACTCATAATAATAATAATAGTAATAGGCACATCCCAAGATCACTGAAAAGGAACCATGGAAAAACTAGATGCCGAAGTAGCTCCAGTGACAAAAGTTATGGACTCACAAGGAGGGAGGCTGCGACCCGGAGCCCCACACTATAAAAACCACCCAATCAAATAGGATGACTGTGATAGACGAAATTATTATTATTATTATTATTATTATTATTATTATTATTATTAGCAATTCTGGTATTGACGTTCGTAGCCTATGGTATGCTTACTTTTTAGGTACATAAGTACTTCTAGGTTGATCATCTGTCTATCTACCAGTATATATATATATATATATATATATATATATATATATATATATATATATATATATATATATATAAGTTTGTGTGTGTGTGAGATGGTATTTCAACAGAATATCAGATTCTGCATGCGATTTTCACTTCTGAAAAAGAGAGAAGTATGGCTGTACGACACAAGGAAGTTTAAAAGTGGAAACTAAATTATGTCAGGAGTTCAGTTTAATTCTTAAACATAAAGCTAGGATGCAGTAGAATGAAATAGTTTTAAAAAAATTATTTGAACGATGTAGGCTCTATAATCGCAGCTAGTTGTGGTTCGATTGATATTCAGGAGCCACAGGTTTCCTGTTTTATCCATCCTTTAGCAAAACGTATACTTTTTAAACTCAATTTGGTGTCTTACTGTGGATTGATTAGTTTAGGTATTTTAGGTTACTTGTGTAGTACTTTCCTCGGAAAAAGTTAGACTTTGATATTCCAGATATTTTATGTTATCTCGACTTGCATGCTTGATGTTTTTTCCCTTCTGTATTCCAAATGCCTTCGCTATTCCGAGATGCTGCAGATAATGCTAACGGTCATAAACTCTAGGAGTATGCTTAACAAGGTGAAACAGAGACTGTCAACTGGTGCTTTTTCATAAAGTTTACCCTTAAAGTGTGTTGAGCTTTCGCCAACGAGTAAAGAAAACGGGAAGTGGACACGTCACACATTTTTTATTTTTTCCTGATACCTCAGTAAGTCTCCATTTTCTTCTTTTCTATTCATTATATAATCCCGAGCCCATTTGATTATTGCCGTTCCAATAAACGAAATAAAATTGCATTGACAGTAACCTGTCAAAAAAAGTAATCTACCTATTTTCGTTGAAGATGCCTGAGAGATCTTTCGTCAAAAGGAGCATCTGCCATACTCATTCCGTGGTTGGTGTTTACTCCACGGACGTTTGGGCACAAGAGCTAATAACCGTAACTGTGATACAGCTTTCAGCGTTAAGTAAAACATTTGAATACTCAATTTCCCGGCCAGAACAATAACTTGACTCAACTCTATTGAGAAAAGCAAAAGCCTAATACGTAGGGATACACAAGTTTCAAAACACTTTTCGTTTAAATTAAAAATAGTCTCAAATTATCAACTGTTCCTCTCTGATTTTAATTTTACAAATAAATTATTAGTATCCAAAGATATACATTATAAATAAATAAATGAATAAAATAAATTTATTTAAAATATAGTTTCTTATAAATTATTAGTATCCAAAGATATATATATATATATATATATATATATATATATATATATATATATATATATATATCTTTGGATACTAATAATTTATAAGAAACTAAATTTACCACGAAAATAAGAAAGAAACAGTTGCTAATCTGAGAATATTTAAAATTTTAATGGAAAAGTATATATATACTATCATATATATATATATTTATATATATATATATAAATATATATAGATATATATATATATTATATATATATATATAAATATATATATAATAATATATATATATATTTATTAATATATATATATATATATTAAATTATATATACATCAAGTGTAGCACGAAGGAATACGTACTTCAGAATATCATTAAATCTTTATTACAGATGGGTTCTATTCCATGATATTAGAGAATCCCGTCTCTAATATCATGGAATAGAACCCATCTGTAATAAAGATGCATAAGATAATATTGGATGAAAGATACACTTCACACATCACTCTTTTCAAAAGTAATATTAAATAAAAGAATGTATTTCACATTTCTCTCTCTTTTCAAAGGCAACGGTTTTCTAAGTCCTACAAAATATGTGCCATACCTTTAAGATGGGGTTTTTCTCCCGACACCTGGCGTGTACCAAACCGACCTCTTTCTTCTCACAAAAGGAATGTGCCTTTCGCAAGTGCCTTGGTCGATTAGACCTGTAACATCCGTACAAACGAATAGAGAATCCCGTCTATTATCCTGACTAATACAATGAAACGATTGACTTTCTGAGTCTGGGAGTGAATTCTTAGCCAGGAGAGTAGGATGATAATTTACTAGTTTTCTTTGTGGGCAGACTTGGGTTTTTATCACTATGACTTATTAATCATTTTGTTCTATTTTATATTCATCTGCTTTGGGTAATAAATAGTATACTTTTGTATTTACGTGATCTTAATAGCCTAATGACATGTTTGCAGACAGAGGGCACCATTGACAACAGGTAAGGGTTTCCAATTTGTGTAGTTTTGATAAAAGGGTGTAAGATTTGTATGCCTTCATGATGCAGGTATTTACTTTTTTTTAATATTGCTTCCTTTCCTTTTTTATGCTTGTACATTACTCTTTTTTTATTATATATACAATGTAACCTTTGTGTAACATTTCTTCATTCTAATGATCGATTGTAATTTGGTGATTTTTAATTTTTTTTCTTTCTGTGTTTTTGTATAGACCTGATGATGGAGACAGTTACTCCGAAACCGGTAGTCATAACAAAATAAAGGATGTTTTATGTACAAGTGCTGGTTTTACTCTCTCTCTCTCTCTCTCTCTCTGTATATATATATATATATATATTATATATATAATATATATATATATATATATATAAAAGTCATATTACATTTCCGTGATTCATATACATATATCGAGCTACAATGTCCTTGGTGGTGTAGTAGGTAAAAGCTTCACTGACGTTCCTGGATTTGAAAGGATCCATGGGTTCGCGCCCTGGTCCAGGCAAGTCTATTATCGAGAAAAAAATTCCCCTTCGGTTAAGCATATATGAAAATATATTAATTCCGAGGTAGAGCGAATTAGATATTAAAGGACATTGTAGCTCGATATATATATATATATATATATATATATATATATATATATATATATATATATATATATATATATTGTAAGTATATAAATACACAGAGATATATATACTTAACATATAAATCCTACGATAACTCTTAACAGGAGGTGCGAAGGCGTGGGATCAAGGACTTCAAGCTGGACGTCCAGTACAGAGACTTCACGCCCGAGATGCTGACCACTCTTGTTAGTCAATCTAAATCATGCAGTCAGGAGGTAAGTAGAAAGATTTATGGGTCTGTTTCTCATTAAGTAAAAATATATATGCTGTTTAAAAGTAGCTGATAAAATATTTGTAATATATATAAAGTTAACTGATTTTTTTTCCTGCATTAGACTCATTGGGAGTAAGACAATCGTCAACAGTACTTATTATGCTTACCGATGAATGTATGTCCTCTAGTTATTTTAAATGATACTCTTCTCGACAGAACTTTTATGTTCGTCCTTTTGTGAAATTCAGTCCTTCAAACGATATTCTACTTCATTTAGTTATCTTTCTAGGCATTACCTCCACATTCAGCCATTGATTTACTCAATCCACAATCCTCCTTTCACTCACTCATTCTTACGTCGCATTTCTACCCTCATTCATTTTATCACTCGGTTGATTGACCACTCCTTCAATCAGGTTGAGTATCAGTGCCGAAGGGCGCCTCTCAAGCTCTCAACCCAGACGTGGTTCTCCTCACCGGCGCAAAAGTTTTTGTCGAATTTCGGTACAAAGGCACCAGGAGTTTGCAAATGTAGAGGTAGGGAGTTATGGAACAATATTTATATCCATATTAGTAATTTTTTTTTTTTGCTGAAACCTCACACTAACGGAGATAAATTCAAATCTAAATTAGTTCTGTAACTAAATGAAAATAAACTGTATATTTAAGTAACTTAAAGTTTATTTGGTTCCTGAGTCATCCCAGGTTTTGGGATGAGTAGTGGTCATTTTTTTTATTTCTCTCTCTATCTTTTGTGTTTTCTAAAAGAAAACACGAAAGATGGAATTAGTATTGATGAAAGTCACGATTCCTTCATGTGTTATAATTCTAGAGGTATGCAAGTTTTTTTTTATATTACCAAGATTAAATGCCTCTGCTATCATCACTGTTTTCATAACAAATAAACACTGAAAACCAAATATCTGTATTTGTTATGAAAAAGAAGACAAAACTAAACGCTTCCGCTTTTTTCAAAATTAGCTGAAAACTGAATACTTATTCTTTTTGTGTAAGATGACCACAAACAACGCGGTTCTTACGCGGAAAAATGCAAAGTTTTTCTGAAGAAAAAGCAAAGTTTTTCTGAAAAAATACAAAGTTTTTCTGAAAAAAAGCGCAAATGAAGTTTTGTGATCTCCGTCCTCAGAACGCAACAGCTGCGAGAGGCGCGACGTGGCCTGCAACTGTGACATCAACGACGGCCTTCTGAGGAAGGACAAAGGCACCTTCACTGATCCCGAGCAACTGCCCATCACTTCGATGGTCTTCCTGCAAGGGGAAGTTCAGAAGGTGGACTCCGAGGCTCACATCACCCTCAAACCACTGACGTGTATCTCAGAAGGTGGGTCTCCTCTCCTTTGTGGTTATACCAGACAGAGACTTTTAATGTAACGCGAGGGGAAGCATGCCATGGATCATTTGTTCGTTTCTTTACCAGTTTGGCTGTAGTTTACTGCAAATAAGTCATCTCAGAGGAACTGGCATAAATGATTCTCTGCTTCATAAAAATGTCTAATTTGAAATTCGAAATTTCTCGAATCGAAGAGTTTTCTTTTGACACTACTCATAGTTAGTTCAAAATCTTTGCTATCTAATTATATGAAACAGGCCCAAGAATGAATTTCTCTTGAATAAAGATCTTCGTCCTGATCATTCCACAGCCTCGACAGAACAGGCAGTGAGCTTCATGGACTCTTCTAGTTACCTAGAGGTTCCTGCATGGCGGGAAGGAAGCCTCTCCTTTTCCTTCCGAACGACCAGCGAGACGGCTGTTGTGGCCTACCAACCAGCCTACCATCCGCGTCACGCCACCTTCATGATCTCTCTCGTTGGAGGTGAGTGTTGCGCATGGTGGTTCCTGGACATCTTTATCAAAAGTTCTTTATTTGTACTGAGACACAAAATTGCTGCTTTCTATGTGCATTGTGATTCTGCAGGTAACCAACTCGACTGTAAATTAAGAGACACCAGGCAAGTCTTGAGACTGGACATTTCTTCAAAGAGGTATGTATTATTTACCAATTTTTGTGTTCCAGGTAAGGAGCTAGAGTTCATGTACCGCTACCAAGGGGAAGCTCACTATAAGACCCTTCGCAGCCTGAAGCCTCTGAATGATGGTGAGTGGCAGCACGTCCTGGTTGATGTCTACAACCATCAGCTGCGATTCGTCATCAACTCGGAGGAGGAAATAATTGCGGTGGATCCCAACGCTTACCTGGGAGTTCTCGATGGTTCTATGTTCCTAGGAGGCATTCCAGAGTGAGTTATGGCCATCCTTCTAGTTTAGATATTCTGACAATTATTTTCAATGCAGACACGTAATACGTTCATGTGCTTCAATGTAAGAAGTGCACAGCCAACAAAATTATACTTTTTTCGAAGCCACTCTAAGAAGATATATCATCTGATCCTTTTTTTATTGTATTTTTAATAACTAGGAAGTTGTTTCCCATTCCTGGAAGACGAACAAATTTTTTTCAGTTATCGCTGAATTTTAATAAATTAATGTAAAAGCCAAAATGAAGTAAAAAAGAGAATAATTTTGTAAATTATTGCAAAATTATTATCTTTAATGTCAAAATGAAAGAGTATGATACAAAGAGTACAATGTATTTCCAGCGTCAAAAACAACGCCAAGTTAGGTCTTATAGAGTTTCAAAAAATGCGCTTTCAAACGGAGCTTCTCGAAAATCGCATCGCTGTTGTTTTAGTGAACTGAATGTCGATCAGTGATATTGCTTCCCTTGGTCTGTATAGGCAATTCCGAGGAGAGGAAAAACATTCGCAGCACGTGAAGCTGGAGGGTCTGGTTGGCTGCATCAAAGGTCTAGCTCTGAATGGGGACAAGGTCAGCTTGGAGAGACTCTTCAGGGCCTCGTCCCACGGCGTGTCCCTAGGATGTAATCCTGCTTGCGACCTCAATCCTTGCCAGAACGGGGCACGATGCGTCGAAATGTGGGGGTCATATAAATGCGAGTGTGCCAATGCCTTCGCTCACTCGGGGAAGAACTGTGAGATAAGTGAGTAGAGATTATTTTTTGTTTCCATGACTTAAAACAGTATTTTATCACCCCAGTCTAAAACTGTAGCCCACAACGAAGTAAAAGAAAAAGAGAAAATAGAATTATACATATGATGAAAGATTCTCATAGGTGCGTCCCCCTATCACGCTGAATTTTTTATCTCACTTTGTACTCCTTTGGTAATGGTTAGTCTTATGAAATCAGTCAGCTGAAAAGTGAAAGAGACCAAGAAAAAAAAGTTCCTTGATGAAATTGGCATATACTTTCACCTTTTCTTACAGATCAATTTCAATTGTTATGACATTTTATGGTATCATCGTTTTCACTGGTGTGGTAGTCAGCATCGTTGATACATTTGTTAATGGCAAAGTTCAACTATTCTGAGGTTTTAACAAGTTTGTTTTTTTATATAATTATAATTTTCATTATTTTTCGGTATGCCATGACATAAAGGAATGTTTTTAAAGAATTACCTTTCCATACCGAAAGCAATAAAAATCCCTAATTTATACTTTAGCATAATTTTGATTATGCTCTGCAGTGTTGACATTGCTATTCGATCTTGCTATTAAAGTGCGGCAAAGTTACACCCATGAATAATAAATAAAAGAACCAGTCAAGTCTGGTTTCGAGGTTATTACTTCCCACAATTCAGTAACATCAAAACGGAAGGTAAGAATAAGAATATTTTAAAAACAAAGAATACAGCAAAACTATATGATGGTCACTGATTTGGCGTAGGAACAATAACATGTGCAGCCATGTAAGATGGAGCTCTTCTACGTATTGCATTGGTAGTCAGTCATGACTTGCAATCTTCCACAGACATCAACACAGAGAGCCTCACTTTCATGACGGAGGAGTCGAAGTACAAGTACTTCGACAACGACACCGTCCACCGAGGGGAGAAACTCTTCAACGAGACCTTTTATCTCAACTTCCGGACGCACGAGGAAAAGGGTCTTCTGATATTTGCCTACAACTACTTACATAACTTCGCACAGCTGCATCTGGCCAGACCTAACGAGGTCGTCTTCCTCTTCAACTACGGCAGAGAGGTGAAGAAGATGTCGGTGGTAGCCAACGATGGTGGTAAGTTCCAGAGCTTCGAGTTCTGAAGTAGCAATAATACTTCTAAAGTACCCCCGAAGTAATAATTGATTTAAGTAACTTTCATTTAGGAGTTAAGAGAAATGAAGATGTCTGTAAGACAGCTAACGCGGTAACTACAAAGGTCCGGTCAGTGTAAAATAGAGGCACTTTCAAAGTATTAAGCTGATTAAACAGTCATTACTCTTTCTATGAGTAATAACTTGTTAATTAAACGTCATCCTGCCTGATAGTGTTTAACGGAAAATACTAATTATTTTTCTTTTACGCCATTCTTGCCAAAGTGAAATTTCAGATAACAATATTATCTTAGAAATTTGTCTCTTCCGTTCTAGAACATCGATGAGCATTCTTGGAAGTATAAACATATGTCGGAAATGTAAAGCTAAAATCAATATTTACTACTGAAACCAAATTTTAAAACCTGAATTTTCTTCGGTATCATGCCCCTTCAGTAATGCTCCTCAATGGTTCTGTGTATGGAAACGATAACTGTAGCAATTATTATAACGAGAATAATTTTCCCAAACAAATACACTGAACAGTAAAGGACCGGCAAATATTTCCTCAATGCTTGTTGCTGCTTCCCCTGGGAGTTGTCTCCCACTGAGGCGGTGGATCATGCATCATGTTATAGACGGTACTAAATATTCTTCACAACGTGAAGCCGCAGCCGCAATGGTTTCTGCCTTTTGCTTTCCGCCTTTTCTCTCTGGTCTCTTCTCGCGCACCTGTCCAACTTCTTTAGCTTTATCTTACTTCTCATTTTCAGTTCTTGTTCCGGGCAAATCCTTCCATCAAGAACAGTTAGAATCCAGAAGCAGAGCTCAGCGGTCCCATTAAACTGCTTGATAGTAATGAAAATTATTATGATTTTGCAGTTGTCTTCAATAAGGGTCAGTCGGTGCAGGTGAAAGTCCTTCGTACGAACACTTCGACTAGCCTTCACGTCTTCACCGAAGGGAATTACTTCAAGGAGTCACTGAAGGTGGGCTTTTCCCTCCTCCAAGAGGACGACTATGAACAATTCCCCTTCGGGGACAGCCAGCCACTGCCCGAAATGGTCTACTACCCGCATTCTATGACGAAACCGAGACCATTCTTATTGGTAAATATAATTTTTCTCCTGTTGACTAAAATGTAACTTCTAATCAACAAAGTATTCAGAAAAGAATATATATACAATTACGATCGTTAAAATGCATATACTGTAAACACTACGAGCATCTGCGATACGTCAACCTCCCAAAACAGGTTTACCTGGGGTCAGCTAACGACAGACAGCATGACATCCGAAGTACCATACCCGGATTTAGAGGCTGCATCCGAGGAGTCAAGATCGGAGATACTCTGATGCCACTTAGGAAGATGCTGGCTACCTCTGCTTACTCCAGTCAGTGGTCATATATTCATACTCATTTGCTCTTCATTATTATTATTTTTTTTTAATTTAGCACCACAATGACCTCTTAATTCACAGATTTCTCACAATTAGGATCTTGCTACATGTTCAAACGTAAAAAAAGTACGCTTTAAAATATTATACAAACGCATAATCATTATGTATAATGTTCATGTATACAGTGTTCAAGAACCTGTATGTAATCAAAGTGAGTGGCTGATTACTTTATGTAAGATGGTGTCACAACATCTGTAACTAAAGTAGCTGGAAGTGTTCATTAAAATCATTTAGTTAAATTTTACTATTTAGCGACTGATTATTTCCTCCCAGAAACACTCTCCGTTCCTGTTTTACTCAGCTCTTATAACCTTCCCACCTTTGAGAGGCGGAAAGATCTAACTTCCCCTTTTTCAATGTCAATTTTTTTTCGCCTAGGCAAGGAAATGTCATCAGGTTACCGTTTCATTGTCTTCGATAATAAAATATCTTCCAATGTATTTTTCCTCAGCCGAAGGAATAGCCCCTGAGTGCAAAATGGCATGCGACACGAAGCCTTGTCTCAATGGAGGCAAATGCACGGAGGATTTCCAGTTCTTCAGCAATTTCCACTGCGAATGCAAGGACACGTCTTATACAGGAGCTACCTGTGATTCAGGTATGGGTCATCTGGATTATTATTCACACTGAGTATAAAGACTTCTATAAGAATCTCTTTACAGCTGCGTGCGATGATGTCCCTTTAGGCACAAACATGATATTTTATCACCAGAAGACCTACGAGTGTAGTATAATTTTTTAATGTTTTGCATGCAATTTAATGATGAAGAAATCTTGCAAATGCGAATTTGATCGTATAAAATAAAATTGGCTCTCTCTATCTAATAAGCTACTGTTGACCAAAGCAAACGTTAATTTTTTCATCTGTTGTGGGTTGAAGTTGAAGATGAGAGAGAGAGATGAGTGCTCTATATTCCGTGTATTTACAATTATCATCACTAAAAACACATAAGCTTCGACGAGGTAACCCCCTCTCTCTCTATACAGTCGGTCACCCCCAGGACCCACTCCTCTAATTTCTAATTGACGCATTTTTCTGTGGCAGAAATCGCCTATACATTCAGCGGGAACGAGTGGATTAAGCAAGACACGTCATATTCACCGCTAGATGGCGACTTCACATTAGAACTGGCGTTTTCCACTTCAGAGCGACTCCTTGAACCTCAGGCTGTGGCTCTTTTGAGGTCCACGAATCCAAGGTACAGTAAACATTTCTAAAACCAACAGAAGTATCTCTGGTTTTGCGAAGGTTAGTATATACACTAAAGGGCAGTAGATAAGTAATTTTAAAAGTGACAATACCGCAAAGCTTGAAAATGTCCTAGAAAAAGCCTAGAAAGAAGTCCTAGAATATCATTTTGAAGTATGTTTTTAGGTAACGGCGACGTACAAAATAAAATGGAAAAGAGCAAGAAAGTAAATTTACCGGCAATCAATATACTAACGATGAAATTGCTGTCCCTGATACAGTTCAGTACATGATTACGTGTTGATATGGATTGGCGCAGATGGTTCTATCGTGGTTGAAGCTCAGCTGCAGGATATCGACGAAGACAAAATCCACGGCGCTAAAGTACGACCTTCGGAGCACAGCATCAACGCTTTTGACGGGCAGCGCCATTACATTCTGGTTCAGAAGAAAGGCAGACGGTTGACAACTAAGGTACTGTCCAAATGATTAATCAGATCTAAACTCTCATGATGGAAAAGTAGTAAGAAAACTTGTGTGGGTAAGGAAACCTTGGTCGATTTTGCTCAAATTGGGCGGTTAACATGCACTACAAGTAACAATTTCATCGAAGTAATCAAATTTATACGTACAATTGTCTTCGGTCGTTTTTTTCTTTTATTCATATTTCTTAGAACATTTAAGGGGCATCTCCAAGCATTTTTATATCTTAAGAGAGCAAATATCAAAGTAAAAAAAGATTAATATTATCTGCCTTTCAGATTGACAAGAAAGAAAGAGAAGTTGGGCCTATGAAAAGTGTGTATGTCAGCGAAACTCCGGTGAAAGCCACTCCCACTTCGTTGTACTTAGGAGGCATAGAAAGTGCCATAGACGACCGAATGATGCAATACAAAGGCTTCCATGGCTGCATCTCAAGTGAGTTAAAGTTCCCTTATGATGACACAGCCAGCCTTGGCTTTAATTCCACCCCGAAAGGAGAATATTTGACTCTTTCATTTCAGATTTAGGAACTTTCTTTGAAGAGCATTTTAGGAAACTGAAACATGAGATTTCAAACTATATGGTGCTTTAGTCGTGAATGTAATCAACCTAATAATGCATATGGATTATATGTCTCTCCATCAGACGTGAGGATAAGCACCCCAAAGGACGAGTACCATCCCCTCCGGCAATACAGTGACGGGGACCTCCACCTGGAGAAGAAGGGCATTCCCAAACAAGGGCAATGCGCTGGCTTCGGGCTCGCAGGCCTTTCTTTCCCAATGCTGGTGGCTCAGGCTCTCACCATGGGTGCCTCTGCTGTAAGCTTATCAGTGAATGTTTTTTGGTGTCTTTGAGTAACTGCTATCAAATTTGTCACCATATATTTTCTCATATAAGCACAAGAGTGAAGCTTTGTGTACATAGTATATGTTGTAATGTTACGCACGAACCAATCTTATTTCTAGCCTGTCAGTTTTGAGCCATTTGCGACGCTGCTTTAAGAGTAAACCTTTCTGTATGTTGTAATGTTACGCACGAACCAATCTTATTTCTAGCCTGTCAGTTTTGTGCCATTTGCGACGCTGCTTTAAGAGTAAACCTTTCTGTATTTGAACCTCAACATTTTCACAGAAATAGACTACATCTGGTATGAAAGGGTTTAGAAGGTTTGAAAATTATATCAAGAGTTAATTTATGAATTTCAAGACAGTTTAGATACAATTAACTTTGATCTAATAGCGTTTGAATTCAAAATTAAAGGAAATTGAGTTTAATAAATTTCACTCATTATAAATGTGAGTAATTTTGGTTTATGCTGTACAGGAGAGTTCAGGAATTCATGGTCACTTGCCTTTTGAATTCCAGTAGTGAATGAAGTCAGTTTAGTTCAAGGTTCAGTAAAGTTTAGAAAGGAGGTAAATTTGCATTGTGAGGGTAAATGCATTTTAACTGAATTCATGGAGCTGAATGGGTCATTAAATTAATTCAACGTTTACCTCAGCTTGAATAAATGTTATTTGTACCTAATTCTATGTGAATAGTATTGAGGGGCGTCGGCTGGAGAATACTGCGTTTATATATCGCTGCTTTCCCTAATGCCGGTCTGGTCCATTTTTAGGAGGGGAAGTAGACCCCACTCTTTGACATCAAGTGGTCCATTCCGTCGACATTTGCGTGAAAAGGGTCAACAATTTTTTCTTCCATACAAATTTATTGGGATTCATTGTCTTTTTCTCAGGTCAAGGGCTCCGACTGGGTATACACACGACCCGAGAAGATACCAATGACGTCAGTTTCCTATGTCAAAGGTCATCCAGAGAGGGACACAGTCTTCGATAATGGTAACTTAGCTATGCCTAATAGTTCACAGTTAAGATATTCTTTGAAAGAATATCAGAAAGCTTCTACTAGGTATTTGTGAAAAATGATTTTAATTTCATTTTCGAAAGGTGATGCCAGATTAGTCATTTGCTTATTGTATGTAAATAATATTCCACATGTTTAGGATTTCCTAAATAAAACTTTTGACGGAATGGTTTCAGTGCTACTGGATACATTAGATTTTGTATCTCCACGGAACGCTTCCTCTGTTATGAAATGTTGAAATACAGTCAGAACAGAATTGTAAGATTTTGTGGACGTTTCTCGAAACAAAACATAAAGCACTTATTCTCAATTAATCTATTTTCAGTTGTACCAACTGTTGCCGGTATAGTTTTGGGCGCCTCATTAATCATTGTGGCGCTCTTACTCCTGAAGCAATACATGAAGAGGAAGAAAGAAGGAAACAAAGAGAAGAAGGAGGAGGAAGAAAAGAAGCCTCTCTTCAATGGCAGGAATGCGAAAATCTCCTACGAACCGGTAAGAAAAGATAAGAGCTCAAATGGAAGTTTCAGGAGTGCAAGGTGCCCTCCCCAAAAGTCAGGATGACGCCACTGTACAATCCAAGAAATGACCCTTTACATTAAGCATGGCGCGAAATGACAAAACAATAATCCATTCGGTTCACTATGACGTAAAAATAAAACATATGACCCATAAATATATAGAGGATTAAAATGCACTACACACATACACGCAAGTATATATATATTATATATATATATATATATATATATATATATATATATATATATATATATATATATATATATATACACACATCATATAAGTCTAATCACATCACCGTGATTCAAATTTATGTATTAAGCTACAAATGTCCTTTAATATCTAATTCGCTATACCTCGGAATTATTATATTTTCATATATGTTAACCGAAGGAGAATTTTGCAGTTGATTACCTTGTCGATAAAGAGCTTCACTGTATGTCCTGAATTCTTGGTTTCGTGGTTCTCGCCCGTGAGCCGACGAATTTCTTATCAACCACAAAATTCCCCATCGGTTAACATATATGAAAATATATTAATTCCAAAGTAGAGCGAATTAGATATTAAAGGACATTTGTAGCTTAATATATATATATATATATATATATAT
>NC_087200.1:143045533-143065533 GCF_015104395.2 Macrobrachium nipponense | reverse complement strand
TGTGCGTGCTTCTGGAGGGTACTTACTCATTAAGTAGGAGTTAAAAGTAAACATTGCTAATTACAGAAGAATAAGTTGAATTGATTTATGTCTATATATTTAGCTTGAAAGTAATAGCTACGTTTAAGATTAGTTACATCAATCTGAGTCAAAGATTGCTATCACAGTTGTTATTGTTATACAGTATAATTACAGCTTTATAGCTAACCAAATCATCTGAAATTGTATTTAGCATCTTGTATGTCAGAGCAGTATCATCTGAGCTGCACATCCCTTTGGCACTTATTTTTTATCTAAAGAATTATCACATAGAGTCAGATGACAATAGCTTGCATATAAAAGCAGAGGAAACGTTTGCATTTTGGGAGGTTTCTCAAGATTTGACGATATGCATCCAGTAACTAACAAATACCCCCCTCATTAAGCGACTTGAAATATATTGGCTTCTTAGCTAGGTGTTATTTAACCTTACAGGAAGAAAAAGTAATCAGACCTACATCATATGTGGACACATCATCAGAGAGTAGCATCGAATGTACCATCGACATAAATGTCACTCCACCCAGGAGCCCTTCGACCTCTCCCAAGCCGGTAAGAGAGGAGTTTTTCTGCTTCGCGGAATTCTCACAGATACTCCAGAGAGATGGTGTTTTTGATGGCGATAGAGATGGATGTCAGGTGAATGGCGATGGTTGTGAAAGTAATGTAGTTATAAACGATTCAGTTCATGTCGGTATCTCTCGTTCGCCTTCGTCTGAAAGTGACATAAACCTGGAAGCTCTCAGCAGATCAATAGATATAAGCCTCGTTCCAGGAGTCGAAGAATTGTTGGGCAGCACTGGTAACAGTGTAAGCATTTCTGAGTGTAGTGATGACTCCTCTGAGCTCTTATGTTTTAAGGCAGTAGCTGAAAGCACTAGGTTGTCCTCACAAGGCTTGGGACAAGACTGGGGGTCAGAACCATTGCAGGATAACATCTCTGCAGATGAACCCACTGCGGATAAAGTTGGTTCATCAGAAGGTGACCAATGCTATCAAAGTTTTGACAACTCTGAAACTTAATTGGGATAATTTGTCTCTCTTCAAGTACACTGTCATCTCTCAGATATTAAGGAGATTGCTGTATAGACTAAATGAGAATTAACCTCACCCTAGAAATTGAAATTAGATGCTAATGAGCCAAATGAAATTTAGCAAAATTGTTTAAGCAGAAAGGAAAATAGAGTGCTTTGCATTTCCATACTATGAAGTAGAGACAAGTAACGAAATTATGCTACTTAATCTTTAAAATTTGGTTGCATTTCATACGTTCATTCAGGACATTTATTGTTCCTGTTTAAAAGGTTTTGAATTAAGTGTCATTGATAGTCATTCGACGACTGACTCTCCAGGAGCCACTGTCATCACGGAAAGCAATAATTTCTGTCTTCCTGTTTCCATTATTGATAAATGGCCAAAGGAAAAGCTTTAATTATATAATTTAATATCTCATACTTAGTCAACGCGAAGCATCGTTATTAAGAAGAATGGAAAATAAATGTTTGAAACCATTACGTTCGTAACAAGTTACTGGGTAGATTAGCTGAACATCACTTCACAAGATAACGTTCATAAATTTTTTTTGACGTAGTCATCAATGCTAGCCCATGAAGGCTCCTTAAAAATTAAGATGAGTTTATTGATCTCAGCGACTTTCCACTGTTTGCTTATGGGGAACATAACTCCTGATTATCTTTTCAGTTCCATAACCAAATGATAATTCTGCCTTTGAAATTACGAATCATGTAGATAAATCTTTAGGCATAGAGACTCAAGATAGCTGACGGTGCATAATTAAATACAATTTTATGTTTTCTGGTTGTTGGGATAGATCGCGTCACAAGAATTTGATTCAAGAGATGCCTTTGCAGTGGAAATATACCACCAACGAGCTGATCTCAAAGACAAGCCAAAGAGAGAGAGAGAGAGAGAGAGAGAGAGAGAGAGAGAGAGAGAGAGAGAGGATTCAGGACAGAGAGAGAGAGAGAGAGAGAGAGAGAGAGAGAGAGAGAGAAATTCAGGCAATTTGCTCCAGTTACGCTGCTAGCATATTGACCTCGCCAACTGTAGTGGCACAAAAAAGAAAGTCACCTTTGTAATTACCGAAGAACAAATTAATTGTAGTATAACTACAGAATTTCTGTGATTTTAAGCATCCAATGCAACTTAAAACTGAACTTTGTCGTGAAGCGTAAACTTAATGAATGTGCTTTGTTTCAAAACTGATCACATGGTAAAGTTTAGCTAAATTTACTGGCATAATGGTGTCGAATGTTCACGTTTATTTTGATATAGCTACTTATTTTCTTTGATCTCATTCAAATGATGTGTGTGAATATTTTGAGGGTATTCCTGTGTGCCTGTATTTGTGTGTTACTCCCTTTGATACTTTTTACTTCATTTTATGCTAATATATCTATAGAGTCCGTTGGTCATGCTCACAAATTCTGTTTATCGCATTAGCCACAACACACTTTAAATTTCTCTGTTAACTAATATTTCGAATATGCATTCCACTGAAAAACTTCAAATTCTATTTGAAATGAATAAGGAAATCCCTCCACCCCTTTTTTGTATTTTGGGTTCGAAACCATTCTGGTTACAATGTGAAGGATCCTTCCTTCTTGGGGTTGTATTGGGTTCAACTGTAACTTCAGTCTCTTAACCAGAGTAGAGGAGAGTTCTTCATTTATTTTTTTGCAGTTAAAAGCTTTCAATGGAGAACAAAACCAAAATGTTAGGAAACAGCGAAGTGAAGAGGACATTGTGACTATTACAGTACATACTAATTCATATGAAGGTCTTTTTGTTGTTATCTAAAAACATTCCATGAAACGTAAAAGTCAATAAAATACAATTCATAAAAAAACATGAATTTCAATTGACAGTGTTTCAATCCTGGTCACACTTGACTATGGGTAGTTGGTAGGTGGCTTGAGTACATTCATGGAATATGCGTGCGTAGGATAACGACGTTGTAGGATTAAAAGTATGAAGGATGGGGCCAATCCGTCTGTGTCAGCCTTGTTAGCCCCCATGTATATATACTATAGTATCTGGTGGGAGGATCCGCTGGAACACTTGCTTGAGATTGGTTCTTGAAATGAACTCCTCCACATTATCAGATTTTGAGTGTCCTGATAAGTTCGTTCTCAGTTTGACTGATGACGGTAGAATTTTCTTTTGAAAAACAGCTTAGATTTACTGCAGTTTATGATATGTAATGTACCCCTCATATGTGCCGCGATCCCCGGCTCTCGGGACCATATCTTACTGATAGTTTGCGCTTTGCTAATCTCACAGATGAATGTGCCAGTCCGTGGGACATGCCTTTGATTATAGTAACTGCAGCATGGTAGTAAAACACACCGACGTCAGATTTTTTTTTTTTTTAATTTAAATCTACATTAGTAAGCGAACTACCTACGATTGTTTGTGGACCCTCTGTAGTGTACTTTTTTTCACTTTCCTGACAGGCTTCTTGTTAATATTTGTCGCGAGTAGATTAATTGGGTTAGATGTGGACGAAGTGTTATAAATTATTTCTCTAGGTCCTCTTGCAAACATAACTCAAGCCCTATAAGAAACAGATTTTAGGCAACCATGATATTTACCGAAATAATAACTTGGGAAGTAATGTTCATATATACGATGGTCTAATTTGCTTGTTTTATGGTTACATTATCTAAGAGGGGAATTTACTTCTTTTCCATTCACTTGAGAATCTAATAGTTTTCAGTATCGTATCTATTGCATTAGACATAACTTTCCCTGCTATCGTCTAACAATGTAGACATCATCATTATATGCGTAATATTATGACTGGTTTAGACATAGATGATATCTGTACAATCTAGGAAAATTCCTGAGGAGATTTCACTACGCTTTTATAATAGACTAAGTATATATACTACTGCCAAGTAATAAATTCCAAGCTTAAAAGGGCGAAAGACATTAAGTTGTCCATCCTGGACTTTTTAATCAGAAGTGAAAAGGGAATGCACTGTACGCCTCAACTGTACATAGGATGCTTACTTTCACCATTTCCAAAATGCACCTTTTTTTAAAGTTTCAATAAAGATCATGGTTGGCTATGATCTGTTTCTTAGAGGGCTTGTGATATGCTCGCATTGGTATCTGGAAAAACATTTAAGATCCTTCGTCAACATTTTACCCAAATACTCTACCGGTATATATTTTCAAGAAGGCTACTAACACAAGAGAAACGCTTTAAACAACAGATAAATAATCTTTAACAATAAAATAGAGCCTTTATGTTGGAAATATTAAGATATATACTTCATACTGCAAATTCAGTAAACTTTATTTTTCACTACTCTAAAACCATTGATAGTTAACTTATTCATTTATATTTAAAGAAAATCTAGCTGATTCAATTGTTTATAAAATAGCATTTAGTGACTAAAATGAAATTTATTTCTTGAAGAATGGCAGATTCATTTCTCAACGATTAACAAAGCCCAAACGATCAGTAAGATTGATTCAGAGAGCTCGGTGATGATCATCCACGCGTATGAAGGATAAATGTCATGGCAGAACAGCAATAAGTCGAAGCTGTATTTCAACAGTATGTAGTTTATCCCCGTGGAATCTACTGTCATCAGACAAACAGTGAACGTGAGTTAATCAGGACACCGGGAGTTGATTTCATGGACAAGTAGATTTTAAGACCCAATCTCAAGCAAGTGTTCCAGTAGATGGATCTGCCCACCAGACGCAATCTAGACGGGAGCTAATAAGGACTTATCATGACAGATTGACCCCATCCTTCACAGAACCTCCTGCTCTTTTAAGCCAACAACGTATTCCTGCATATTTCAAATAAATATTCTCGTCACCTGCCAACTTGTTCGCATTCATCTATGATCAGGATTGAAGCAGTATCAATCGAAATATATGAAGTATCATCATCAATTGAAATATATGACGCATTGTCAATCGAAATGTGTTTTTTTGCGTTAATCTACTTTTATGGGTCTTTTAATTTCTTACTAATACGTGCAGTGCAGTGAATTTTGAATTAGTAAAGGAAGACGTAACGTATTCTCCAATATTTAAGCGATGTGATTCCAATGATCTATATTTTTCCTTCGTTGCACTTTTGTTTCCCCAACGTTTCGTGTTTTTAAACCTTTTGATTCCTCGATTCCCAAGCACGACAAATGATCGTAAAATCAGTCACTCTTTGTGACACATTTGTGTTAATGATTCACTGTAACTCTCCATGTACTTGATTTAGAAGAAATAAATTGACTTGAGACATCATTCATGTTTGAATATCCCCACAAGAATTGATGTTAATATCGATATAAGAAACTTCCAAGAATCTATTAGCCATTTGCGCTATACCTAAACGCCATTTACAAAAATGTTTTTGCTGTAGGGAACGAATTTGCATTTTGGAAAGACTGCGGCTCTCTAATCTAATTCACCCGATGCCTAAATCAATGAAACGTAACGGTACAGTTATCCAAAAGTTACAGTGACTCATTTCACACTAAAAGTATGAAACTAGATTATGGTTTTCAGGCTAGGATCCCACTCACTTAAAAAGCAAAATAATAGCAGAAATGTCCACTTTCACTCTCTCTCCTTTGTTTCACGACGTCAAGAATAAGTTACATAAAGTTACATAAACCCGTAGTAATAAGTAGCTATACACACACACACACACACACACACACACACACACACACACACATATATATATATATATATACTATATATATATATATATATATCTATATATATTTTTGTAATATATATATATATATATATATATATATATATACTATATATGCATTCTTATCGTATGATTTGCAGCAATTTAAACAGATTGTGAAAAAAACCATTAAAGAAAGCATAACAGATACCCTTGATAGCATAACCAGATACCAGCATATCTGTTACCAGTACCAGTTTTTAAGCAATACAGCGTCATACTGAGCACACTTAAGAACACAAAGCACTCAAACAACGCCTCCAGAAAGGCGAGCATCCACTTCACTCCTAATCTTAGGCGAGTGAATAACTGGAACAGTTAACTCAACCGGAAAGACTAAAAACTGCATAGGTTCCTGAATGCTGTGCCCCGTCAAATACCTGACATGAAAGATGTTAGAACGCTAAATCCCATCGAAAACATTCTCTGCTGTTTTTTTCTTCAGCAATTGTGTATAAGAGTAAGTTACAACCTCCTAGGGTGTAGAGTTTATCACTTTAAGAAAGTTAAAGGATATTCTTCAATCCGCTGGACATAACAGCTTAGATAAAAAAGCCACCATAAAATACCAAGCAGTTTTTTGTGAGCTATTAGGGGTCAATAAGTAAGCACCTAGACCCACGATACTTAACGTAGGAGCTTTAAGGTCAATCAGTGTTTCAGAAATTGTAGAAGTCCGGGAAGCATGTAAATTATTTTGAACATAAGACTGAAAATAACTGCATCAAATTTACAGAAGAATATTCTACGCTAGACATTTTAAACACCTTACGTAAGACGATGGCCACTCATCAATAACGAAAATTGGCCTTGATCAGTAATAAAAATCAATGTTTTTTTTTCTTTTGATCCGTTGGTATTTTATTTTTCTGAAGCATTTTCAGTGGCAATTATATATGCTGTTTTCCTATAATGAATTACAATCTATGCGACCGGTTTTTCAAAATGATTTCCAAGTGCAGCTGATTTATTAATGTCGCTTGTTTGCATGACTAAACGGTTGATAGTTCCATCATCGTGAAAAACATGATGAACAGGAAGCCAGTGTTTTTTTTAACTTCTACTGAAGGAACTCTGTTTGCTTATATGAAAACAATCATTGCAGGGTCTAGAACCCTCTAAATCTTTGTTAATACAATGTTTAACCTGCATAGTCACCATGAAACTTCTAGACACAAGATGCATAATAACCTTAGAAACATTAAGGACAAACGTTGCATGGCTGAGAACTTGAGTGAGCGCATCCGCTTGTAGGTATGGAACGAAAAGGACAAGAGAAAATGAGTGATGTGAGAGAAACTATTTTGCAGACTCGTAGCTGATAAGTTGTTTCAATCAGTTTTTACATAAGTTTAAGCGTCTGTTTTTAGTAAATCTACGTTGGAAGTGTTTTCGTCTTTTATTGATGTCTGGAAAGGTTCAATAGAAATGTCTTGCTTATATCGACTTACTACTTCAATTTAAACCTTAATGAAGCAAATACTATTAGTATTCCTAATATTTCTAAGCTAAAAATCTTATCTTTATTTGGAATCCCCTGTCAAAGATATATGACAACCAATAATATGAAGTGTTTAAAAGGTAAACCTTCTTCAAACTGAAAATTGTAATAATTAATGGAAATCCCGATCCCCTTGGGAATTGACTTAATGATTAGATGTAAATCAAGACTGCATACGCACCTACGTATATATGAATATGTAGTTTGTAAGTGAATAATGCAGCGCACGCAATCAATGTTTAGCTTCTTGAAGTATCGAGAAGTTGAGTGTGTTTTCTTACTGTAATTTTCTTTTCTTGAGGAACGTTACAGAGACGTTATAGCATAATGTAGAGTGAAGTTACAAAATATGATGCATCGGTTGAGGAAACTCGTTTTATTGTGATTTATTAACCAGTTCTTATAATGTCATTCTATTTTCTGGGGTTGGAGGTATGAGTTTTATTCATTTGTTTATAAAACCTTTTTATCGAGTTTTTCCTTCCTAAGAGAACTGCCACTGATGGCAACACCAATAAAGTTTCAAATTACCTGAAACCTGCCTTTATTAAGTATTTTACTATTCTGAAGACTCCTTTGTCTAAACTACGAAGAGGCCGGTATTCCTTTACATTGTTTTGAATTTTTTTCATTTGTTTTTTTTACTTTTCATGTCATCTTCAGGTACTTGATGTCAGTGGCGAAGTTGCCACAGCTGCGCCCACATCGAATGACAATAACACTGATACTGTCCAGGATGACTCAGACCCAGAACCTGTATTGAAGAAATATGTTATCATAGGAGCAGAAGAAGATGATGCAAGAGTGCAATCAGAACAACCACAACCTTCTGAACACAGACTCGATGTAGACCAGGTGGCTCATGACCCAGAACCAGAGAACGATGATTCAAAACAGCAGGAAGACAGACACCTGGACATTGATACCAACACTGCCCCAGTGGTACCAGCAGTAGACGCAGGAGCCCAGTCAGAACAACCAGAAACCTCTGAGGAGATAGTACATGAAGGAGAACCAGCTGCTGGAGATTTAAAACAAGAGGAAGACAGTAAGGTGGAAATTGATTTCAGCTCAGTTCCGGTGATAAAGATAGAAAGAAGCCAGAGCGAAGCAGATGTCATTGTAGATGACGATGTTGATGATGACGCAGTTCCAGTCACAGAAAACGGAGACACTGAAGAAAGTGCAGAATCAGTTGCTGCTGCTCTGAAAATTGGAAACACAGAAGCAATAGTAGAGTCTGGGCCTAAATCAGAAGCTGAGGAGGTCACGTCGAAGGCTGAGATAGAGGAAGAAGAATCAGCATCCCCCGACAGTGAGGTAAGCGACGGCACTGACAACACACCGCCAGCGAAGGGAAAGAAAGAAGCTGAAGATGTCGATTTCATCGAATATCGAGATGACAGCGTCCAGGTGCAGGACGCCCAGAGGATGTCAAAGGTATTACCCACCCATCCACCTGTAGATAAGGATCCTGTGAATGTAAATACCGATCATGTTGTAGCCGAAACGGCGAAAGACCCGCCCCGAGATACAGAGCAAAAGAGCGGACAGAGAGTAGATTTGCAAAGATATTATTTAACGAAAAAGCCGTCGGTTCCACCAGCTTTGCCGCCCAAAGGGAGGAAATTTTAAGGATCGAACAGAGTTAGTAACATTATCATTTAAATGTAACTGATAACATTATCAGTGATTTACTACAGCTCATTTGCTATGTTATTTGTTTGTTTCTTGGTATTAAAATGTAATTACTAACCTGAAAGTTCCTCCGTCAGACTTCATTCATTAAATATTCCGACGTATTCCTCTTGAATTCAAGGAATGTCTTATACTGCAGAGGTTTAAAGCCAACATATATAATCTTGGATTTTAAAATTTTACTTTAGAACAACTCGGGAACCTCACTTCGAGTTCTTCACTGAAAAGAAAGAGAACTATGTTAGTGCATACTTTTGATTATAAAATTAATTTTAATGAACAGTACAGCACAGGACAGTACAGTACAGGAAGTAAGTTCTAAACTAAAGGGAAGAGGTCATAATGATATAACATACAGTGACAACTAGTCTCACTGATGCAAGCATTCAGATTATATTTCTTATACGTATGCTCTAAAACCACCTAAAAATAAGAATTTTTACTTTCTTTTTGCTTTTTGTAAATAATCCACTTTAGACCAGAAAGTGAATTTTGTATTGGTATACATTTCCAACCGCAGAAATAAATCTAACGAACAGACAATAATTGTTTAATCTCTTATTCGTCCCTCTTACTTCCACTGAATAAAGTAAATAAAAAATGAGCCACAATAGTTGTAACACAACTTGCTAATCAGAGCTTCAAAAATTACGTAGAAAAACTACTTGTATTATTGTCTGTTTATCTCAGTCAGTTTCCTGGTCTTTAGTATTGAGACTATAATGTACCAAGACATTATAGCAGTGATATATCTCAATTCAGTCCCGAAGTGTATCATGATACAGTCTTCCAGATCACTACGCAACTAATCAATCTTTAAAATGCTCATACCTTTGGGGTCATTCTCATCAGCACATTTACTTTTAATCAGATGTGTTCTTGGCCATGCGAGCTGTCTGATACACTTGAAATCCGACAAACGGATGTTTGTGTATGCAAAATGATCCAGTTAGTTTTTAAATTAGTATACATGATCATATATGGTCTTCAACTGAAAGGAAGCATGCAGCACAAATTGGTGTGGTCAGTATGAGGACACATATTTAGTATTGTTAGCTGTTGGCTACACTTCATGTCCAACAAATGGATGCATGGAGCATGGAACGTATGGGTTTGGTCCATTGTGAAGTAATATATGAGTGATATAAAATGGGAATGAACACACTGATGTTGATCTGATAGAAACATACAACGCACAGTTAGATTTATTTCTGTTTTGGGTTGGTAAATGGCTTTGACTATCTCAGGTGTTGGAAATGGTTCGCTTCTCTGATTGTTTTGTAATACAGGAATATTTTTCTATTCATTGTGGGTTTACTTCTGTACAGAAAATTAATTTATGCTTGAATACACTTCATAAATTTTGTGTATGTAAAGGACAAACACCAAGAAAATAGACTCATCAATGGCTAATCTTTACCCAGTCGCCAATGGGTGAATTTCAGTCTCGTGTCATCTTTATCTTTATGCAATAAAGGACCTAAAAGATTTGCTAAATTTTCAGGTGAGCCAGAGATTCGTTAGGCTCAGGTTACACCAATTTCCTTTGAATAATAATAATAAATTCATCATGCATGTACGAGGAAACCAGTTCACATAAGCATGCATAATATCTGTAAAACAATATTAAAACGACAAAACCATATACAGACATACATACATACACACATATATATTATATATAGTATTATATATATATATATATATATATATATATATATATATATATATACATATATATATATATATATATATATATATATATATATATATATATATATATATATATATATATATATATATATATTATATATATATATTAATCATTGGAACTTGAGCAGTTCCAGCAGGGTGCAACTTATTTGATCTTATTGAACACAATAATAATTAATCATTCCAAACTTTGATTATATTGTTTGTTTTTCTCATTTCTCCTGTATTGCTTTTTCTGTGCTGAGGTTTTTCTCAACATTGTTTGTTGAACATTTTGTTTTTCCAACTAGGGTTACAGCTTGACTAGCGATTAGTTATTACCCACAAAACACAAACACAAACACAAACACACACACACACACACACACACACAACACACACACATATATATATAATGTATATATAATATAGTATATATATATATATATATATATATATACATATATATATGTATACATGTATATATATATATATATATATATATATATATATATATATATACACACACACACATATGTATATATATATATATATATATATATATATATATATATATATATATATAATATATATATATATATATATATATGGCACTGGTTCGTGTGTTTCATAGCTTTCTTGAGTACAGGGTAGATTGAAATTCCATATTGTGTTCCAAATTCGAATGTGAACTGATTTTCTATCCAATGTGTAATAAAACTGATTTACCTCACCAGCAAATCTCAGAGTATTGGTTTATACTTCTTCACTTTGCTTTGAATCCTACACCTATTCTTTGTTTTTAAAATTCAGTTTTGAACTCTTTTAACTTTCCTAAGCACCAGTTAAATCTGGTGTTAGGAAACCAAATGCGATTAGTATATTAATATAGAGGTCAGACATTACACGATTAAGAAAAAAATAAGTATGTGGTCTGAAAAGCAAGATCCTGCATGAGACGAGTTCGTTTTGAAGTTTGGGAGGCAAGGTGTGATTAGGGACCGTCTCTGAAGATTCTACAAATGCTTGAGAGATTTCGTAGACTGTGGGCATCATTTTGTTTTCTGATAATCTCACTAACCTTTCGCTAATTTGTTTGCTTATCTGTGCATCTGTTGCTCACTGTAACTAATACTTCACTGTGTTAATTTCATGCTTAATATTTTTGTTCTTGTGGGCATCAGGAAAGCTTCTCATGAAAATATACTGTGAACCTGAGAGAGAGAGAGAGAGAGAGAGGAGAGAAGAGAGCGAGAGCGAAGAAGACCGGGGACGGAATGAGGAGGAGAGAGACGAGTAGAGAGAGAGGAGAGGAGAGAGAGATAGAGAGAGAGAGAGAGAGAGAGAGAGAGAGAGAGAGAGAGAGAGAGAATAGTTAACTGGATGCCCTTCTAACAGCACCAGTGTTGATATTGGGGAGATGGAAGTAGAATATTTAGACCTTACTTACGTTGTTTATCTTTATATTTTGCAGATTGTTTTTATTTACGGGTAACATTTTTAGAGACTTGAGTAAGTAAGAATAAAAATAAAATACTAAGCTTCACTACTGATACCTAATGGTTGGCCATTCTTCTTTAATTTCAGCCCATATAAATAAAACAAAAAAACAATGCTGACCTATGTTTGGCCTTCAAGCTGCCCTGATCTTCTCACATTAGTGATCTTGCCTCACCTCTCTCGGCAGACAATGGCAGAACTAGAGGCACCGTCAGTCATTGCTTGTGATGACAGTTCTGTGGAGCTAGACGCGGCTACAAAACCAGAACCAAAAACTCAATCAACTGGTAATGTTGGAAGTGCGTCGACAGGGCTAGTTCTAGAACAAGAAACGGAAACGAAAACGGGATCTAAAGAAAACGTACTGCTTTCTGTAACTGAAAAAGAAAACGATGCTGAGGGACGGGAAACTTTATTACAAAATAGTGAGAGGGAGAGAAATTTGCTATTGAAGAATGAAGAAAATACATTACTATCAGAAGAAGAGACATCCAGTGAAGTGAATAAAGATATAGATACAGATGTGAAAGAATGTGGTCTTGAAGGAAAAGAAGTAGCGGTACACACCAGTGAGAAACAAGGCCTCAAGGATCAGCAGATTACTGACGAACTTACAGATGCTAACAAAAGAACAAGCCAAAATTTTACAGAAGACGAACTTGATTTGTTAAAGCAGTGGTCTGCAAAGCAGAGAAGTCGCAGTGAAGGAGACGCAAGCCTTTACAAAGTGTCCTTTAGCAGCGACGACGCTGATGACGATCCCACTTATCACACCTATATAAATTATGCTTTAGACGACAGTGACGTCATGCAAGATCTGACTGATCCCCCCCATCTGGCAGGTCCCCTGATTCATCATGAGGATGCTGCACACCTTGCTCCGATACAAGAATCTGACGAAACAGACGAGGATGATCTAGACAGTGACAAGAAGATTTCTATGCCATCACTCTTAAAGTCAAACCTTTCTGCTGGAATGTTAAATCTTAATGCTATATCGTCGGACAGCAGGGAAGAACTGGATGTAACCACAGTAGGAAAAGGAGAGGGTGAAAAAAGCGAGGAACCATCAAATGAGGACACTGAAATAAGGAGAGAAATCTCCACTGGTGATGAACGAGAACCTTTACATGAGTCGGCACAACTAATCAAAGATGAACAAACACGACAGCCAACAATGAAGGATGGAAGAGAAGCAGAAGAAATGATCCCGATTGATAGCCTAAATGAAGAGAAACTGCTGATTGTTGAAAATGGCACAATACTGCCATCTAACGAAGAAGATAAAATAGAACAACTACTGATTGTCGAAGGCAATACAGAACTGCCACCTAAAGATGTAGAGCAACTGCTGATTGTTGAAGATCACACAGACATTCTACCTAAAGGTGAAGAGAAAGCAGAGCAACTACTGATTGTAGAAGGCGACACAGAACTGACATCCAAAGATGATGAAGACCAAGAGGAGCGCCAACCAGGCGAAGAAGGTCTGCCACTCAAGACTGAAATTGAGGTAGATCGACCAATTGGGAAGGACAGTGAAGAAAACCCGGTCAAACCAGGTGAAGAAGGTCAGCCAAGTGGGGCTTCAGCCACAGACAGAGAGATAGATGGTCGGCTTAAAAAGGGAAGAATCACCAAAGGAAAGAAAGACAGTCCAATATTTCTTTCCGAAAATCTTCGAACATTCAGCAACCCCATCAGCTACCTCGGTGGACCAACAATCGAGTATGATGAAGATACTAGAGAAGGCCGAACAAGACAAGACAGCTTAACTTCATTAACATCACTTGACTGATAGGCAACAATTCAGCCGTTAACCGGCGTTTCTAACTCATGTCTCCCCACAGATGTTCTAAGCAATTACATGAACATACGATGCATTGACATGGTACAAAATTTTCTTAATTTCTTTAGTGAATTTGTATTTCCCAGACGTGAGGATGTTGCAAATGTGGGAAAATAAAGGTTGACTATGGTTATAGATTTAATTTAGTAACAGGCTTTTAGCTCAAAATATGCTGTCAGTAGTGGAAGTATATTTAAATTAATAATTAAGGTTCTTGGTAATTGTGGACTTATGCCTTATCACCTAAATATAAAGTGAGGCTTTGAAGAGTCTGAGAATTTTAGTCAGTATTGTCAAGGAAATGTATGTATATTGTTATTAATTCTATGTAAATAGTATAATGCTTGTGCATTGTGACGCGAGTCTATTAAAATCTATACTGAAATTCAAAGTATTTAATGTCCTTTCATCCTTTTTGGTAACTAATCGACACTTCCCATCCATTTTTTCAAATATAGTTTTTCCTGAAATAAATAAAAATGGAATTAGTTCCCTATCCAGAAAGCATTTCTTGTGGTCTTCTACGTCCCCTTACTAGTTTCGCTCTTTCCAATATCCCTTTCATTGCCAATGTTGATGGTCTATCCTCCCAATATGGCAAAAGTTTTCTCCATCATAGCGTTCAGGTGGGCTCATTGCAAGAGCCAAAGTCTCGTGTTCATACATTTGTGTCGGTGTTTTAATGCAGTCAGAGACTGCTTAGTAGTACTTGATATTTTTACATGACTGGAAGAAAACTGCAGTCAGGTAATTTCAAAGGAAATTTTAGCATATACATCTCTGGTCAACTCGTTCGTGGAGGTTCTTCTTTCTATATGGTTGCCTTTGCAACTATTCACGTCATTTTCGCTTACTCGGGGAGTTTGCCTACAAACTACTTTGTTCTAATTGTTGTTGGGGGCAGCAGCATTAGGAAAAGTCTATGGAAAAGCCAAAAAAAGGCCTGAAAAAGGTGTTTCATGTTAGTTGAAGATAGTTGAATTTAAGCATAGGATATTTATGATATATTTATTAGAATGAAAATGGAAAACATAAACAATGTGCATGTTTAAAAGTACAGAAAAAAATATAGTGCATTTATTTTAATTTTCGTTGGTGAAACAAGGCTCTACTTGACCATAGATTTTAGCACATTTTAATTTACTTGGTGTATTGAATTTAGGCTATGTTTCTGTTCAATTTTGTTTCCACTTATGACTAAGAACATATGAATGTATTTAATGTGTGTCCTTTTTATGTAACTCTTGTCGCTAGTAAAGTAGTACTAAGTATGAGTATTAATTACGAAGACCACTCCACGTTAAGTTAGGAATATGTTTACAACTTATGCGTTGGGGGGGGGGGGGGCGGGCGCGCAATCTTGCATGTGTCCTGAGTAAGCTGGAGGTTGCATCACGCCTTGTTCTCCTTGTCTCTTGATATAAGATTACGTGAAAACCTTAACACATTCTATAATAAATGAAGACTTACCCATCCTGAATTGGTATGAAAAAATATTTATTCATTAAAACTATAAATTATAACTGACAAACGATGAGCAGAAGGAGCGCCTCCAAACATAAACTTTGACGGTGATGATGACAATAATGTTGATAATGATGGTGATGACCTCTAGATTCTGATATTCCATAACATTTTCCTGTACCCGGCGTCAGAAGGCTTTCCACTACCTTTAAGTTTTGGACTATTTTGTTATGCCATCTAAGGTTCTTTCATGAAAAAAATGTTTGAAACTTTTGACATTTCTGCTCGTTCTCGATTGATATCCTATTGCATGAAAGTGACTTGGGATAACGATGATAGCACTAAATATTTAAAAAAGACAAGTATTCTGGAGATAATGATCTTGATGAAAGCCGTGCATGGTGATAGTGATAATTATATATTGTAAAAACTGATAGAGTTGATGATGAATAAGGACTGAGAGACGATGAACAAAAAGTGAGATGACAATGGTCACGATGACGAAAAGTCGAGTGTTTCTGTCACCATTCTGACCATTTTTTATGACAGTAATTTTTGCTGTTGCTGTGTAACTGTAACAATGCCTTTGACCTAAATAGTGGTGTCTGTAAGTACTCCAGTTGTCAATCTTCCGCTAAGATAGTCACTTGGACATGTATTTCTCTTTCTTATCCTCCTCATCTCTCTCTCTCTCTCTCTCTCTCTCTCGAACCGAGGCTCTCGTTACTAAGTATATCGACAGGAGACGATACAGAAGATACTTTCTTCACGAAGAAGTTGCACTCTCTTTCTCTCTCCCAAACAAACGCAGAAAGTACCTTTTTTCTGCATCCATTTGTGCTTTCTCTGGGGTAGGGGTGTAAGAATACTACCACCAGAGGTCCTGCTTGTGGTAAAAGGCAACTAAAAGGACAGCAGCTGCCTTGCAGTCTTACTTTTTAGTAAAAGGCTAAGCCCACCGCCAATAACTGTGAAAACTGCTGCCTTGCAGTTTTATTTTTTATTAAAAGGCTAGGCCCACTGCCAATAACTGTGAAAACTGCTGCCTCGCAGGTGGACTTTCTAGGCAAAGTTCAGAGCCACCGCCAATAAATGTGGTTGATAACAGCAAGGGCATGCGGTAGAAACACCTCTTTGCAAAACAATAAACCATGCCCGATGTAACGAATATGAATGCAGCTAGGGCGTTCCCTGTAAGCGATGTGATAAATGGGCGAGGGTCACAGCAGGGTTCACAAATGCGGCCAAAGAAGTTAGTGAAAGAGTGGAAGACAGGAGCAGGTAAGTGGAACATTGGTACTCTAACAGGAAGACTGAGGGAGATAGCAGCTGTGATGAAGAAGAGAATAGATTTCTTGTCTACAAGAGACTAGGTGGAAAGAGAGTGGAACTTGAGTTAGGAAATTGTTATAAGCTCTATTACAGCAGTTCACGAGAGGGAAGAAATGAATTTGGAATTATAGTAGTAAGAAACAACTGGAAGGAAAAGGTGGTAGAAGTTAAGAGAATAAATGATAGGCTTTCAAAGATTCTAATAAGAATAGGGGACAAAGTAGTAGATATAATATCAGCATACGCTTCTCAGATGGGGTACCAAGAGCAAGAGAAAGAATTATTTAGACAAGAGTTTGAGGCTGCCATTAGAGCAGTGAAAGAGGAGGAGAAACTAATAATAGGAGCTGATAGGAATGGCAGGGTGAGAGAGAGAAGAGATGGGTATGAGGAGGTACACGTGGAATTAGAAATGAAGATGGGGAATATATATTGGAGATGGCTCAGAGTTTTGAGTTGGCATGTATGAACACATGGTTTCAGAAGATGGTTAGAGGAGCCAACAAAAGCAATGTGATGAACTGTAAAGTGATCTTGGGAGAAACATGTGTTAAACAACATAGGTTGGTGGTGATGGATTTGAAAATGAGAGGTAGGGAACCCAAAAAGAGAAAGAGGAGATCTAGAATTAAGATTTGGGACCTTAAAGGAGAAAAGGAGAGCAATTGAGGAGGGCTGCGAGAGAGAGATAGCTGGAAGGGGGAATGTGGAATTTGGATGAGATAACAGAGTGGAGAATATCTGGGCAGACATGAGAGAAATATGTGTGGGGGAAGCAGAGGAACTGGTGGGAAGAACCAGCGGATATGGAGTGTTGAGAGGAGAAAAGTGGTCGTGGAATAGAAATTTGCAAGAATCAATTAAAAGAAAGTCAAAACCAATTAAGGACTAGAAAGTAAGGCATTCACAGGGTGCAGAGAAACGGCAAAGAGAAGAGGAAAGAGATGCAAGAAGGAGGGTAGGTATGGCTATTGGAAGGGCGGCAGAGCATTTGAATGAAAGACTAGGAACATTAAGTAAAATGAAGAATGGTAAAACACCAGGTCCATTGGGGTTCCAAATTGAAATGATCAAATTACTAGATACAGAGGGGGAGATGGATGCTGGATTTATTAAAAGCTATATGGGAAGAGGAAGAAATGCAGAGGGACTGGGAGGAGAGTCTAATGGTTATGGATAGTGGGAACTACAGAGGAATTAACCCATACTGAACAGGCTAATTTATCAATATGCAGCTCCTCAGGCCGGGTAAACTCTGAGGTTGGCCAATTTATGAAAAATAGAACACACCAATGGAAAGAGGAAAAAAAATTCAAAAAAATGTTCCCGATCTTCCATGAGAAGTTGAATATGACTATTTACAACCCCCTTGTGGAGCTTCTCTTTACAAGACACTCGTAAATTTTTACCAAATTATGTGTTTTTGCTAATAAATAAATTTATTTTTTTTTTGAAAAATTATTATTAGTACTTATATAATATCAAAACAGATAAGAAAGAAAAGCAGTAACAAATTCTTAGCATATTTGTGAAAAATATTAAGAAAGTTTACAGAGAACGAAGATTCAGTAGCTTTTTTTTTACTTTTAAATGCTTTTTCTTACATTTCTTTGCAATTTTCTTTGTAAAATTACATTTACAACTGACATACTATCGTAAAAGACATGATAAAAAGAACAACAGCAACACCATGGTAAATTTATGAGCATATTTACAAAAAGACTTCATGTGAGAGAGAGACGCAGAATATTCCCTCTTCAAGTCACAATCACTACTGAAGTCCTGAGATGCCCACACTTATGATCTTAGTCAGTATAAAAGTTGCCATAAGTGAATTTATTAGCTTTAAAAGTATTGGCACCTATTTCCCACCTGATCCTTTCCAAATCAATAGCACATAATATTGTTTAACTACAGGATCAATCCGTCCACCACCCCAAACCTGTTATTACTACTCCCCAGGATCAATCCGTCCATTAAGGGTTAAAGAAACAGAGCATGGATTGAACTGTGGGAACTACAGGGGAATTAAACTCACAGAGTATGGGTTGAAAGTTTTGGAGAGGATGCTGGATGAGAGATTAGGAGAGATTGTAAAGATCAGGAAATAGAAGTATGGCTTCATGAGAGAAAGAGGGATGGTGGATGCCATCTTCATGGTAAGAGCTTCAGGAAAAGGCTAGAGGAACACCAGGAGCTCTACTGTGCATTTATAGACCTAGAGAAAGTATATGATAGAATCCTAAAGAGAAAGGATGTTTTGTTGTTTGAGGAAAAGGAAAGTGCCAGAAAAGATGGTTAGACTGGTCGAGATGATATATCAAAGAACGAGCACAAAAGTCATTACAGTAGTTGGGGGACACAAAATAATTTGAAGTTAGTGCTGGATTACACCAGGGGTCAGCGTTAGGCCCCGTTTTGTTTGTGCTGGTCATGGATGTGTTGAGTGAAGAGATCAGGAATGAAGAGCTGTGCTGTAAGTCGATGATCTGGTGATTACTGCTGAAAATTAGGACCTATAGAGAAGGGTTGGAGAGTGGCAGGAATCTTTAGAGATGGGTGGCTTAAAGGAGAATATGACTAAAACAGAGGTTTTGGTGAGAAGTGACACAAAAAAAATAAGAGGCTTGATTATAAAACAGACAGGAAAGTTTAAATACTTAGGATCACTACTTTAAGCCAAGAGGAAGGATGTGAGGCTGAAGTTGACAGTAGGATAAAAGCTGGGTGGAGAGAGGTGGATGGAGTAGTACATTATAAGACAATTCTATTCAAGCTAAAAATCAAGATCTACAGTACAGTGATAAGACCAGTGTTAATGTATGGGTCAGAAACATGGGCCATAAGAAGAAAAGAGGAAGTAAAGCTTGAAAGAACAGAGATGAGAATGCTGAGGTGGATTATGGGAATATTGCTGCTTGAGAGATTGGAAAGTGAGGAAATAAGGACAGGCTTATAAAGGTGATAAGAGAATCACGATTGAGATTGTATGGGCATGTGTTGAGGATGGATGACAAGGAGGGAGTGAAGAGGGCTTGAGAGGAACCTGTTAGAGGAAGAAGATAGAGAGGGAGACAGAGAATTAGATGGTGAGATAAAGTGAAGGAAGATATGGAGAGAAGAGGTTTGGTGGAGGATGGTGCCTTTGATAGAAGGCAGTGGAGAAGGCACATCAGGCAACC
>NC_087200.1:143023033-143038033 GCF_015104395.2 Macrobrachium nipponense | reverse complement strand
AGGAACGTAGGACCTAAAGGGGGAAAACAATCATTTGAAATTAGTGGGCAGTGAAGCAAAAATTAAGGTGGTCTGAGAGACATTTGCAGATGATCAAGCGGCAGGATATGAAAGGATGTATTAGGTAGTCGGGGGAAAGTGAGTGTAAAAAAAAAAGAAGTTATTCCTAGGTTAAGTATCTGCATAGAGAAAGGTTAATGAGCGAATGTATCCTAGAATGAAGGATGCGTGCAACAGGCAGGTGTGGTGGAATGCGTGTGTAGCTTTCCAAGTAGGCATATCTCGTGGCTCAAGTTGCGAACGTTTTCTGCAATTTGTATTTTTAATTGCCACATTAGAGTAAGAATGCGGCAGTTATGTGTCTTTATTTTCTCCGAAGCCACCCTAATTGCGAAAAAGTTTTAGACAAATACCAAATATTAATAAGGAAATAGTTTCCATAAATGATGCCACTGATTTTCATAGAAAATTTCGAGGAGAGAAAATGCAACCTAAAATATACGGATTTGATGATGCAAAACGCTGCTCAAAATGATTGCAGGTTGAGTAATAATAACAGCATTTTAAGAATCATATTGTGTCATGACGATCTCAGAAAAATCGCCAGTTAATGATGTCATAGAGAACATGGGATATTCTGCTCTTAAAGAAAAGAATGACTTGACTTATTATGATTTTAAATACGGCCCCTACGTCGCAGAATGATGTAAGTTATACGAGCTTGTAAGTTTTATTTTTACATGCAATTTCGTCTTTCAGCACATTTCACATTATATATTACGTAAATCCTCTAGCTTTTTCCAAAAGAAGAAAATCGAATAGAATAAAGGCCGTGGACAACTTGAATAAGGCGAACATGCTCGGACACGATGAAATAGCATTGACTTTCAGTAAAACTTAGATAACTCATAGAAAATATGACTACGATTCAAGTGCTAGCACATTGAAAACAGGAGGTAACGAATGCTAACACAAAAATTCAAATATTGGTACAGCGACTATGAATAGCCATAAGAAAGATATCAGAATGTTAACTTTTATAACCGGCGTCATTTCTAGTTGGTTTCATCTGCGGCTGATTTCATCAGTAGATCGCTCCTGTTTCAACTGGAGGTCTTTCATTATGGAAAATAGTTTCAATCTATATTTGCATTTTTTAAGGCAAAGGTTAATAGGTCGAACAACATAACTTCCATTTTTAGTCCAGGCCCGAAGAATGCAAGAAAGAAAATGTAGAAAGGTTCAGCAGAACCTCAGAAAGTTTATAACATCAGGAAAACCGGAACACAAAGAGGTTACTAAGGAAAGAAATGGTTGGTGAACCGAACATTTTCAAGAGAATAACTCGATTTAAAATGACACATTCGTCTAAATCCAAAGATTTCCTTTACCTTGCCCAATTTCAGTCTTTAAGTCTCATGTGTAGTGATCCTTTTACACAGGTATTTTATTCTGACGACGAAAATGCAGGTAATTATAAACTGTCAATAATCAATAATTATAATATAAAGTTTATCTTACTTTCATAAAAGTTCCTGTATTTATGAGACTTAATGGTCTATCACTTTCTTCATGATTGATCTTCGTAACAGTTCCTTCATTTTTCTTGTAGGTGTTTTAAATTTACTTTTGGGTTATCAAAATGGCTAGAATATTTCTGTCTTTTCGGTATTTCTAAGAAAAACATAAAAAGCACTAACTCTGAACTAAATCAGAAAGTATTACTAGGCTTTTGCCGATTCATTTCCAGTATCCATGGGCAAAAAACATAACCTTAGAAGTCATTGGTGGAGAAATTTCTTTTCATTTTTGATCTGTCATTCCCTGAAAGGAACTAAACTTCGGCCAGAAGCATCTCCATCCAAGATGACAGAACCTAAAAATCTCCAAAAAAGTATGTTGCTTCGGTCTAGTAAACTTAGTCTTGCTAAATGAACCGGGTTTTAGGAGCAATTATGCACATGTTTGCAGCGTTGAAAATAACTCATGTTACACGCACAGGACTTTTTCGTGTTAATGGGCTCCGCTTATGGGAAGAACGTCGATAACAGCGCCAAAGTGCAACATCTGGAGATATATATATATATATATATATATATATATATATATATATATATATATATATATATATATATATATTATATATACGGAAAAGAAACTAAAAAGTTTTTTGAGACATGAATCTAATCATCAAGGCCGCAAAATATAACAGATTATGAAATGCACCAGAAAAGTCATTTAAACATGAAATTTAAAATCTTAAAAAACTAAAAGCGATAAAATATTAAAGAACAAAGAAAAATTTTTAAAGAAAAGCTAAACGACATCTATTTTAGCGAGTTGTGGGGTGGGGAATGCCGACTTAAGCTATTTACAAAAGAGAGGTCTAGTTGCTAAGTACAGGAAGATGTTTAATGGATTATAACTGGAACAAAGCAGACATTAGGTGCTTGCGTGGCTCCTTTCAAAACCACCATAAAAGGAAGAACTTTTATATTTCTTGCAAAGTTCCGTTACATTAAAAAATACTTTGGTTGTAAAAGACATCCTGCACGGTGACTAATTTCAAGAGGGGGAATCTATCCTTACTTTTTTCTATCTTTATGTATTTCCAGATTTTACTTTGAAGGCGAGTAAAACAGTCCACCAGCAAAGGTCGCATCATAGTGGGAAACTTGTCTTCACGATGGAACAGTGAACCTAGAATCTTCGGAGCTTTTGGATTCAGTCTGTTGTCCGCCTAAGAAAACACATTTTTTAATTATTTTTTTGTGAGCTTTCAATTTTGTGGAATTAACGTAAGGAAGGTGTATATGTTATTGATAAAAGTTAGGTAGTTATTAGCTGACAGGGGTAAAATCTGTCATTTAGAAACTCTTACTCTGTTGTTAGGTAAAATGATAAAGGCTCTATTTCAAATACTGGAATAAAAATAAAATTTCATTGTGAAAGCTGAAACATTCGGTGGTAATGTGAAGACAGCGGAGTAGTGTTGAAACAGCATTCAAGTACAAACTCTACACCGTTTTCCTATGAAATGGATGGCTTCACAGGGTACCAATTTCCAAATTCACTGCAACTCTCTTAGAGTAGGTAATAACTATTGGTGACTAGCTACCAAGTGCAGTAAAGGCACAATGGGATTTAATGTGATCAATATGTTCTGGCTCGATCAGTGAACACACATATGTATATATGTGTATATTATATATATATATATATATATATATATATATATATATATACGTATATATATATATATATATATATATATATATATATATATATATATATATTTATGTATGTATGTATATGTTTGAATGTATGTGCAATTATTACGCATGAGCTTTTCCGGCACTTTCAGTGTTAATGTTTGAGTGTATGTGCATATACGCATGAGCTTTCCGGCACTTTCAGTGTTAATGATAAACCTATTTCAAGTAAACTAGTCTTTTGCAAAGTTGATATGAATTAGTTTGTTTTCAGTTTTTGCAACTATCTTGATTTATTGTACATTCAATTTCGTATTCATAGTCCATAGTTTTGTATTCCTATAAAGATTTCATTTAACTATTGAACTAGCTATAGGCAAAAGGAAATTTTACTTTGGGTCATGGTCTAACAATCTTTCTTTTTCACATCTTCTCTTTATGATTGTACATACATATATATACCGGGTGTTTCGAAATTAGAGGGCCCCCCTCCACAGAACGAATGGAAAGTTATGAAGTTTTCTGCTATAGCCTATCTCCAAGTACATTATCTTAAGTTTCTATTGAGCTATTTTTCATTTTACATTTCTTGCATTTTTAGACTGAGTGACGGAGTTAGATACAGCCATAGCTAACGACTCAGAGGAAATCAGATGGATTGACCAAATCCGGGCTATAAACTGCAGAGAGGCCTGGGATGCTGGCGCATCCTTTATTTCACATTCCTGAATAGCTAAATACATTAAAAAGAGATGAATCCTCTGTTACAAGAAGCTGGAACAAAAATCCATATGACTGTCATCGCAAAAAGAGTGAGAATCTTGGCAGGCCTGAAGTCCTTTCTCAGGAGCCAAGACATCATATCTGAGGCAGTGGGTAGACCAAAGAAAGTCTTTATGTAAATTGGAGCTTAAACTAGAAACAAAAAGGGGAAAGAAGAGAAGTTATAGTGCTGTATATTGTGAGTTGAAAAGATCTGGTATCAAGCCATTTCATCTTATCAGCAAGCCCAACATCACTCAGCAACAGAGAGAAGACCATGCATGGTTGTGTGGTTCATTTCTTAAAGATTGGGATGAAGCTGACTTTCTCCATGTTGCCGCATCGGATGAATTCTTCATTTACACAGTCAATAAGCCAAATCATGAAAATGACATCATTTGGGCTGCAAAGTTGGATGATATCAGCGATGACATGAGCTATCGCCAAGTTGTGAAGTTTCCTGAATGTTTTGGAATTTTTCTCTGTTTCACAGCCAAACGGTTAATGTGGATCATCAAAGAAAAAGGACAGTCATGGAATGGCAAATACTTCAGAGAAACTGTGCTTACTGGTGGAGTATTTCCTTTCCTCAAAGATCCTTAAAATGTGTTATCTGTTGAAGAAGTCACATTTTTACATGATAAGGCACCATGTTTCAAGGCTCTTCAGACACAGGAGCTGCTTCAGAACAGTGGTATCGATTTCTTCTTGTCAAGTGAATTTCCAGGTAGCTCCCCTGACTTAATGTGTGTGAAAACATTGGTAGTATATTAAAGGATCGTGTTGAAACGCGCACAGTGAACTATGATGGTATACCAAGCCTCGACGACCTGCAAAGAGAGGTGACCAAAGTGCTCAGGAATGGAGTTTGAGTCACAGTTTTTTTGCAATTTGCTGAAATCATACCCCTCAAGAATGCAAGCTGTGGTACAGGCAGATGGAGGCCACACAAAATATTAAACACTGAGAGAGAAACTTAAATAAATACTTGTTCTGAATTATTTTTGTTTTTGTCCATATCAATTTTAGTTTATGTTGTAGAGGGGGGGTGGGGGTCTAATTTCAAAACACCCTGTATATATATATATATATATATATATATATATATATATATATATATATATATATATATATATATTATATACGTATATATGCATATATCTATATATATATATATATATATATATATATATATATATATATATATATATCTTATATATTTGGCAATGTGTGTATGTATGTATGTATGATTGGTATGAGCGCCCGAGCTGTCGGTCTGACGGGACTGAGATTCGGAACAGAGAAGGGTTTCCACCCCGGGAAGGTCGAGACCTACATTCGGGGGCCTGGAAACCTCCGGGAGTCCAGGCTCCCAAAATTTCTACTTCCCTCCCTCCGAAAGGTGAGAAGGGGTTCCCTGAAACAGAGCTGGTTCTGTCCATGAAACGGGGCTGGCTATGACCGTAGACTTAGTTACTTTACAAATTTCTGCATACATATGACTTATTATTTGGAAAAGAATACTATAGGGTAAACATCAATGACATCAAAGAGGGTGGTTTTAGAAGGGGGTTGACAGAGAGAGAAAATGAGAGGGAGAGAAAGTCAGAGAGAGTAGACGGGGTGTTAGGGAGAAGAAAGATGAAAAAAGACAGACAGAGAGAGAGAGAGAGAGAGAGAGAGAGAGAGAGAGAGAGAGAGAGAGTTGGTATTACTGAGAAGAAAGAGGGTAAGGGACAGTGATTGTTGGAGAGAGAAAGAGAGAGTAAGAGAAAGGAATGAGAGGGAGAGAGAGAGAGAGAGAGAGAGAGAGAGAGACCTTACCTTACAGACCTTACAGTTCGTTCGGGTTGCCCCAGGTCCCTCAGTGTGAGGCGCCCTCTAATGTCTACCAGAGAGTTGCTAGTATCTTCTGGTATATTTTGCATCTTCCAATCTTGGATGGTCTGGATGCAGTTTAGATATTTGTCGAGCTTATTCTTAAACACATCTACGCTCACTCCTGATATATTCCTCAGATGAGCTGCAACGCATTGAATAGACGCTGCATTATCGATGCTGGTGCGTAGTGGATTAATGTCCTGTGTGCTTTCCTTATTTTTCCTGGTATAGTTTTGGGCACTATTAATCTACCTCTGCTTGCTCTTTCTGATATTTTTAGTTCCATGATATTTTCTGTTATTCCTTCTATCTGTTTCCATGCCTGAATTATCATGTAGCGTTCTCTTCTCCTTTCTAGACTATATTTTAATTTTAAGGATTGTAGTCTTTCCCAGTAGTCTAGGTCCTTAACTTCTTCTATTCTAGCTGTAAAGGACCTTTGTACACTCTCTATTTGTGCAATATCCTTTTGATAGTGTGGGTACCATATCATATTGCAATATTCAAGTGGACTACGAACATATGTTTTATAAAGCATAATCATGTGTTCAGCTTTTCTTGTTTTGAAGTGCCGTAACAACATTCCCATTTTTGCTTTACATTTTGCCAACAGAATTGCTATTTGATCATTGCATAACATGTTCCAATTCATCATCACACCAAGGTCTTTAACTGCTTCCTTATTTGTGATTGTCTCATTTATTAGGTCCCCTATATGCATATAGCTTTCTTTCTCTGTCTCCATAATTTATTGATTCAAATTTATCAGAGTTAATACCATCCTATTTACCTCTGCCCAATCATATACTTTGTTAAGGTCTCTTTGTAGAGCGTTCCTATCTTCATCACAAGTAATTCTCTACTTATTCTTGTGTCATCAGCGAAACTACTCACTACCGAATCCTTAACATTACTGTCTATGTCTTCAATCATAATAACAAACAATATTGCAGCTAAGCACCGCTACCTTTGTGGCACACCGGATATTACCTTGGTTTTCATCCGATTTCTCATCGTTTGCAATAACTATCTGTTTTCTGTTGTGTAAAAATTCTTTTAACCATCTTCCTACTTTATCTACGATATTGTGTTTTCTAATTTTTCTTCGCTAATATATTATGGTCTACTTTGTCAAAAGCTTTTGCAAAGTCTAGATAAACCACATCTGTTTCATTTCCGCTTTTCATATTTTTGAATATGTTCTCACGGTGGACTAACAGTTGGGTTTGTGTACTTTTTCCGGGTACGAAACCGTGTTGTCCTATATTAAACAAATTATTTTTTATTAAATGTTTCATAATATTTTTCTTCATTACCCTTTCATACACTTTCATAATATGTGATGTTAGACTTCACAGGCCTATAATTACTTGCCTCTAGTCTTGATCCACTTTTGAAAGTAGGGGTGATATATGCTAATTTGTGCTCATCATAAATCTTGCCTGTATCTACACTTTGTCTTAATAATATTGCAAGTGGCTTTGCGATAGAATTGAACTACTTTCTTTAACAAAATAGCAGGGACTCCATCCGGCCCTGCAGCAGCTCCATTTTTAATTTCATTAATTGCCTGCACATATCAGCTTCATTAATTTCTATGTCAGCTAAATATTCACTATTTTCTTCCCTTACTTCTATATCATTATCTTCATTATCTATTCTAGGGGTGAATTCTCTCTTATATCGTTCGCCAGTATGTTGCAAAATTTCCTTTTTTTCATTCGTTAATCTCCCTTCAATTCTCAGAGGCCTATTTCTATTCTTCTTTTATTCATCTTCTTCGCATATGAGTATAATAGTTTGGGGTTTTGCTTGATATTTAATAGGGTTTTTTCTTCCAAGTCCCGTTTTTCATTTTCTTTTGATTGTATAATCTTTTATTCTGCATTTTCTATCTTACTTTTTAGTTCTATAACTTTCCATGCATTTTTTTCTTTTGCAAGACCTTTTTTCCACTTTCTGATTTTCTGGAACAAGATCCTTCTGTCTCTTGGTATGCATGAATGATGTTTGTTTACTTTTCTTCTTCGGTATATATTTTTCCACTATTTTCTCCAATATTTTATATAATATCTCCGTATTTACCCTTATGTCATCACTTACGAAAATGTTATCCCAATCTTTGTTTAATTCTTCATTAATTTTCTGACCATTTTATATTTTTACTGTAGAAGTTGTATTTCCCATATCCTTCCCACTTTTTCATTTCTTGCTTATCTCTATTTTCACTTGCTTTGGAATGAACTGTTAATTCTATGACATTATGGTCTGAAATACTCGCATTATAAACTATTATTTCTTTAACATAATTCATCTCGTTCACAAATACTAGGTCTAAAGTATTTTCCTTTCTTGTTGGCAGGTGATTTATTTGTTGAATGTTTGTATTCTTATAGCATATCTAATAGCTTTTCAAATTGCCTCTTATCTTCTGCACTACTATTACTCTCTTTTTTATATGTATAAGTACAACCACAATCTCCTATTCGTTCTTTCCATTCTACGAAAGGAAAGTTGAAGTCACCAGATAGTCCTTGTGATTTCTACATATATCATCCAATTTTTCAATTATTAAGTCAAACTCTTTAGTATTAGGAGGTCTATATATTACTATGTTCATCAATTTTTCTGATTCAAATTCTACCGCTATTAGTTCACATTCTGAGTTACTATATTTCTCATATATTTTTTCCTTGTTTTTTGTCTTTCCCGTATATTGCGGTTCCCCCTTGATTCCTATTTTTTCTATCTGATCTATAAGTTTGGAACCCTTTTATTTGATCATCATTCCCAGTCTCTTGGGAATACCAGGTTTCACTTATATTCATTATATCTATTTTCTTTTCATTTTGGGTTAGTTCTTCTAAGTACTCTATTTTTCTTTTTGAGTTACTCGTAACTAAACCCTGCGCATTCATCACTATGATGGTTTGCGTGTTTTCTCCTTCATTTAATACTGGTAGTAATAAGGATTTTCCCATGTCTCTTTCCTGTTCTGGTATGTTGTTCTTTTTTTCATTTCCAGAAATTCTGACATTAAAAAATCCAACTTTTCCATAATATTTGATCTTCCTTCATCATAATTATTCATTTTGTGTCTGAATCTGCAATTTTCTCCGTTTCTGCAATATCCTCTGATAATAATAAATACAGTTATTATCTCTTGAGTAGAATTTCGGAGCTGATGCTTTTGAAATTTTTTGCTGACACCTCTGCATATCTCATTGGTGGTTTGCTTTTCTCTTTTACCTGATATTCTTGATTTCTCTCTTTATTTGTTTCTTTCTTATTTTGGATTTTATTACTTGGTTGGTTATTTATTTGATTATGATTCATGGCTACAGGGTGCATATATTTGCATTTTTTGTCGAACTTACATCCTTTTCCTTCTTTTAGGTTTTACTATTTTTTGATGCAGATCTCTGCAATCATCCCCATAGCCATCTAAGTATGCACATTTACCATATATTTCATAGTTTTGAACATAATCTTAGGATGTTTGTAGTAACATCTTTCTCCAAATCTGCAATTCCCTCTTTTCAAAAGGTTGCAGATTTTGTTCTTTCTTGTCTATTTTTTCCTCTTTCCCGTCATTGTGTAGATCTGGGTAGAGCCTCTTCGGGATTTGCTTTTCTGTTGTCATATCGTAATTTATTTCTTCGTAGGTATGCTGCTTTATTGCCTCATATGTAGTATCAATGAGTATCTCTGCATCCATACTTTTATCTTGTTCTTTGTTTTCCTTATTTTTTTCTGTCATTTCATTTTTGTTTACTTCTTCTTCCGTTTTCCTCTTCTTCTTTTTCTTCTTCTTCTTCCTCTTCCTCTTCTTCTTCATCCTCAACTATTTGTACATTCAATCTTGATTTAATAACATTGTCTATCCATGATAGACATGTTGAACAAAAAATTTCTTGTATCTTTTCTCAAATCTTGTATTACCTCAGCACACTGTGGATGGGTCGGAATGTTGCATGCAGCACATTTTCTGATTAGGTTTTGTGGATTGACTATGCTATAACCAAAACCTTACACAGTTTGCATGCTTTTGGCATTCTTTTTCCTAATGCATCAATTAGGATATTCACAAGATTCACCTTATTCATTTTCTTTGTCGGAATATGTTGGTTTATGTATATTTTCTTTATGAGTCTCTTGACCACTTGGATTTTATTTGGAACTTCTTCAATTATTTTCAAGATGTTTTCATTAGATTTGTTCCAGTTTGAAGGATTATATCCTTCTAATATATCTATGAATGCTTTTGTATCTTTTTGGTTAGGACTGTTGCTGATTTCATAGATGAGAAATGCCAGTTCCCTTCCTGCTACCTCATCGTATTGCGAATCTGCTAAACACGCCAAATTACGGCCACCTCTTCCGCAGTTGGAACTTACTGCCATCTTGTTCTGATTATAGTATTACACTTGATAAAACTAACTTAGAAGACGCTTTATCCTACTATTTTCACACTAATCTTATCACCGATAGTTCACGAACACTTCTAGATATTTCTCAAATTCTAGTCGTATGTTAAACTTGTGATATCTGTTGATTAATCTGACTTCACGCGGGTACGTCTCACCAAGCAAGATGGGGAAGGAAGAGAGAGAAAGAGTTGAGGAGGTGTTAGGTAGGAGAAAGATGGAAAAAGTGAGAGAGGGAGAGAGAGACAGACAGACAGAGAAGAGCTGTTGCTTGGAGACAGAGAGTTGGTATTAGTGAGAAGTAAGAATGAAAGAAACAGTGATGGTTGGAGACAGAAAGAGAGTCAGAGAAAGGAACTTTCTCTTTTCTTTCTTTTCCATTTCAGTTTCAAGCGCCTTCAGTTCCCAGTCAGGTTGGCTTTTGCCATGACAATCAATAAAGCCCAGGGACAGTCTCTCAGAGTGGCTGGCATCAACTTGGAGCAACCTTGCTTTTCTCACGGGTAGCTTTATGTGGCGTGCTCAAGAGTGGGCTCTCCGGAACGCCTGTTCATTTTGTCAAAGGGAAAAACAAAGAACATAGTCTACCAAAAGGCTCTCCAGTGAATTGGATCTCTCTGCCAACACCAAGAATTTTTCTTTCCATATATGTTTATGATGCTTCATTTTGATATACATTTTCAAGGATGTTGTTTGTTTTGTCAGATTTGCATTCCTCACAATTCAGGTCGTGGTACTGTATTCAATTGTGGCTTGATTTATCTATTTTCTTTTCATAAACTATGCTCTGGGTTACACAGACCAATCTAGCTGGAACCCGCCCATAGGGCGGGTAACCAGCTAGTATATATATATATATATATATATATTTATATATATATATATATATATATATATATATATATATATATATATATATATATATATACATTTTACCCATTTTCTAATCAAGTGAGGCTGAAACCAAGGCATAAACTCACATGCCAGCCAGAGGGATATTCAGGTCCGTTTGGTGAATGGCATTCCCCGTTGGCCACCCTTGGCTCATCTGCTTCCATGATGCTTGCACACCTCATTAAATTTACTCCATAGTGCATTGCCCGGATTCATCATGCCATAGAAGAAGTGGATTTTAGTTTTCAGAGAAGGTATTTGAAGAGTTTTAGTGCACAGTCAAATCTTTTTTCTTTGTGTCTCATTTCTGTGCCATGGGCGAGCTTTGTTCGTGTTCTTTGTCACCCCCCACAGCCTAGTGTTCCCTTGGTTCCTCACGGAGTAAATGTTGGTTCAAGGTGCTGTTGCTCCCTTGCATATAGCTGTGCTATTTGCTTTGAGGCTTGAATGATCCCCCTGTTTATTAGCGTCTGCTAAGAAGAATTATTAGGGGAGACAACATAAGTGGTGTCTGTGTATCAACATCTTCCCGCTTGAATACTGTAACTTTCTTGGGAGTAATTCAGTCATTTCTCTGCCATTTGAGGAAGTCTGTAGTGTAAGAATTGTATTAAGCAGGTCGGGAAGATTAGGTGGTCTCACCCATCCAATCAATCCCTCTGTGTGTCACACGTATATTTATGTACCTATACCTCGTTCCAGGTATCCATACCGTGTTCATCCATGCTGTGAAAGGTGGATTCTTTATCCTTAATGGTTTGGCCTCATATCTGCGCTCCAAGTCCCTACACGTCGGTGGACCGTCCACGTGTTTCTGCAATCAACCTTATTTAGAACTCGGACCCTAAGAGTCCTTAGCACCCCTAAGGTACCCTTTAAATCATTTAAGTAATTGAATTTTAAATATACTCCCTGTTAATTGAACGTTTGAGTTTCCCTCAAATTTCTCTTAATCTGTAACGGCCTTCAGACCGTAGAGCTTTTTTTTTTTTTTTTTTTTTTTTATTTTTAGTCTAGACCTCTTACAGGACTTTTATGAGTTCAAGTAACTGCTAGCATCTATTGTGTACGATACCGAGTTCAAGAACTTTAATTACACACACACACACACACACACATATATATAATTATATATATATAATATATATATATATATATATATAGTAATAATATCTATATATATATACTAGTATATTTAAATTAAATTATTAAATTAAATTGAAATAGCCAAAATGCCCTCTTAACATCCCAAATTCTTTCTCTTTTTTTGGATATGCTTGTCACTACAAACCCTTGAGCTTCAACTTCAAAGAAATTTAAAGAAATCATGATGTACGTTTCCCGCTAATATACATCATGATTTCTTCAAATTTCTTTGCAGTTGGAGCTCAAGGCTTTGTAGTGACAAGCAAATCCAAAAAAGAGGAAAGAATTTGGGAAGTTAAGAGGGCATTGTGGCTATTACAATTTCATATGTATCTGGTAAAAATGACCAGTAGATGCTACATATATATACATTATATATATATTTATATATATAATATATATATATATATATATAAATAAATATATATATATAATAATAATGTATATATGTATATATATATGTTTTTACATCACCTCGCCTCACCAGAAATGGAAATTTTTCAGTTGCTAGAAGTAGCAGCCATTTTAACCCCACTTTTACGACTTGGGGGATTGGCATTTCCGTTCTTCCCCAAAGGTGGGTGTATAAAGCCGTTAAAGACTAGAGACCTAGTGTAGGATGAGAGGGGCAGGTCACAGGGGTTATATGGGCTGCTGGGTAGGCCTTGGGTAGTCACAGCTTAAGACCTCTTCTCCCACAACTCTGTGCTGGTTGTTTTTGCATCTTTCCAGACAATGCCGCTGTCCTGCTTGAACCGAGATTCCCTACAAATGCCCTGACTCAGGGCTCAGTCACTCCTAGGTCCTATAGTGGTCAGAAGTGTCTGCAGCTGACTCGTTTCGGCCCTTTTGTTCCTCATCGCTGGTTGGAGCCCTCATCAGACATCAAGCTACAGGCGCAAGCCAACTAAGGTACGACTCGATGGTGCAAATTTCAACCAGCCCTTATCTTTACAAGACGAATCTTGCTATTCTCATTTTCCAATTACAATTTTCTCACTTCTCTAACGAACATCCTTTTGTCCACCCTCGTAAGCACATCCCACCCCTGTGGCTTGTCCAAGATCATGAAGATCTTCATTGAGCTCTTCTATTTAAGCACTAGATTTTTTCCCTTAGTACTAGCATTGTATGTGATTAAGGATAAATTCCTTCCATAGTGCATTAGTCATAAATATTGTGTGAGAAGTCTTTGTTTTATATGGTGTATAGCTGGGAATCCATCTCCAGATTTCCAACAGCCAGCTCTGTGCATCCCTGCCTCCTTGTTAGAGCTTAATTACCTTAGAAGATATTAAGTTTGGAAACAAGCCTTGTATAGATTGTGAATTCGACCCTTTTCTCATATTATTGATAATGATAAAACAGTACACTGTGCCCTCTCCACGCGATCTATTTGCCATTCAGTTATCTCAGGGGTCAATTGCGATGAAGCAGACTTACGGACTTCTGTTGTACTTGTACCTGGGGTAAACAGATAATAAGTCTAAAGAGAGAAATTTCTCTGTCCAATGATTCTCGCAATGGCAAGTGTGGAGTTCAAATAGGAACCACAAACGAGAATCCAAAGCCAACCAGAGACTTAGGCTTGTGATTGCCGACCAGAGATCCAAATTAGCGGTTAAACGACGACAGCTAAACAGAGAAACAGCTAAATCAAAGTCAGTCAAGCACAGAAACACTCACTGAGAAGGCAGTCACTGCTCCTCAAGTGACTTCGTAGGCTGAGTTGCCTGGTAGCACATTCCACCTTGGCATGCATTCAATTTGTAGAGCCATCAAGTTCCCGACATATACCCTCGAGCACGTGATAACCGTAACAAGAGGGAAAGAAACCCCCCTTGTTCGGTGATCATTCCAAATCTGTGGTGTTGTTGCCAAAACATCCCCAAAATCAAAATCAAAATCGGCAACTCTTTGAAGGCCTGGAAGGCTGCTGTCCTGAGTTTCAGGAAATTAAGAGAGGGTACTCTACGTCTCTGTCACACACCAGAAGAATTAACTTTCAGGCATACGCCTATTATGCGAATGGTACAACTGTTAACAGACGCCCGCCTCGATATTAAATACAATTACGCATATTCGTAGGCTCCTGTCGACCATGCATCAGCCTAATTCTTCTTCATTTCGAAGAGAAAAATAATAAGGACTGGAAACAGACATCCTTCATTGACTAATGAAGAGAGTGAAGGTGAAGCTATCCCAAAGGAAAGCTTCTATTGCGATAACAGGACACCAAAGACTATAGTTCATACCGAACTGGTTGTTCCCAAAACGGAAACGCCGATTGGAAAGCTCCTATGATCGAACCAAGAACACCCGAACTCTGGGGAGAGTAATCCGTAGATTCTTCTTATTCAGGATGACTGTTCTTGTCTGCTCTTCTTGGAACTAGAGGGCGCAGGTGATAACGCACACAATCATCAACTTGCGGTGAAGATAGTAATTGAAAAACTTAGGAAAACTTATTCGCCTAAGCGAAAAAGACGTTTCCTGAAGGGAGAGTAGAAGTTTTCACCCACCAAACAGAGCATTCTCTTCCTACAACTGGTTCAATAGCAGGAATGCGAGAGAGTAAATTAGAACTGACTGCGCCAAAAGATGGTGAGAACTTGCTATTTCTTGCCACGCATCTGTCTTTGTGATAGAAACTTCACGATGAGAACTACACGAAAAAC
>NC_087200.1:142998033-143018033 GCF_015104395.2 Macrobrachium nipponense | reverse complement strand
CGTAGGCCGTTTGAATTATAGGTCGGGGTGTTGTCTCAAGCAGGGAGCTTGGACTAATGTTTATAAACAATTGAATGACTACAGGTGACGGCATGTTATCTTAGCCTACATACTTATTGTATACGTCATCTTTAGCGTCTCTAGTCTGATCACATTCCTGCAAGCAATCTTTTATATATATGGACTAACATTCCATATTTTTATTATGTAAACACTTACATTAGCTCGGTCAGCTACCAAAACCAGCTACTGAATATTACTCAAACTTGACTTGCATTTGACTTATAGGAGTGTGATACAGACACTATGTGAATATATATATATATATATATATATATATATATATATATATATATATATATATATATATATATATATATATATATATGTAAATAAAAATTCATGGTGTACATGAATTGATTCAAGTAATAAAATATAAAACAATGATATTGGTAAATAATAGTGATCACGTGATATATAATGATACAGTTTTTTCACTTCATCTCATTAAGATACATATGCTACAGAAAATACTAATGTACTCTGATAATTGCATAGAATGAAGATTAACATGATAAAAATCATATTTTAACTGATAAAAAATTTCATATATGAATTGATAAAATTATTAATGTTTATGCTGATTGATTCGTTGATTTTTATGCTAAAATGTTATATATCTGATACATTAATCAATATACTAACTCATATAACTGCAGATATTGGTAAGATAAAAGGTAACAGATTGATTATAGGCTACCTGATTTGTTTATACATATGTATATGGATTCATATAATTATGATTAATATATGTGCACTTTAAATAGATTCCTATTGCGTACACGCAAAGATATATTTCGATTCTGTTATTTATGATCATTTATATATAGATTCCTAGTGCGTACACGCAAAAAATATATTTCGATTCTGTTATTTATGATCATTTATATAAGAGATTCCTATTGCGTACACGCAAAGATATATTTCGACTCTGTTATTATGATAATTATATAATCGGAAACATGATATTTAATATATATAGGATACATGACCGAGGTTATACTACTTCATTTTTAACTAGCGTTCGAACAACTTGTCGTCCATTACACAGTTCCAGACAACCACCTATAGCCCAATGAAACGGCCTATTTCACAGGGTTAAAACAAGGGGAAAATTTGCCTGGGCGGGTCCAACATTCTATATTGCGCTCATACTTATTCTCTGCATCCTAAGCTACACGATTACGTTCGCGATGAATAGATCATCCCAGCACGAGTCCTTCGCCAGCAAAGTAGAGTTGAATATCCTTCGGGTCGTAATTGTCGGAAGTATGTCCCTTTCGTAGTCGATTCCGACAGCCGCCGGAGCGTTCCGCATTAAAACGAGATTAACGACGAGATACGGTGTCGGTCGAAGAAGTCCATGAAATTCCTTTCACATTGTAGGCGGTTGTTACTTGACTGTAGTCGTCCGCTGCGACGAACGATTTTTTGAAGTTGCGAGGTGAAACTCTCGTACTGCAGGATACTGTAACCAGGTTCCATTAATCAGCCTGCAAGTTAAATTATACTTGTCACAAGGGCAAAGTAAATTCAGATAACATCCAAATACGGGAGGGGAGAGAGCCATTTAGACCAGACTTAACCCACATGAATTCGCTGATATTTTGGAATTCAAAAGAGTCCGCTGTACAAACTTTTTATCCATGGCATTAACAATGAGTGAACCTATCCAGGTCTATGATGACTGTAAAAATATCCATAATTATAAAAAATAAACAGATATTCAATACGAATCCCCAAGAAAATTCGATATTACTGGTAGTAAGTTACAGACAAAGAAGTGTGAAACAGAGCTATTTGTAAGATTGCCAGGCAACATAAGAGTCAAAGAGAAGATTAATCATGATTCTGTATTTCTCTATGCTAACTGAAATTAAGTTGTGATAAAATCTGATCCTATGTGCCCTAACAAAAGTTTCATATTCAATTTTCTCGCGCGCATCCTCTGAGGTTAATTTTAAAAACTTTATTAATAGGTAGGAGATGCAACGAAAAAAACCCACTATGTAACTAATTTCTAAATAAACTTTGGGTTTTTCAAGAAAATGTGACATTTTCCCATGAATGTTTTACTTGAATTGTAATAGGCTAATGTTGCAAGTAAATATTTTACATATATATCTTGATACTTCTAAATGTCTATGAGGTTCAGAAAAATTAATTCATTTTGTTGTTATAGAAATTCTATTTGCTTATTTTGTTATTATTTTTAAAAATGATTGCAACTCCTTAGCTAAAGTTGCATTGCGCACACCGATAGACACTTGTACCTAACGTCTGCCATGCCCATGAGAAGTTCGGGCTAGGCAGTCCTTTCTCCAGTCAATCTGCTTTTGCAAGCGCGAGATGAAGCCTGTGTAAGCAGATTATTGAGGTTAAAAGGAACAAATACTGATACGGCAATGATGACGTCGTCACTTGGCAGGAGATTGCTCTCAGCCAGCTAAGAGTTACGTTACTTGCTGTAACAAATACGACTTTAGGAGATAAATTTTTTGTTTTTAAAATACTCAGACCCACATGAGAAGAATGTCTGAAAAAAACAGTACCAAAATTGAACAATATATTAGTTTCATGTTGGAAAAACTGCATGATTATGTTAAATTAAATATTCCTTATTGAAACTAATGAAAAAGGTTTCCATACAAATTCTATATATATTATTAGCCCTGTATAAGATTCATATAGGATTATTTCATAGATAACATTTTCACTTCTAGACTTCCTGACTTTAAAATCTCTTTTATTTTATTTTATTTATTTTATTTATTATTATTTATTTATTTTATTTATTTATTTAATTTTTTTTTTCATTGACTACGAATATAAATCACCGGGACAGACAATATGTCAGTAGATTTTGGATATGTGTTTGAACTTTTAGCTTATTTGTCATTACTAAAGCATTAAGTTAGAGTTCAATTCTTTACGCATATATATTTGGATATTTAATTATCTATGGTTACATTTTGCTTATTGATTTTTATCGTTATTCCTTTTTTTTTTTATAAATTGTAACCCTTCCGACTTCTTACGGAGTGTATATATTGACTCCACTTGTATCCATATTTATTTTGTTTTTATTTATTAATTTATTTATTTGATATATTTTTTTATATGTATTTGATAGATTAATGGTTGCTTGAATATGTGGAAAAGTGTTCTATCGGCGTACCGTATAAGGCTACTTGCGGCATCAATTCTGTAGATACAAGATATAAATGATAAAGGTATTTAAAACCGCGAGAACCGCTATAATCCAGTTCGGATCCAATATCACGAGTTGTAACTCGTAAGACATTGACACTTCCTATTTAATTATCCGTTATTCTACCAAACCGATTGACTGGGTGATAAAATATATTATTGGTTTTCTTAATGGATAGGAATTCACACAACGTGTTATGGAGATTATTATTGATTTACACCACCCGAGTCACAGATTATTATGTGTTGAATTCCATTTTACTGATTTAGCACTCATAAATATTCCTAACGCACTCAATTGCGGTGTTTGTTTTTAGTGCTATTAATTCTATATAACGTGTCAAGGAACTATTAACACTAAGAAGTGTTCATTCCCTCTGTCAGACTCATAATTCTGTTAATAATTCTACGTATTTTCTTTCAAGGATTGATTTTGCACAGGATAGGCCCTTAAACTGACAGGTGTCTTAGTGTATCCCTTGTTTTCATGACACGTGTTACAATCAGTTATGTGCTTTTTATATCTGTAAGCATTGTAGGCCAGTAAAACAGTGATTTGGCTTTCTGTGACATAGGAGGGAACCCTGGATGACGGAATGCAACCAGTTTATGACGATTGGTATGAGAGAGATTATTACTACTACCTGGTCGTTAGTCATCTGCTGTGTTCTTCGGGTTTTCCTCGTCACAGACCTACATAGAACATTACATTTGATTACATTATTCTGATACACATACTATAAATATACTTTTGCTTTAGGGTTTCTGCTCGAAGTGTTTATTGTTTTTGCTTAGCCGCTGACCCTGTTTCCGTTCGAAGTGTTTATTGGTTTTGCTTAGCTGCTGACCTTGTTTCCGTTTGAAGTGTTTATTGTTTGGTGTTTATTGTTTTGCTTATCACTGTTGACACTTGCTTTGTTCAGTTTGTAACAGTTCTGCGCTCCAACCCAGATATTCAATGCTCGCGATCTCTTGGGTTAAGGAATTTTCTTGTTTAGATACGGTTTTAACAATAGGCACGGATGTTTCTATATCTTTTAGTCCAATTAATGGTTCTTTGCTGTATGGTGCGGGATTGCGGGATAATGCGTCAGCTATGATATTTGCTTTCCCAGGTAGATATCTTATCTTGGCTCCAATAACCTGAATGATCATTTGTCACCGAGTTCCTTTTGGACTGTGATTAAAGCCTTTGAAAAACTCGGTAAAGGACTCATGTTCAGTAAGGACTTTATCAGGATAGCCATAGATTATGAACTTAAAATGTACTAGTGTTAAAGATACCTAGCCCTTCCTTGCCTATTACTGCATATTTACTTTCAGAGGGCTTTAGTTTACGTGAATAAAAAGCTATAGGGAAGAACTGTTTATCATATTACTGAAGTAGTACCCCTCTTACCCCTTGGTCTGAGGCGTCTGTTGCAATAAAAAAAAAATTCCTTATTTAAATCAGGGATTTTTAAGTTAGGTAAGCTGCATTTTCCGCTTTTAAGATATCGAACGCCTGTTGATGCTTTTCAGACCATAATAAATCTACGCTCTTCTTCGTAAGATCTGTTAAAGGAGCTGTCATGATTGAAGAGTTACATATTTACATACGATTGTAATACCCACTACAGCGCAAAAGTGCTGTATCCCCCTTTTACGTTAATAAGTACCGGAAAGTTATGAATAGCCGACACCTTACCATGGACTACTTTTAAGACCTTGACCAGACACATAAAACCTAGATAAACATGTTCGGTTTTAAAAAACTCTCATTTAGATATGTTACTCTGAGATTATTTGTCTTTGTCTCTGTAGCACTAGCTCTACTTTATGTGAATGTACTTCTAAGGTATTAGAAAAGATTACAAGATCATCCATATAGGCATGTAGGTTATCCCCTAAAAGTCTCCAAACACTATATTGTAATTGGGGCGCAACGTAAGCCGGAGGCATACGTAAAAAATTGATAATGTCCCCTGAGTGTGCTGAAAACGGAGTATGAGGTACAATCACTTAGGTAATGGTATCTGGTAAAAGCTTTTAAGTAAGTCCAAGCTGGTGAAAAATTTATTCTAACCTAACAGAGATAAGATGTCGTCGGTACATGGCACTGGAAACTATCGGGAGTCGTTTCCTTGTTTAAGCGACAGAAATCTACGCAGATACGCCAAGTCCGATCTTTTATGGCATGACGTTTGAGGGAAAAAATTATATGGGCTTATTTGATTTCCTAATGACTCCTATTACTAACATTTTTCAACTTCGTCATTTATCTCTATTTTGAAATTTCATTGGGGTTCTACACGAAGGTACGTATATGGCTTTATGTTTGTCCTTAGACCGTATTTAGTTTTCAATGACATCCGTTTTTCTCCCAGAGATCACTCGCTAGTGGAGAAACTTCCTGGTATTCAGGTAAAAGATAAAAAAAATTTCTGCTGAATCACCTCTGCTTGAATGACCTTACTGATATTACTTTAGATAGATTATCAGAGAGATTCATCCACGACTGGTTGGGCGGGATTAAAAGTTAGCAACAATAAAAGAAATGCGATATTTATATGTATAGGTTTTTGTGGATTACTATATTAACTTGTTTGCAGCGAGTCAACCGTGTCTAGGGCTTTGTTCGCGGAAATCGTTATATTTCAGAGTGTCGGGAAGGATTAAAATTTCATTTCCCAGCAAAGTCTTTTTACACGCACTAAGACATTCGAGGGTGCATGCTTCTCGAGATTTTGCGTGCAAAGTGCGACTGCGGTTGTGGGAGAATTCTGTTGGGTCATTTGAACAATGTTACGATTTATGAGACAAATGTATAGTTCCTTTATATAAGTTATTATTTGATTAACTGTCTCATTTTTGTTCAAACGGATTTTAATATGTTTGAAGGTTTATAGGATTTCCCTTTGATAAACACGCCTTATTTTGCAGGATGTAAGTTAATATTTTGTATACCCCTAGATGAATCTTACAATTACACTAGATACAGATCAATGTTTTTTATAACTATAGAGGTATCTGTAAACGCTCGCTTATCCGGACTTCTCATTAGGGAAGTTCGAACAACAGACGGTGAGTCCGTAAATACAGGATATTACGTGTACTAAAGGAATAAACAAGATATTCTAATTTTTACGGCGCGTACAGTCGGGCTTTATCCACCACTACTTATAATAACTTACGTATTAAAAAGAAACGAAAACCTGCTCTGATTACTTTATACGGTCGTGTGTTTCATAGGAAAAATCCTTTTTAATTCAAAAAGATATCGGTATGTATGAACCAACATCGCTTTTCCCCACTCTGCTAGAGTCGCTTATTGTATGGAATTTGCTATGCTTTGAACACTTCGGCAGTTTTTGACTGACCTTGACCGCTTGACTAGGTGGGACACAGTCACCGAGTTTGCTTGTTTGATTCTGAACGGGCTACTGTTTCTATTTTTTTTTTTATAATAATTAAGATCCTTCTCTTTATTACCATCGGCAACGTATTGTGTGTTTTTAGTATTATGTTGCTGGTTACGTCTAAAGCAATGAATGACGAACTATTAGGAACTGAGCGATTACTATTAAGACAAGTTATCACTACTGCATTCAATATTAACTGTTTGTACTTCATTCTTTGCTAAAATTTGAAATAGTGAGGGATCCTGGTCAGCGCATTTAGCCTGATGAAAGTTTTTTACAGACATGTTATTCCTTGCAATCCAGCCATATTTTTAAAGTTAAGTTGAGTCATTGAGGTTCGATATTTTATATAACTCAAAAAACTCAAGGCTAAAACTGCGAGCGGGACTTTGCAAAGGAGCATTTATTGTCATGACCCGAAATAGTGTTACCTCTAATTTATATAGATTTGTACGGGTGTTCCACTTGTTTTTTGTGTGTTTTCTAATCACTACGGTGCTTAACGACCCTATCCATGCATCTGTATAAATACAGACGTCCACTGCGTAAACGCATATTCACTGTTTAATATGATTTGTTACGTAAGGGATTAATAATCACCCAAAATGATAAAATTAACATAGTATATGATTATGATATTTCAGTAGAACTTCTGGAAACAGACACTCAAAGATAAAAACTCGCAGTAGCGAAATCTCAATGATGTTGATAATTTCTGTAAAAAGTAAGATTAAGAATGTCTCGTAACTTCAGCCACAGGAATAACGAAATTCGACCTGCAAAGGAAACACTCAAAGTTACTCCAAATGAATAAAAAATTGTACTTAGCTTGCTTTTGTGGGAAGTCACGGTGTTCCGATAACGACACACGGCCTTGGTCCTCCTTCTCTATTTAGCGGATGACCTGGTTTGGCTTCAGTTTCCCCCTGAGCGTTGTTTCGATGATTCGAGCCCTTGAAAATCCGATGCTGCAGACGCGTTCGGTTTGTTTCTTGCAGTGCCGGAAACGCTCACTAACGATGTTTTCTTGAATGATTCTAATGAGAGACGAAGCTTGCGTTGTCGTAGGAAAAAGGACACGTCGGTTTTGTTTCTTGAAGTTATTCACTAACGATGATACTAAGTTGCTTGAAGAATCTCTTGCTTTCGTCGTCGTTAAAGAGTTCTTGTTGTTTTCTGAAGTCGCTCACTAACGATGATACTATTTGTTGCTTGAAGAATCTGCTGCTTCCGTCGTCGTTGACTTCTTATGATACATGATTTACTATTCTGGTTTTTCTTCGTAGGACGTTGTAGAGTTCTTCTGGTACGCTGGCCACCAATATTAGGGCTTGTGCCTTGTATGATAAGGCGCCCTTATGAGGTAATGTTAGACTAGCGATAATCTTACGCTAAGTCGGTTGGTATTGCACTTCCATCTTCAATGGAGTGTCTGGGGGTTTGTAGATCATTTACGAAGTCGGTATTATCTTGTTGGTTATTACGACGATGTGTTAAACTCATGGTGAGGAGGTTCTTGTAGAAAACACGAAATATAAAACTATATGTATTCTTCTGAAGTTTTACATGGTGAAGATCAGATATGATTGTACAAGTCTTCTAATAACGATAGCTTGATCGCTTCTGCCAATGATGATGGCTAATCCTATTCCTCTACATGATAAAGCTTAGGTAAAGAGGTACAGGTCTTCTAATGACGATCGCTAACTCTGTTCTGCCTGTCTACCATCTCTGTTACAAGTTATGAAGGAACAGACAGTAGTTCGAACATATGAACATACATACAAATGACATATAGTTCATACGAACACACAATCAAAATGAGACACGCTACAGATCACGTAGGCCGTTTGAATTATAGGTCGGGGTAGTTGTCTCAAGCAGGGAGCTTGGACTAATGTTTATAAACAATTGAATGACTACAGGTGACGGCATGTTATCTTAGCCTACATACTTATTGTATACGTCATCTTTAGCGTCTCTAGTCTGATCACATTCCTGCAAGCAATCTTTTATATATATGGACTAACATTCCATATTTTTATTTTTTATTATGTAAACACTTACATATATATATATATACTATATATAAGTGTGTGTGTGTCTGCATCCAGCCGGGAGAAGGGTGAAAAGAAATGCCCTGAACTAAGTGCTTTCGTGCATCTGTACACCTCATCAGGTGTACACTGAAGAGGTGTACAAATATATATATATATATATATATATATATATATATATATATATATATATATATATATATATATATATAGAGAGAGAGAGAGAGAGAGAGAGAGCAGAGAGAGAGAGAGAGAGAGAGAGAGAGGGGGGGGGGGGAAGAGGGGGGGGAGGGGGGGGGGGGGGGGGGGGGGGGGGGGGGGGGGGGGGGGGGGGGGGGGGGGGGGGGGGGGGGGGGGGGGGGGGGGGGGGGGGGGAGGGGGGGGGGGGGGGGGGGGGGGGTCGAGAGAGAGAGAGATAGAGAGGAAAATACAGAGATTACGAGGTTAATCTCAGTGAGTGACCAGAAACAGCTTTTCAGTCCATCCCAAGATCTCTTATCATTGCAGTCACCCATCCCTCCCTCGACCAATCATGGCCACTATCATCGAAACGAGCGTCAACCGCGTAGAACGACTGCAAAAGGGAAAATGGGAAACGCATCGTTAGTGAAAGTGTAACGCTCCGAAGAGCATTTAATAACTATGAAGTCGATCTCTCCAGGATGAGAGGATCTCATGACGGACTTTCTAGTCCGGGATGGAGAGCCTCTCGTATTGCTTTGCACTCATCCCACGCCTCTCTCGCTTCCACAAACCCTACCACAAGCCTCCCTCTCATGACGTTATTTGTAACCACCTCATTCTCTCTCATTCCCTGTCCCGGCCTTTCTATGGGTTCTAGGGTTTCTTCACTAAATACTAATTACATTTACACGCCTGTCTTACTCCGGCGAACGTATTACAGTAGCCATCTCTCATCTCTGAACGTCTCAGAATTATAATTATTTCTCAGTTTCCTATCTTTAGTTCTCTGAAGATACTGCAAATCCATCTTTAATTTCTCTTTCAATATAATGCATTCCCCATCCTTCATTGTCTGAACATAACGGAATATGTTTCCTTCATTCTTTGAACTTATTTCAGTCCCAATCCTTAATTCTCTGAGCACATTTCGGTTCCCATAATTAATTCCCTGAAAGTAGTTCAGTTCTTACACTTCAGTCTTTGAAGTGTAATAATCTGAACGTATCTGAATTTTCATTTTTAATGAGCAGAATAATTCTCATTTCCACCCGACTTTCTTTATGTATCTCAGTTTCCATCATAAATTCTCTTATCACCCAAGAAAATCCTCGGAGATGTGTTGAAATATCTAATCAGCAACAGAATAATGCAAATGCATCTTGGCTTTGTTAGTTGGATTTCGAAAAAAAGGCCAGCGATATTTTGAGGAAATATCGCCCCCCACCTAACAGCACGCCATAAACAGGAGAAACCTACAGTATGCTACAGCATTTTTGGCGGGAAATGTCCATGACCTTATTCAATGTTGCACTGCGATTGGCTATTATAGCCTGTGTTTGCTTCTGGGCAACCCTTTGTTGTCAGATGTCACATTTTCTAAAGATTCAAGCTGAGTTCTGTAAAGCAATTTTGTTGATTTTGTTCTCTTTTTCATGAGCTTAATAATTGGATAACCATTACACGTTTCCTAGGATCTACTCGTAATCCAAAGTTACTTTAGTGTAGTTACTTTGTATTGTATTTGGGTATATGCTTACGCAGACTCTGACGAGTAAGTAATTATAACCATTTCGTTGAAATAAAGAACTTGTTCAACTTTTTATTCTCTCGTAGTAGCCATCTTGCTTGGTGAGACATACCCGCGTGAAGTCAGATTAATCAACAGATATCACAAGTTTAACATACGACTAGAATTTGAGAAATATCTAGAAGTGTTCGTGAACTATCGGTGATAAGATTAGTGTGAAAATAGTAGGATAAAGCGTCTTCTAAGTTAGTTTATCAAGTGTAATACTGTAAATCAGAACAAGATGGCAGTAAGTTCCAACTGCGGGAAGAAGTGGCGTAATTTAGCTTGCTTGGCGGATTCGCAATACGATGAGGTAGCAGGAAGGGAACTGGCATTTCTCATCTATGAAATCAGCAACAGTCCTAACCAAAAAGATACAAAAGCATTCATAGATATATTAGAAGGATATAATCCTTCAAACTGGAACAAATCTAATGAAAACATCTTGAAAATAATTGAAGAAGTTCCAAATAAAATCCAAGTGGTCAAGAGACTCATAAAGAAAATATACATAAACCAACATATTCCGACAAAGAAAATGAATAAGGTGAATCTTGTGAATATCCTAATTGATGCATTAGGAAAAAGAATGCCAAAAGCATGCAACTGTGTAAGGTTTGGTATAGCATAGTCAATCCACAAAACCTAATCAGAAAATGTGCTGCATGCAACATTCCGACCCATCCACAGTGTCTGAGGTAATGCAAGATTTGAGAAAAGATACAAGAATTTTTTGTTCAACATGTCTATCATGGATAGACAATGTTATTAAATCAAGATTGAATGTACAAATAGTTGAGGATGAAGAAGAAGAGGAAGAGGAAGAAGAAGAAGAAGAAGAAGAGGAAAACGGAAAGAGAAGTAAACAAAATGAAATGACAGAAAAAAATAAGGAAAACAAAGAACAAGATAAAAGTATGGATGCAGAGATACTCATTGATACTACATATGAGGCAATAAAGCAGCATACCTACGAAGAAATAAATTACGATATGACAACAGAAAAGCAAATCCCGAAGAGGCTCTACCCAGATCTACACAATGACGGGAAAGAGGAAAAAATAGACAAGAAAGACAAAATCTGCAACCTTTTGAAAAGAGGGAATTGCAGATTTGGAGAAAGATGTTACTACAAACATCCTAAGGTATGTCAAAACTATGAAATATATGGTAAATGTGCATACTAGATGGCTATGGGGATGATTGCAGAGATCTGCATCAAAAATATGTAAAAACCTAAAAGAAGGAAAAGGATGTAAGTTCGACAAAAAATGCAAATATATGCCACCCTGTAGCCATGAATCATAATCAATAAATAACCAACCAAGTAATATAAAATCCAAAATAAGAAAGAAACAAATAAAGAGAGAAATCAAGAATATCAGGTAAAAGAGAAAAACAAACCACCAATGAGATATGCAGAGGTGTCAGCAAAAAATTTCAAAGCATCAGCTCCGAAATTCTACTCAAGAGATAATAACTGTATTTATTATGCAAGAGGATATTGCAGAAACGGAGAAAATTTGCAGATTCAGACACAAAATGAATAATTATGATGAAGGAAGATCAAATATTATGGAAAAGTTGGATTTTTTAATGTCAGAATTTCTGGAAATGAAAAAAAGAACAACATACCAGAACAGGAAAGAGACATGGGAAAATCCTTATTACTACCATTATTAAATGAAGGAGAAAAACACGCAAACCATCATAGTGATGAATGCGCAGGGTTTAGTTACGAGTAACTCAAAAAGAAAAATAGAGTACTTAGAAGAACTAACCCAAAATGAAAAGAAAATAGATATAATGAATATAAGTGAAACCTGGTATTCCCCAAGAGACTGGGAATGATGATCAAATAAAAGGGTTCCAAACTTATAGATCAGATAGAAAAAATAGGAATCAAGGGGGAACCGCAATATATGGGAAAGACAAAAAACAATGAAAAATATAGTAACTCAGAATGTGAACTAATAGCGGTAGAATTTGAATCTGAAAAATTAATGAACATAGTAATATATGACCTCCTAATACTAAAGAATTTGACTTAATAATTGAAAAATTGGATAATATATGTAGAAATCACAAGGACTGGACTATTCTCCTATCTGGTGACTTCAACTTTCCTTTCGTAGAATGAAGAACGAATAGGAGATTGTGGTTGTACTTATACATATAAAAAAGAGATTAATAGTAGTGCAGAAGATAAGAGGCAATTTGAAAAGCTATTAGATATGCTACTAGAATACAACATTCAACAAATAAATCACCTGCCAACAAGAAAGGAAAATACTTTAGACCTAGTATTGTGAACGAGATGAATTATGTTAAAGAAATAATAGTTTATAATGCGAGTATTGCAGACCATAATGTCATAGAATTAACAGTCCATTCCAGCCATTCCAAAGCAAGTGAAAACAGAGATAAGCAAGAAATGAAAAAGTGGGAAGGATATGGAAAATACAACTTCTACAGTAAAAATATTAAAAATGGTCAGAAATTAATGAAGAATTAAACAAACATTGGGATAACATTTTCGTAAGTGATGACATAAGGGTAAATACGGAGATATTATATAAAATGGATTGAGAAAATAGTGGATAAATATATACCGAAGAAGAAAAGTAAACATCATTCATACATACCAAGAGACAGAAGGATCTTGTTCCAGAAAATCAGAAAGTGGAAAAAAGGTCTTGCAAAAGAAAAAAATGCATGGCGGAAAGTTATAGAACTAAAAAGTAAGATAGAAAATGCAGAACAAAAGATTATACAATCAAAAGAAAATGAAAAACGGGACTTGGAAGAAAAAACCCTATTAAATATCAAGCAAAACCCCAAACTATTATACTCATATGCGAAGAAGATGAATAAAAGAAGAATAGAAATAGGCCCTCTGAGAATTGAAGGGAGATTAACGAATGAAAAAAAGGAAATTTGCAACATACTGGCAGAACGATATAAGAGAGAATTCACCCCTAGAATAGATAATGAAGATAATGATATAGAAGTAAGGGACGAAAATAGTGAATATTTAGCTGACATAGAAATTAATGAAGCTGATATTGTGCAGGCAATTAATGAAATTAAAAATGGAGCTGCTGCAGGGCCGGATGGAGTCCCTGCTATTTTGTTAAAGAAATAAGTTCATTCTATCGCAAAGCCACTTGCAATATTATTAAGACAAAGTGTAGATACAGGCAAGATTTATGATGAGCACAAATTAGCATATATCACCCCTACTTTCAAAAGTGGATCAAGACTAGAGGCAAGTAATTATAGGCCTGTGAGTCTAACATCACATATTATGAAAGTGTATGAAAGGGTAATGAAGAAAAATATGAAACATTTAATAAAAAAATAATTTGTTTTAATATAGGTAGCAACACGGTTTCGTACCCGGAAAAAGTACACAAACCCAACTGTTAGTCCACCGTGAGAACATATTCAAAAATATGAAAAGCGGAAATGAAACAGATGTGGTTTATCTAGACTTTGCAAAAGCTTTTGACAAAGTAGACCATAATATATTAGCGAAGAAAATTAGAAAACACAATATCGTAGATAAAGTAGGAAGATGGTTAAAAGAATTTTTACACAACAGAAAACAGATAGTTATTGCAAACGATGAGAAATCGGATGAAACCAAGGTAATATCCGGTGTGCCACAAGGTACGGTGCTAGCTGCAATATTGTTTGTTATTATGATTGAAGACATAGACAGTAATGTTAAGGATTCGGTAGTGAGTAGTTTCGCTGATGACACAAGAATAAGTAGAGAAATTACTTGTGATGAAGATAGGAACGCTCTACAAAGAGACCTTAACAAAGTATATGATTGGGCAGAGGAAAATAGGATGGTATTTAACTCTGATAAATTTGAATCAATAATTATGGAGACAGAGAAGGAAAGCTATATGCATATAGGGGACCTAATTAATGAGACAATCACAAATAAGGAAGCAGTTAAAGACCTTGGTGTGATGATGAATAGGAACATGTTTGCAATTGATCAAATAGCAATTCTGTTGGCAAAATGTAAACGCAAAAAATGGGAATGTTGTTACGGCACTTCAAAACAAGAAAAGCTGAACACAGATTATGCTTTATAAAACATATGTTCGTAGTCCACTTGAATATTGCAATATGATATGGTACCCACACTATCAAAAGGATATTGCACAAATAGAGAGTGTACAAAGGTCCTTTACAGCTAGAATAGAAGAAGTTAAGGACCTAGACTACTGGGAAAGACTACAATCCTTAAAATTATATAGTCTAGAAAGGAGAAGAGAACGCTACATGATAATTCAGGCATGGAAACAGATAGAAGGAATAACAGAAAATATCATGGAACTAAAAATATCAGAAAGAGCAAGCAGAGGTAGATTAATAGTGCCCAAAACTATACCAGGAAAAATAAGGAAAGCACACAGGACATTAATCCACTACGCACCAGCATCGATAATGCAGCGTCTATTCAATGCGTTGCCAGCTCATCTGAGGAATATATCAGGAGTGAGCGTAGATGTGTTTAAGAATAAGCTCGACAAATATCTAAACTGCATCCCAGACCATCCAAGATTGGAAGATGCAAAATATACCGGAAGATGTACTAGCAACTCTCTGGTAGACATTAGAGGCGCCTCACACTGAGGGACCTGGGGCAACCCGAACGAACTGTAAGGTCTGTAAGGTCTGCATAAGAGACATTTTAGAGAGAAGTTATTCATGTATAGATTATTAATAAATAAAAAGCTATCTGAATGCAGTCTTTCATTTGGGAATCGCTGACACGTTCCATTGTAATACTTACTTGCAAGGTCTATTCTGAAAACATCTTTCAATGTTATAACTAAGATATATCATTTCAAGGTAATTTTGTTTTTATCACGGGAGTGCTCCATTCAACTCTAATTCTCTTGCAGAACTTCAGCAAATCAACTCTTTCATATCAAGTGACCATATTTAAGATACTGAAATTTCCTCTTAGAGTTGAAATGGGTCACTCAAAAGTATCAAAGGTGAAATTTTAGTAAGAGTATTGCAATATGTTGTAATCTACTGTAAATACGGAGGTAATGCAATATATTATATCTTTGTAATTTTTACAGAATACCTCGAATGATCTTTTTAGGACATCTCAATCTTGCATTGGAAGTAGAAAAGGAAGAAATATATTGCCCATTATGCGTGTCACAAACGGATGAAATTAAAGTTCTTTTGTGTGTCACATTTTGCATCTTGAGATATATAAGGCAATTTTGTCGTTTCTCTTTTTTCTCATGAGCCGAATTGAGTGGATAGGCATTACATATACACTAGGTACTATTCGAAGTTCGAAGTTTCTTAATCAAAAGTTTAATAACAGGTTTCTTATTCTGAATAGTTACTAAATATTATATTTGACAGCAAGTATAGCCGTATCGTCATCATAAAGATCTTAATTGAATTCTTGTTCTGTTGCATATTAGACAATTTCAAGATATTCATATGAAGGTTATCATTAAGTAAAATACAGCATTTTTTACTTTTGAACAAATATATAAGGAACTTTTAAGTATTTAAATGTATAGTTTTTATTTGGAAAGTGTAAACAAACCATGGTTTCCATGGAAACGTTTACGTGATTCCATCCACCAAATTCTTACTTCTCGAACCTGTTACCAAAACTTATTTCTAAAGCATATGGTTATGATTAAGAAATATTATTTTAAATTACTGTTGTCTTTCACCATAATGCCTAATCAGTTATACTGAAAGAGGTCGTTTATGTCTAAATGAAATGAAAGACTCTGGCTTCAAAGCCTAGCAGTATGAACTCTGAAATTTCAACACTTACCAGATAGCTATCTTGGAGGCTGGCGCTATCTGAGAATTAGAACTTGATCTTTTCCGCGCACTGAATTGCGCGAAAAATTTTCCAGTTATTTCCTTACCGGTAACCACTATCCGTTTACATCTTTTTATGGAAAAGGATAACACTTTCCCTTTAGAAATGCATATATCGGTCAAGAAGCCAAAGTAAACAGAGTACTGAAAAGCTTTGTTATATAATTATAGTGTGTAGCTTCTGCCTGCATGTCATTGTCGGAATTTAACATGAAAACTATGCACAACTTGTTTAACCGGAGGAGGGAAATAAGACTCACTGATGAGTGATGAAACAAGAAAGATAAAAAACAATTACGATGATAATACGAGTGTCGGAATTTAATTCCCTTGGACGCGGCATCTGCACCACACGCTTCTTAGGGACATTCAATCCTCAGATAGTGAACGTATCCAGAAAGCTGATGAACAGCAGGAAGTTAAGAATTCTGGTTATTACGATATGCAGTATTCATTCAAAAATGGCAGGTTTATACCACAAGCAAGCTACAAAGTAATTCATTTCAGGATGGCCGAGATAACAATTACTGAATGATAGTAAAAAACACTTCAGATAAATGTGTTTATTCATCTTAGCGTGCATTGCTCATCGATAAATAAAAAAATAAGAAAATTATGTAAGTAATGAAATTGACTGAACGCTCGTCATTCTTTGATATAACATTTTTCAAAAGCTTCCTTAAAATAATATTTTTTCATGGATATTACACCACGTGGAATAAACTTAAGAGAAACTATGGTCATGTTATGATTCCTCTTCATCTTCTTGAAGCTGGCAATGATACCATTTAAACGCTTAGTCTGATTATGATACACGAAAAGCAAAATCATAAACAAAAAATATCAAAATAAAAGTATTAAATCAAATTCATCACAGAGTCATTTTTGCAAACTTTTCATAGCAAAACGTAACAATGTAAATAAGGTATGCAAATCTATGTTTTATCAATTTTCCGCAGCCAAAAGTTTATTAACAGTAGCGATCATCAATTTTTGCCTTCATTTAAGTTTCCCCCTTCCAGTCATAATTTTGTTTTAGTTGTTCCACGATTCCGGTTCCTACGTTGCCTGTCTCATACTTTTACGATTCTAGTTCCGTTCTAAATTTCTCTCCTCTGTCACTTGCTACAAAAATGCACTGTTCTTTGCAGCCTCTTCTTCAGGAGTATAAATAACGAAGCTTTCACAACAGTCTCGCTCGGAGTTCCCTGTCTGTTCTTTAGCTTCCGCATGTCGCTTAATTGGCAGACTTTTCCAGGTTTCTTTCCATGTGTGAGACAAAGCTGACGTTAACCTTTCACTCAGAGAGAGAGAGAGAGAGAGAGAGAGAGAGAGAGAGAGAGAGAGAGAGAGAGAGGAGTCAACAAAAGAGAAAGAGAAACTCTCAATGGTGGTGTACCTCAAAAATCAAACGCCCTCTCTTCTGAAAGGCTGAATTACCTACCATGCGTTAGCTCTTCCCCAAGCAGCTGATAATTATGTTTGGATCTTCTTGCGGCAATTTTTAAGAAAGTACGAAGAGAGAGAGAGAGAGAGAGAGAGAGAGAGAGAGAGAGAGAGAGAGAGAGAGAGAGAGAGTTACGTGGTTCATTGTCGTTGCTCATTAGTTAGCCATAACACGTGTCGTAACTCTCTTGGTGAAAGGCACTTGAACCAATAATATTTCAGAAGGAATGGTACTTTCTAGATATTTTGCAAATGACCTGACTGTATGAACAGTTGTTATTAATGCTGCCAGAGAAAATTCTGTTTTGATATTTGCTGATAATCTGATAAAGTCTAGTCGTTCTGTTTCATACTTGAATTCATTGCTCTCAAACTTTTGCCACCCAGGCATCATTCAGTCTTCATCCATTCCTTTCTCTTGCATTCTCCTTATCGTTTAACTTTTACTTCTATTAACAATCACTGGGTAGTTAATGGCCTGAAACCCAGGGGTACTCGTGCAAAGAAGAGCCAGACGTGAAACGCCGTACAATAAATAACAAGAACTTGAAGCTAAACTCCAAAGAACAATTTTAAAATCCAATAACAGATTTCTCTGAGAGAATGAAATCTAAATTCCAAAGGAATGTTACGATACTTTTTTCTAAGACTCATAAACACTGGAATTTAAATTTAAAGAGGTTTTCAATCAGTAGGTAACGTGCATATTTTATGAAAGGTAAAAATATATTTTTGAAAATTACTATTATTATATTATTATTGTCATGCGTCTATACCACATGTTGTGACCAAGCTGTACAAGAGGGTCGGAATTAGAGTAGATGCGTAATGGAGTCTAACAAAAGTATTTTCATTCTACATACCTTTCAGGGGACGAGGGGAGGGAGGCTGGCACCGGCCTGGATTACCTGCAAGCTATCGTCCCGACTCTAGGATGACGGTGGCTTTGGAAGTTAATCACTGGAAAAATAATTATCTTTATAACATTTTGTTTTGCATATTAGATTGTTATTTTTTCAGGGCGAACATACATTGGTACGAAGCTAATCTAAGCAAAGAAAGACTTCACAAAAAAGGCCCTTATGAAAAATGTAATCTGAAATAAGATTATGATAAAAGAAGACAGTTCGGCTCACAAACTGCACAATTATGCCTAAATATAACGATAAACGATACAAACATGGAGGCAACAGTGTATGTACTACTTCAAAGTACAGAAATCTTACAGCCTCTCGTAAAATAATGAAAACCAGCATTGATATCAGTCAGTAAACCATCCAGTTTAACTATCAAAGAAACGGAATGCCAAGGGTAATTAGATGCTGGAAAGTTACTTATGGATGGCCAAACAAGATAGTGTCCAGTTATGGCCTAATATGCGTAAATGAATATGACCGTGGCAGGCGCACTTGTCAAATACAATTATCTTTGAGTTTAAGATATCACAATGTTAAGAGAATTCGACATGAAGGGGTGTTTGTGGCTTAATATTTGTAATCATGAAATAGTTACTTGTAGATAAGTGACAAATAAGAAGCATGTGTTGGAGAGGGTTCATTTCGATTTTAAGGACTCATTTGAATTCGACAGGACTATGTACGGCAGAGCCGATACCATAATAACTTCTATCTCTCTTAATAGACGAATGGATAAGTCGACCGTTAACATCTTTATATCTCATCCAGAAGCAGAACTTCGAATCTTGCCCAGTCAAAATTTCTTACCAAACATGATTCTCTCTGGGCCTAAGTTATTCTCAGGGTAAGGTGAATTCCATATTAAGGGTATTTGTGCTTTACACACACACACACACACACACACACATTATATATATATATATTATATATATATATAATATTATATATATATATATATATATATATATATATATATATATATATTATATATATATATATATCGCGTCTTTCCTACCGTACACCTTACAACAAAGGGCTAGTAGCCTGATGCGCCTTTCCCTACAACATCAGGCATGGTTTATTATTTGGCAAAGGGGTTTTTACGACCGCATGCCCTTGCTGTCATCAACTGCAGCTATAGGCGGTGGGCCTTAGACTTTTACAAAAAAAAGTGAGCATGGAAGGAGCAGCTGTCCTTTTAGTCGCCTTTTACGACACGCAGGACCTATGGTAGTAATATTCTTACACCCCTACCACAGGGTGG
>NC_087200.1:142963033-142993033 GCF_015104395.2 Macrobrachium nipponense | reverse complement strand
GGATTTCAGAGGGTTGCCATAGATGCAAAATTTCAAATGGAAGTGAAACCTAATTGAAGGATTATCAATATGAAGATGCTTCTGACAACTTAGAAGAACTTAAACTGATTTATCAGCGTAGAGTCGTAGTGTACTGTTTACAACCTAACAGACGCTCTCTCTCTGAAGCTCAGTGGCTTTGATGTTGTGAATGATAATAAAGATTTACTGAAGGTAATATTTTTCAATAATGTACAGGAAACATTAAAATTTGAAAGCATATTCATCCGCATGTTTGCGTTTGAATGCCATTCATATAATGAGCTAACTGATATCTCACTTCCCCATATCTTGATGACGATGACCAGCGTCGGTGTGGCACCGGATTGCACAAAGCGAACAATCAGTCGCCGTTTGTGTTATAACGAATGAGATTACGTCGTCAATAATGTGTCTCTCTTGTTTGCACATTGGCTTCTCACTTTATCTCCTGTCCAATCACATTAAGGGCTGACCTTCTGCCACCCATGATGTGTAGCTCTGGCGTCACAATTTGTGAAATCCAACAACAGATGTGTTAAAAGAAGTACCCTGAGTGCTCTACTTACATTATCACAGATCCTGTTTAAAGTTATTCATGTAATGCGTTTTGGATTCCCATTTAGTTTTGATCATTTAACAGTTGCTGTTATTTTCATATATTAATTCATTTAGCTACTGTTAGTCTGGCTCTTTTGAACATGACTGCTCATGGTGCACTCGCCATTTTTGCCGCCTGCCACACCTTTCCTTCTGCACTTCTCTACCTATATATCCCAATATCAGTGACTTCAGATCTGGACACTTACATTTGTGATATGGATCATATTTTAGTATTTCATTTGACACTTATCAAGATCACATTTAACAGACTAAGAAGTAGCACCTTAAATGAATCTCCCAAAACCAACATATACTTTTCAGTGGCAAATCAATCGATCAAATTTCCTCAGAAATTTGAGAGAAATTTGAGCGAGCGAGAGACCAGTGCCACTATATGAGACGACCCCGAACCATCTCATGAATATGCTTCGCCCTAATTAGCATTCAGTCGTGACCCCACTGGTTCACGACGGTAACAAGGGTCACAGGCCGGGGCAAGAGACGTCTTATCTATCCCCTCCCCCTATTTTTTCCCCCGTCGATTTTATGGCACTTTCTTGCACTTCGTGGGACTTACGCGGTTAATTAACAGTTTAACAGTTCGGCTAGGTGAAAATTTTGTTTCTTGCTTGGATGTTGCTTCAACTGTTTCTGCCGTTAAACTGAACTATCTTTATAGAAATGCATGCGCTCAGACACAAGAGGCATGAGGTCGCTATCCTTATGCTCTTCTCTGCCATAGTTACGAATCACCGCAGTCGTTTAATGCTCTACATGGGTCATCAGAAGCACAAAAGGGATTTTTAAGGTAGTGGGCCAGGACTATTTTTCCGCCTACCCTCCCCATATGCCAGGGGTATACTGAGAAGGATATTTTCCAATACCGTTGAAAAAAAAATTACTACAAAGAAACCTTATAGATCTACGATTTCATGATCTCCCCTTCGTTCATTAACTATCCAATTTTTTCTTTTTTTAAAATAATAGTAATACACATTAATATTCGTGATTTTTACTGTTAATGATATATTTGCTCTAATTACCTGGGGAAAACATACGGATCAAAATTAACATCTACAAATTATATATATCTTTTCTTAATGTACGGTCAAATTAGCGAAAGTTTTAAAATAAATTAAATATAAAATGCATTGATATATAATACAAGAGAAATCAAGTTTATTCACATCCATCCATACATACATACAAACACACACAACAACATATATATATATATATATTATGGATGATATATATTAACATATATATATATATATGTATAATATATATACTATTAGTATATATATATATATAATTACTCTCTTCTGTCGATTTATTACATACTAACATACCTAGTATATATAATATATTATATGTATATGATCAATATATATATTATATAATATATATATATAATATAATATATATATATTAATGTATATATATAGAGAGAGAGAGAGAGAGAGAGAGAGAGAGGAGAGCTTCCGTTCTAGTGTCCAACAGCCAATTAGAGTCATACTTGGGCAAAAGTGTAATAAAACAAGTCGTAAAAAATAACCAATCTATTTCGCATTAAAAGAATACTTACGTAATGATGATGATAATAAGTGAAAAGTAGCAAAACATTGTATCTTCTGGTTCATTTTTATGATTGAAGGGACGCTAAAAAAAATAAAAAACAGGTAATTTATCATTCAGTTATCCATTCTGGAAAGTATTCGTCTTCTTGCCCGATAAAGAAAGACAACTGAATAAATGCAGAGATGTAAGAATAAAATATAGCAATTGAAATACTGTGAATATGAAACTCGCTAAACTACATGCTATGATTCGCACCTTTCAGCTCTAGTGAATATATAAAGACTAATTGTTTTCCGAGTGCATAGTGTACACGTTTGTACTACTTAGTGCTTACGACCAAAGTATGTATGTATGTATGTATGTATAGTATATATATATATATATATATATACGCATATATGTATATACACACACACACACACACGCACACACTAGCCTTAAACACAAAGGAGTCCAAACGTGCAAACAAGATATATGTGAATGGCGCAATGTGGGAAATAGGTTAGACGCTCTTTAACAAGACGAATGAAGTGCGTGATGACTGATGATGAAACTTTCTGCACAGGGAATTAAATCCGCAGGCCAGTAGGCTGATTATGAATTCGGGACCGACTTATGTATTGTTTATTCTGTGGAGTCAGATCCTTGTTAAAGGATATGACCTAATATAAATATCAGTATATTTCCATACATATATGTATATATATAGATACACACATATATTACACACACACACACACACGCATATATATATATATATAAATATATATATATATATATATATATATCTATATATATATATATATTATATATATATATATGTGTGTGTGTGTGTGTGTGTGCGTGTGTGTGTGTGTGTATGAAGTGGGAAAGTAGTGTAAAAAAACAAAAAGAAAGGAAGCCACACACACACTCGAGCAAGTACTCGATAGCACCAAGGAACGTCTATGCGCACACGTGAGATGAATGAATTAAGGAAAAGAAAGAATGAAAGATGATTGACCGGAGGGCACAGGATGGTAGCGGAGGGAGACCATAGAGGGAGTAAAGTTGGCTCGGAGGAAGGACGCAGGGAGGGAGGGAGGTAGGAGACGGAGGGAGACAGAAATATAGGTCATCATTCCCCCTCAGACATAACGGTCCAAAGCCGAGCGTTCCGCATTCCGGATTGGGACGATGAACTCGCCGACGGTTTCCGGACGAAAACCGTCTACAAGAAACGCTTCCCTCTACCTCTGGAAGCCCTTTTAGCTCGGATCATCTTATCTTGAGCGAAAGAAGGACTTCATGCTTTGGGGAAATGCAGACTAAGCTGGCCCAACGCCACCACGGGCTCTTGCTCTTGGAGGAGCCTATAACACTACCCAGTCTTCGTTGGGTTTGGGTCGTGCAGGCAGAAGGCAAATTTAATCCAAATAAAAAAAATGATCAAGAACTTGATCTAAAATGGGACGATGAACTTAAGCTAACAAACTAAATTCTTTGGAAATATATATAGCTTTAGACAGCATTTAGACCTCGTGGCTTTGTGAAGTTCTAGTGATGAAAATGAAGACCAGGTAAAAGGGCTGCTCTGTTCCACGGTCACCGCGAAGTCCGTGAACTGCGGCCATTGTCATGTTTCTCAGCCTGGTATAGAACTAGAATGTTAACGGACTATGGGTAAGAAAATCTGCAAAAACTGTAGAAATCTGTCAAGGATTTATAATGACGAATCCCCTTATTTGTATAAAGTATTGGATACAATAATTTATTTTCATTGCTAGTGTCATCTCACTATTAAAAATGCCGTTAAAATGAAAAAGGATGAAGACCGTAGGGACGTTATGTACCGTTCCGAAGTTTTGACCTACTTACTTTTATTCTACCTACTTATATATTTTCCAGGACGGGGCTGGATGACGGAAACGAAAAGTAACTTTGCATATACATCTTTTTGCGTTTCATCATATTAACGTTATTATTATCATCATTATTATTTATGAAGGTTGTTATCCATACGCATATGCGCACTTACACACTATTCATGGATATCTGCGTGTGCTAATATGTTGTGTGTGTGTGTGTGTGTGTGTGAGAGAGAGAGAGAGAGAGAGAGAGAGAGAGATGCACTTCATCGCAAGTATGTCGAATCGCCGTTTTTAATTCATTCATGTATCTCGGTATATCTTTTAGTAGATATAACTCTCTCTCTCTCTCATCTAATTGCTGGCAACATGGCACGACAAGAAGACGAAGAAGAAGAATAAAAATAAAATAAAAATAAACATTTACTCATTCATTCTCTGCGTAAGGGTATCGCACAATTACATGATTTTTTCAGAAAGCAGAATAAAAGTTGTAGCTGTAACTTGGTTTTCTAACTGTGGAACTTCAAAATCTCGAATTCAACTCGTAAAACTGTGGATGTGAATTATGATAATGAAAAATGAGTTTAACTATAGCAAAGAATAAAATTTTTCGTACCATCTACAATTTACAAGTGATTTGTGGTCACTCTGTTGTTGTTGTTTGGTAAATGTTGTTCAGATAATTACATTTTATGCCCTTCATTAAATCGAATGCTTATGTTGACTGAGAAAATCTTAATGAAATAAGGTCAGAACAATCAAGATTCAAAATTAATTGAAAAGATATAAGCCAAAAGTATTATCGAAATTTGGGAATATTTACGCAAAATTATAAAATCAATTTTTATAAAAAGACTTACAATTGTCGGGTATTGTGTTCATCGATATCGAGCATAAAGATTCGGACAAAAATATCGTCCCACTCGGTCGTCTCTGTTCAGTCTTGGTTGGATGCACAAGTCTAAAGGTCCACACCAAACTTTATATTGACGCCTTTATACAAGAGCCCGTTCTGACATAAGGTCGGCTTAACATACACCAACCGATCAACGATACCTGTCGTCTGGTTCATTTTACTTTTTCTGAATGACCGACTTCAAGCGCTGGTTCATGGGTTCCTTCAAGGTCATTCGCTGCAACTCCTTGAAACCGTTACATAAATATTACAGGCGGGGTGAAAGCCGCAATACTTTTCTTATTGGGAATACGGTCATCACGCTTAGTAATAGGACCAGTAATCATCATTCTTGACAGCGAATTTGAAATTTAGGTTTTATGAAAAATGATATCGTACGTGTAGTACTATCTTCACTACCACTGTCTTCACTATGCATAATAATGGTAGTAATGAACAATAATGATAATAATTATTAATATGACCACTAGTAGTAACGATAATATCGAAAATTTTCACAAATGGTCTGAAATAACCCGCTTATTTTCAATTCAGATTTAATTAACCGTTTTCACATATATGAAAAGTTACGATACTAAAATTTCACGCTTTATAGAACTAATATTAGCCAGAATCAGATGGTATAAAAAATGGTCATGTACAATACCTAAATACTGAATACTTATGCAATGTACAAGCGCTGAGCTGCAGTATTTTAATTTATCTATTAAGCAATATAATTTAGTTACGAAAGAAGGAAATATTAAATTTAATATTGCGCCACAAGATGAAAAAGCATATTCTTATATTTGTCCTTTGTTTTTGGTTATAAGCGAAGAGAATAAAATTTTTTGAATTATCGCCTCCTTCAAACGCTTCAAAATTTAAGTTACAAAGAAAAAAACTCTATGGGGGATTTTTAATTTTAAGCAGCCCTCAGAACTAGGTCACAAGGGTTTTGCACATAGTTCCCTCGATCGTCAACAGATGGCAGCACTATCCACTTGCCTCGACGGGCTCAAAATAATCCCCATCATAGCTATTCCATACCCACTGCAACCTGCAACCGCATAGCAGTACTGACATCTACTTCATTTCAAAATTGATCCGTGATCGGGGCTGCAGTTTCAGAATCATTCAAAGTATCTATTTTTTCGTCGAATTAAAGACACATTTGTCTTAAATTAGAGGACGCTTTTTCTTATATGCTTCACTTCGAAGTGAAGGGAGCAATTGTTTACTATTACTCTTGTTTTCTTTAAAGATACAAAATCTGAAGAATGAAAGGCTGTGACCATGGAGCAACGTATACATCATTTAGACACCATGACTCTATTTCCATTTCCTTTGAAGGTCAAGTTAGGATGCCAAGTCTAATTGGGTAAGATGACTTGGGTATATGAGTAATAAACAGCTCCAAGGTAGAAGGAATGTAGACCTTTCTGATATTTGGGCAGAAGCATCATTTCCTTGCACCAAGGATTACAAATTCAAGCTTACCTATTAGCTTTGAGAGTCGAGAGAGTCACTGGTAATCTCAAGATTTCTCCATCACTGCAAATATGAAAAACTCAAGATTCATCATTCATCGGCTATTAACATTGTTAATAAGAGTGAGCGTTGCACTGTTAACCATCTTATTAGAACTGGAGACGCCTTACGCGGAAATTCTCCACACCTTCCCCGTCAGTAACCCTGTTATCCCCAGGGCATATGAAAAGTGAAAAGATGACAAAAGAACTGGCGATTGCGTCATCTCCAAAGAGTGAGACAATGACTAAAAGAAGTTTGGGGTTTGTGGGAGGGAGAGCACTGGTATCTGAAGGGTTTGGTGGAAGGAGGGTGGCTGTTACCAGTGAGTTTCATTGGTTGAAATCTAGTTATGCAGAAAGGTCTCGCGCCTGAGACCCAATATAAGAAACATTGAGAGAGAGAGAGAGAGAGAGAGAGAGAGAAGGTGAGAAGAATGTCATACCCCTTGACTCATACATGTGGTTCCTGCAAGAAAAATATATTTAATGATCATATGCACTAAGTATATTGAAATACTACAGTCAGTGACAAGAATTCGAACTGGTTTCTCAGTCATGCCAATTAGTAAGTAACCAGGTTTTCTTTGGCGTGAAAATTTAGTTTAAAGAAAAAAAAAGGCCACGGTCTTGGCCTTGACACTGAACTGGACCAGTTTTTCTGGTCGTCTCAAAAACCTCAGCATCCACCAAAAAAAGGGGGAATGAATATCGGAACTGGATTTACAACTTTTCATCTCGACGGCGGAACGTGAGCGTGCAAGGATGCTGCTCTGCAGACGCAAGCATTTCCTGACTCAATCATTGGATGTTTGGGTGCTTGAAAGTGCAAGTTGGTACAGAGAAGAGCGTAAAAACACTTATACGCATATACACAAAGACAGACACAGGTACGGGCATACACATACACACAAGGGCCCTGATAATAAAGGAGGCTGACGTATATTGTATATTTGCTGTTTTCCTGGTACTTTGAACCAAGCTTCGCAAACAGCAGTTCACCAGATATACCATTTGGTACAAAGAAATTTAAACACGAAGTTCAGCCAACACTTCTTTCAAAGGTAAAAGAGTATATCATAAATTTTACAACTAATCGCGCCGTCATCAGTCGGTACATTTCATCGGGATACTGATTACCATAAAAATCATGCCAAATAAGAATAAAATAATTTATATAGTAGATAAGTAATCATTAGGGTCGCAGTGAAAACTTATGAAAAGTCGAACGTGAAAATAACCGATTAATCCAAGTCAGCTGCCACTACAACTAAATTTTGATTGAACACTGATCACTCACGTCTTGTTTTTGTTACTCTATGCTTTGCCAAATGTGTTACCAATGACAGTCGACTGACTAATAACCATGTCCGTCATCACAACTCAGGCTATAAGGGTCACTATAGATTTGAAGGAAACGCGGCTGTATTATATTATATCGTTCCTCTCCCTTGCATAATACCACTTGAACTGAGAGAGAGAGAGAGAGAGAGAGAGAGAGAGAGAGAGAGAGAGAGAGAGAGAGAGAGAGAGAGAGAGTTTTACTCCTGTCTAAAGTACCAATAAACAGACAGGTGATCAATCGTTCCTAAAAAAATATGGGGAGGGTGATGTACTAAACGTACCCTTTTGACCACCTCGAATGTTAAGTCTTATTGAGAGGTTAATCTTGCATTTCCGAACTTTTATATGCAAAATAATAATAATAATAATAATAATAATAATAATAATAATAATAATAATAATAATAATAATAATAATAATAAAATAAATAAATAAAATGAAATACAATGTGGATGTGAAAAAATTTCTAGTTAAATTCTAAGACTTATGATGGTCCCTGAAAGAAGAAAATGTTCAACTTTTGACATTTAATGAAACGGGAATGCACTGATGCACTGTCATACAAGGACGCTTAATTGACGAAAAGAATGGGATATAAATGAAAAGAAAAAAATGAATAAATAAATACAACCATTCCAACTGGCAGAGTGCAATTTGAAAGAAGTTATCTGATAAATAACAAATGCCATCGGTAGAGAGGAAAAGAGAAGTCATTTAACTTTCTTTGCCATAAGCTGAATAAAGGCGTCGTGTCGAACAGGAAATATTACTTCATCGGGAGCGTTTACGGGGGAAATAGAGTGGAAAAGGATACCGACGCTATCTAAGTAATGACGACGAGTCACTTTTACTTAAAAAGTCCCTAATAGCGTTAGGTAAACTCTTATTTTCCTGATTTGCAGACGAGAGAAATCTGTGAATAAGTTGGTGTTATGTAAGCAAGACCTCTGAGTGTAAAAGTCTAAGCAATTAACACATCTAATTTTATTTGCACAAATTTATTTGGAGATTTTTCTTGTCACAAATCGCATTTGCTAAGACTTCTCTACAGTTATGTCAGACGATGAATTCTTAACAGGCTTTTGGAATGAGGCTGATGGTCTTGTCCTTTCCCTCTGTTGGTTGCAGCCACAAATGTCGACCCGAATAGTATTACAAAGCTTAATCAGCCTAGGAATCGAACCCGAGATCCCTCGCTGAGGGGACGAACGTCCTTTTAACACTGGTGCACACATACACACACACACACACATACATATATATGTGTGTGTGTTGTATATACACAGACATACATATATACATACATCTATATATACACAGATGTGTTTGCATGTATCTATTTGATGATTATACACATTTATTTTCATTTGTAAAACATAGTAAATTACTCTTTTGCAATTACTACTCTTCGACGAAAAATAAGTTTCAGACGTCAGGAGGTTGAACTGGCACACGAGATGCAAGGCCTTAAAAGCCCACAACATAAGAGCTAACGATTCCCCTCTGATTGCCAGTGACATTAATATAAATGAGATTATATATATATATATATATATATATATATATATATATATATATATATATATATATATATATCTATATATATATATTATATATATATATATATATATATATATAGGTATAAACCACGAAGGAAAAATAAGCAACGAAGTTTCTGCAAGATCTTTGGACTCGACGTCCTTTTACTCAGCTGAGTAAAGGACGTTGAGTCGAAAGATCTTGGAGAAACTCCGTTGTTTATTTTTCCTTCGTGGCTTATACCTTTATTTATGGATTTATCACGTTCCCAACTTTAGCGATTCAGTTATATATATATATATATATATATATATATATATATATATATATATATATATATATATATATATATATATATAGTGTGTGTGTGTGTGTGTGTTATTCAGATCAGTGAAATCAAACAACCTTGGGTGAAATATCATTACTCAGATGGGTTAAGTTCGAGCGCAATAACAAGGCTTTCCTCAATATGCAGTATTTTCTTGTGATCCTTACCAAACTCCAAGGCTAGTATAAACTTCAACTAAAATGAAAATCTTTAAGTCACGGAAAATGAAGCGTAAAAGGCTATCTATCAAGAGTTGTCAAAACCTTTGTTTTGTAGAAATAAACTGTCATGTTGGTCTAAATCACCTGGAATATTCCATGAAAAGCAACACTTTAAGAGAATACATTTCACGTTACAACGTGTAGTTAGACTCACACCGGAAGCCTTACCACGTTTGAGCCCAACGGGAGGTCGTTGTCACCTCTGGCGTTATGTCAATCATCGTAATAGTGTTTGCTGATATTTGATATTGCTTGCTGCCATTACGATGATGTGAATGGTGATCATCAGTAACGAATGCATCAATGCTGATAATGGCCTGACTATCAATGTTTCATATCTGCTTCTCGCATTTCTGTTAAAAAAAATCGTAACCGTATGAATGAACACTCTGTGTATTAAGAATGTACAACAGACGAATTTTAAAAAGCCAAAAAAAAAAAAAAAAAAAAAAAAAAAAACAGAACTTGTAAAATACTATGAATCAAGATCACTGGGTCAGTTGCGGCTAGCCATGAACTTGACCGTCTGGTAGGTGTTGCCACCTAGTGGCAGATACGCGAACTAGGCTTCATCTTGAGAGGCTATAATTCAGACTTCTCTTGTGATATATGCGGTCGTTTACTAATCTTTTACTTAACGGCCGTATGAAATAAGACCTTATTTGAAGTGGAAAGACAAAAGAATAGGCTTGAATATTCTTAAAGACTATTTTGGGAGGAAGTCGAATAATTATCTCTGTTATTATTAGCCACTGTAGTACTTGCGAAAAACGTCAATATGGAGTATATTATTAAGTTGAAAGATAAATATTTTTCTTTAAGTAAAACCCTAAGACAATGAGAAAAGGCACAGAGATTCTGAGTCTATAAAACTAGCGCAATATATTCAAAGTAAGGGAAGCCAAAACAGTAGACAAATAGCACATGTTTCTGAATCATGAAAACTAAAACAAAATGAAAATAACGCCATGTTATGCATCAAAAATACTGATTCTGAATCAAGAAAAAAGGACAATGAAAAGCTATGACAGGACTGAATCAAGAAAACCAAAATAATGGAAATATAGCAACCGATTCAGAGTAAAGAAAACTAAAGTAAAGCAAAGACTAAATTCAGAATAAAGACAACTAAAACAATGGAACACGCTGAATTTTTAATCAAGAGAACTAAAAGAATGGAAAAACCTGGATTCTTAATCAAGAAAACTTAAGCAATGGAGTCAAGAAAAATATAACAATGGAAAAGCTGAAATCAGAATCAAGAAAACTAAAACAATGGAATAAGCTGGATCCTGAGTCAGGAAAACTAAAACAGTGAAAAGCTGGATTCTGAATCAAGAAAAATAAAACAATAGAAAAGGAGGATCCGGAGTCGAGAAAACTGAAATAATCGAAAAAACTAATTATGAATCAAGACAACTATTACAACAGAGAAAGCTGAATTCTGAACCAAGAAAAGTAAAACAATAGAAAAAATGTGGATAAGAATCAAGAAAACTAAAACACTGGAAAAGCTGAATTCAGAAAAAGGAAAACCAAAGCAATGGAATAAGTTCGATTCTGAGTAACGGAAATTAAAACAATGTAAAAAGCTGGATCCTCAATCAAGAAGACTAAAACAACAGAAAGAACTGGATAGAGTATGTACGTATGTATGTATGTATATATGTATGTATATATAAGTGTGCATATGTACAGATAAAGGATCATTAGTCCGCTTAATACGGTATACAGTGAGAAACATATTCATATGGAGAATTCCATACATTTTTTTACTTGGCAGCAATAAAGAAAATTAAAATAATGAACAACAGGAAAACCATACCGGAATCTGAATTAAGAATCACGACTAAAACTAGAGGACGTAGCACTGGGCTTAAAGAAAGAAAGAAATAAAACACTAAGAAATCAATGGGATTCAGAAATAGCAAAACCAAAGCAGCTGCTCTAAATCCTGTGCAGTACAGAGCGAAGGAATGCTGCATGCTTACTTGAGTACAAACGAAGAACAGCTGGACGGACGACTTGGTCATTGCGTTGCGTGACATACTTACTCAAAGGAAACAAATCATTAAGCTCGTAAGAAGAGGGGAAAAGACAATGTACCATATTAGTTGGGGACACTCCCCAGTGCAGGGTAACTAATGGAAATAATCAGTTTGAAATATAACATATCAAATTAAAGGCAAAATTCGCAGTGTGGGTCAGAAATTTATTCCAAAATTTCTTTTGTAATAGTACCACCAAAAACAATTCTAATTATGATAATAGTAATTATGGAGAAAATTATTTTTAGTTTGTAGTGAAAATAAAATGAGTGAATTGCAAGTCTTACTGCTGAGAAATTTCTAGAGCTTATTCAGCTTCAGTTCAGCTCTCTTTTTCGGCTGAAGACGGGGCTGAGGTTCATGCGGTATCATTTTTAATCCGCACTACAAAGAAAATAGTGACAGGTATTGATCCATCGAATATTATCAAATTCTATGGTTTTTATACATAAGTAATAATACTGCTGCTAATAATAATAATAACAACAATAATGATATGCTCAATACTTTGATAAGTTCCCTGCATCACAACAATTAAAAGTGGGAAAAAAGCAAGAACACAGTTTTATTAGTTAGTCTTCATGTAAACCTGGATGGCAAAAAAGAAAGCACATGACAAGAATTTCCTGTTATATTTTGGAAGACTTGTCATTACCACTTTCATCGAGCTGATTAGTAATTTTATATTCGATGAAAACAAACACCTCAGAAAGGTGACAAACACATACCACCCGGTCCCTCTCCGATAACGAAAGGCCAAGATAAAGGACCAAAGCGAGAGAGAGAGAGAGAGAGAGAGAGAGAGAGAGAGAGAGAGAGAGAAATAAAAAGGAAGGAAATGCTTAACCACGAAGAACATCGTCGTCGGCATCCAGGTCACGAGAGAAAAAAGGCAATTGTTCTTCGATTCCTCCGTCGGAGGGGTTTAGGGGGACTTCCTCTCCTCATTCAATATTTGGGTTGGATACTCACTTGCCAGTTCCCTGGCAGCAGCAATGCGAGAGAAAGAGGGAACAGTCATGCAAGAATGACCATGACGGGAAGAGTAATCATTGGGAAGGAGCATCTAGATGATGAGGGTTTATTTATCTATTTTTGTTCTTGTTGTGTTTTAGGGGGTGGTGGTGGTGGGGAGACTGGCTGGAGGGAAGGGGAGTATAGAAATTAGTGGGCGGGGGTTGGAATTCGATGTTGCACTTACATGATTTATCTTTTTTAGTGGAGTGTTGGGGTGGGAGTGGGTGGTAGAGGAGGAAATTGCATTTAAATTGTGATTTCTTATTCATTTATTTTTTAAGAAATGGAGAAAATCTAAATTGAAATTCCAAAAATATTTAAATTATGAAGTTTCTCTTTTTAGTATTTTTAAAGGAACAAATCTGACGAAGACACATCTAAATCAGTAGCTCCCAAACTTGACCATACATTCAATATTTGTATATTCTTGCTGCACAAATTAAGCTCATGATATAAATAATGATGTAATAAAGATGTGCAAGCTAGGTGCTTGCACAGCGAAGTATCGATGACACCGACGCTAGGATGATAGAGAATCAGTGATGTATATTCTATTGTATATATATCTATTTCTGGAGTTGAAAAAATATCAATTTTTTCACCGTCTCGCGGACACCATAGGGCCTCCTCCTGGACCCCCAGGGGTTCGCAGACCCCAGTTTGGGAACCACTGATCTAGATCATGCAGATTATTTGGAGGGGGGGTTGAGGGGACCGGCTGGTGGCGGAGCATCTAAATCAGGAACATTTTGAGGGTAAAGGAAGGAAGCTAGAGTGAAATTTGGGATGCGCTTTTTACCTAAAGTGACAGTTACTTAGTTTTTCATAATCTTAGGATCAAAATAAACCCTTTCCATATAACGTCATCTTAACAAATCAACGAACCGTAACCTCAGGAAACCTTAATTTCAAGACAGAATCTTTTCATGATTACAATAAAAAATGTCTGATAAATATCATTCGACTAGACATACTCTCGAAAAATTAATGTTATGATTAAAAGCTTTATATCCAAAATGATCTCGACAACTTAACTAAATGGAACCTCTTAGGACGAATTTTAATGATTTTCACCATTGCTTAGATTTTAAAACCAATTTTCGAAGAATGTAAACGTAACAGTGCAGAAGTGATTCAGTTCTAATGTCAATTAATAAAAATGTAAAGATTCAGTGAATTCAGCCACACCCCCGCTCTCTCTCTCTCTCTCTTTCACCTCACTAGACACAAATATTTAAAGCTGTGAAAAGTATGCATGAGTATATTTAGTAAATTGTGTGTATATGTGTATATGTATATAAAAATTTCATATTGCACATACCGTGTATGCACATTCGCCTATATTGCCAGGAAGTAAGCTAGACAATAAAAATGAAGAAAATAAAATCTAATGGAGATGAAATAACATAAAACCTATTATAAAACTACTGACATTTGGTGATTATAAATATCACGTGCAGGTTATCAATAACAACTAAAGCCGGATCATTTTTCATAAAAAAACATTCTGAAGCCTTACGTTATATTATCGTAAAGATAATGGGGTTCATTATCCTTTGACATAATAAAAAGTACAATGGAAAAAACTAAACCTTATATAATTAACTAGGCTTTGTCTGAAAGATAACATGCAAAACAGCTGCCAAAACAGATTAATTAGTGCGTTTCCTACAAGCAGTTTACCCGAGTGAAAGAAAACAAACACGAGGCTTCTTTTTGCCAAACAGAGCGGGAAAATTAATGCAACTAACATCGGTGACGTAAGGAGACATCCGACAGAAAGAGCTATGACGCTGTGGCAAAAAGAAAAAAAAATCCACGCGGTCGGTTAGATGTTCAAGCACTGGCCGGTACAGGAGTCGAGCGCGTATACTAGGTCCAGCCTGGCATCTTGCGTGCCTTACGTGTGTATTCAGTAAATACTGGTAATGATTATCAAACTGGTGCAGGTTGAAAGGAAGGGTGCAGTGATTAAAAAGATACGGTTTTTAAGAAAAAGTTTTATTTCCGTCAAATGAATCTTATGAAAATAAATGTCAGTAACCCGTAAAAATAGGACGCACGCGAGAGCAGCAAAAAAAAAAAAAAAAAAAAAAAAAAAAAAAAAAAAAAAAAATGCGGTGTGCTAGCTACACTAGTTGGTTTACCAGCGCTAGCTTTAGGCTATGTTTACGCTACCTCTGGGGCAACTATCCACTACCTTTAGGCTCCTTTTACGCTACCTTGTATTATAAGCCAACGGGGTATGTGAATCTTTAATTTAAAACTGACAGGAAACAATATATATATTTCCTGTTCTGATATAATTTTTCGTGTTAGGGGATTTCAACCCATTCATTGGCAGGTCTCAGAACATCCTTTGTAAAACTGAAATAGGCGCTGCGTTTCGTTGCAAATGTACCTTGTTGAGGGCAATGATTTTTCCCAAGTCAAATGCACCGATTGCTTGACAAAATGATACTGTAAATATTTGGTTTTAGTCAACACAGAGTCGAGATTACAGACGATGGGATCTTTCCTTGATCATTTTCAGTACTCGAATGACAGCCTTCGAACAGTTTCATTCATTCATCGCCTCATTCATCTCTGAAGTCTGGAAATCATCATTTTTTGGTGTTACCTAATTAAAATTGAATCTACTTCTCAGTTCATAAAATTCATAGTTACTATGAAAAGGTATGGATGAGGTACCTGACTCAAGTTTCTTTGTAGATATAAAAGTTCTTGGTCTTACGGTTAATGGCTAAATATGTCGGTCAATCAAACACCCAACAGATAACAAAGTAACGAAGTACAGCAATTCCACTTTAACGAAAACTGACTGAAACCCGACTGCGATAAACAAACAAACAAATGACAAACAACTGTAGCGACAAGAGAAACTTGCAAGCAGAAGTTGCGGTTTTCTCGTATCGGTCGCCAGACTTTTGATGCTAAATAAATAGGCACATTCCAAGAGTGACCCTTCAGAGGATGCGCCGCCTCTGAGCTCGCGGTTTGCTTTGCCGCTCATAATACTCCATTTCTCGTCTGCCGTCGTATCATTATGGTTAATCAACTTATTACGTCAGCCGTTGTATTTATTCCAAGAGTAAGCAGATCGGAGCAGTGGAAGGAACAGATATTGCTCAGTTTGGTTGATTACAGGCAACCGTCAATATCAATCTGAAATTCGGTCGAATCTTGATCATCTTTTCACTAGCATGTCCCTTATTTCTTCCATAGTGCTTCTGATACTCTTGAACTGGAAATGACTGTCTTTTAAGCGAGAGCCACACATTCACCTCTTCCTTTTCTGAGCAGATCCTTTAAGAACGTGAAGGAAAAGAAAGAGAAGCAATCGGAAATGCCAGTGAGGATGGATCTCGACGAGACGGAGGCAAGAAGCGAGATGAAAGTCAGCTAAAGAAGCTTCAGTACTACACGCTTGACAACCTGGTTACGGTTCGTGACTTGCTGCATCGTTTTCTGAAAGCCATAAGAGCGTGACGTGTTTCTTCCACTCTTCCGATCACCTCGTCCATGATCATCTTCTTTTTCTTTATCTCCCGTTCAAAACCTGCAGTTACCTTTTTTCTCCTATTTGCTTTATTATATGTGTCTAAGATGGGAATCAGGTCAATAAAAAAGAGACTTACATTTTTCTTTTCTTGATTTTTTTTTTCTTTTTTTACCGGGGTAAGATCCTATCCTGGGATTAAAATCACTATTTTTTCTCCTTCAATTAAGGAATCCAAACCTACGCTTTCTTCTTTGTTATGGTGTCTGAGAGGGGATCATGCACTTGAATCAAGACCTGTGTATTACTTCTTGGATCTAGTGACTGAATCTGTGTCCTACTCCTGGATCAAAGCCCACTGTTTATACTTTCATTCACTTTGTCTGAGAGGAAAGCCTGTAGCTAATAGGATGAAAGCCTGCGTTTATTTCCTCTATTTCTTGTGGCTAAAATGTACTTCCAGGAAGTTTGATCTTCCTGATGATCCTTCCAGTGAAACGAAAGACTCACATTGGAGCGCTCAATACCAAAGGATGTATCAACGAACGAAGCGTAAGTTCTCAGCAGCGTCATGGAACTGTTGACAGAAAGACGACACATTTAATACTATGGTTGGATGAGCGGGTTCTCCATTCGAAACATCCTTTTTGTTGTCTGAAGATCCTTAATCAAAGTTCTCGATAGCATCAATGTTGTTTTATTTTTATTTTTTTTATACACCTAGCAAACACAGACACATTTGTGCTTGTGCGTGCGTTTGTGAGTACGCCCAAATGCAGATGTGTTACAGATATATAAAAAAAAAGTTTAAACCTGACTTATTTATTATCTAACTAAGAAAGCATAACCGAGTAGCAGATTAGTTACTAAAAATTCATCAGTCATTCAGAACATGGTTTCCTTCAAATGATTATACCTCACTTCCCTCTTCTATAAATTCACATTAATTAACTTTTCCTCATTTTCATTTACCCTCCGGCACTTACTAAGAAATTGTGAATTTATGTTACTAAGGATATTATCACATCCACAGGAAAGCTATGGCAGTTTGAGAAAATAGCCAATCCTCTTAGCGACTGTTTCCTTCTGTTTGCTGTCAATTCGGTATTTTTCATCTTGCTTGTGTTTCCCGACTTTTAAAAGCCTTCCTTCTTTTACAAGGCGGAGAGATCTATCCTCTCCCTTCTTCTTTCTTTCTTTCTTCCTTCCCTTTTCACTGATTTCTTTAGGCGTGGGCTAAAGAAGGCATTCAGTTACTCGACCGATCGGCATTTTTACCCTCAAGAGTTAATGAATATGATAACATACTTGAAATCATTATTCTTTATATATACACATATTTATACATACAACACACAATTATACATATAAAATCTATTTAAAACACACACACACACACACACACACACACACCACACACACACACACACACACACATATATATATATATATATATATATATATATATATATATATATATATATATATATATATATGATTGGAAGTTGGAAGTTTTGAATATGAAGGACCATCTGCTACTCAGAATTAAAGTATGAACATACAGTAATTGCTTTTTTTTCTTTTTTAAAGCAAACCCTTGTTATGGGACTAGGTTCAATGTTAAAATTGTTGTATATAGCTTATATATTCTATTAAAAACACCAAGGAGGCGTCTAGTTAACTTATTATTAGAAAAAAGAAGAATAATGTCCCTAAGAACACAGCAGCAGCAAAGAAAGGTAGGTACTGAGCAAGTCGCCTCTTCAGGAGCGAGGAGCGTCCTCCAAGTTCCAACCCAAACCTGCAGACTAGCTCCCACCACAAACACTCTACTAACACACTGCCCTAAACTAGCTACTTGGTCAAGCGTAACTGGATGTGTAATTTGAGCCTTATGATTACAGATCTCAGCGGTCATAATGGCTTTGCAGATATACCACCGGGTAGGTATATACTTCGCCGGTCGTTCTTCATCGGCCTCACGCACTCTTCACTATTTTTATTCTTTACTTCTTGGCAGTTCCCTCCTTCCCACCTGTTTCATCACGTGGATTTTCCTTCCTGTTCTCATTCTCACTCCGATTTCAGTTTCGATCGCTCTTCGGCTTCCGATGCTGCAAATTATTACTTTTTTTTCTCTCAAAATAACTTTCACAGTAATTAGAAAATGTTTTGCTTTCACGGGTATTCATTTTCGGAACACAAGATGAAAGTTCACATGACTAGTTCTAACCATAACATCAGGAACTAATGAACTGCTTGCACATATACTTAGTATATATATATATTTCTCTAAGCCATTTTTTGGGGGGCATTAAGTTGCTAGCCCTGTGCCGTTTTTAATCCTAGTGGCGACCACTTCATTCATCTACTGTCAGGTACATAATTTTTTTTTTTTTTTTTTTTTTTTTTGAGCATAAGTCTGCGGCATAAAACGTTTTCAGTGGATTGTGCTTAACCACCCGCCACACCCACTACTCGAATTTGGGACCCAGCACTTGTAACCGACAATGATACTAAATGCTCCTCGATAGTCATATGCGCGTTATATATATATATATATATATATATATATATATATATATATATATACTATATCTATCTAATCATATATATATTATATAATATATATATATACATATATATGCATATGTATATACTAATACATACACACGCACATATATATGTGCATACATACACGTACACACACACATATATGCCTATATTAATTGAACAGACTTCACATCTCAAAGTTAGGAAATATTTCTGCTTTCGAGCCAATGGTGACGTTCTTCATGCAAATCTGAATGTTAATGAACTTTGAAGTTTGCGCGAAAATGGCTTTTCGTCCAATGTAACACGCAGCTAATAGAAGGAAAAAATATTACCTGTGGGTTTACAGTTGTATTGCCTCTCAAGTTTGTCCAGGAATAGCTCACAATATTTATTTTGTCGCAGCATTTTCCAAGTTTGAACAGTTATGACATAGTTTGCATTCTAACTTCTCATCTTTTTCAGCCGGATGACCTCATCGCCTAAATCTTGTCAATACGTAATATTTTCTTGTTGATGGTCAAGACTGAATAAGTTTTGTCGAGGGGTAAGAAATGCCCGAACTTGTTAGTTATTCGTCAGATCCCTTGAATTTTGTAGAAGTGTATGATTATCTAAATTTTGTTCCTTAGTAAGTCTGGCTAGATATTGTCTGTGCGTAACTAAGCTAGAATTTGTCAGCATTTAATATTACCTGGGTCTCGTAACTGCTTCTTTTAACGTTATTTTGGAACGAACAGTTTTATAAAAGTGACTTTTAATGCTGAAGGCTTATGCTTACATTTATTGCGGGGAGCACATGTTTCCCAATTTTGCGTTGAAGAAAATCATTCAAAATGCTTTCAGCCTTTCTTGACTGGCTTTGATTCAGAAGCGAAGGAAGGAAGGAAGGTCGAAGATACGAATGTAAAAATGGTTGTCATATCAACCGTTACATGAATGTAAGTTAATTGTTCGGTGAAAAATATATATGAAAGCTACCGGTCAATTTACCCGGAAGTGTGAGAATATACCGGTCTCACTGTGAAATACTATCTTGATTTCTGTATTGTATTTTTCGCCAGGATTCTAAACTCCTTAGGCAAAATATCTCTGGTTACTGTTCAGTTTTGGCATTATTGTTTCCAAATCCACTTGTTTAGGTACAATGTCTTCTCCTGTCAGCTGTACGTGTTTATCCTTTTAGAGAAAACCTTAATACTCAGTACCGATAACACGCTTTCCCCGTATTATACAAGGCCTTTTCTGATCACGCCTGCGAGTCATTTCTCAATGCATCTGGAAGTTCCCTCGCAAATTTTTCTTGATAAGGACGAATGACTCAAGTAGATTTCTCTCCCAGCAAGGAGCCAAAGATTCCCTGCCTTCTCTCGTGGTTAAGCGTCACTCTTCTTCATTCTAGTTCATATTTATTTTCTTGGGCCTGGGCAGGTGAAAGGTATTACGTTGCCTTTCCATCAGTCGGTTACCCTTAGGAAAACAATCAAGTAACCTGTTTGGTGTTCTTAGGCACCCATCAAGACAAATTCTCGATAAATATTCGTTGCAAAGTCACTGCACTGACATAACCAGATTACCACCGTCAACTAATTGATAAAATTAATAAGAATATACACAACCCCTGTGACATGTCATATCCTCCCACACTGGGTTCTGTAAGGATTATTTCCTAGAATTTTGGTAAAGTATATCTTAATTCATGCATGCACAGATTCAACATTAAGTCGTTTCCGTAACAAAGGAAACAATGGTCAATGTCCCAGTCGTACCAGTCGTACTTTAGGTGAGACAAAATAGTACTATTCCACGTACAAAGCACCTCAGGAAAGACTTGCATTGAATTATTAAGACCATTGTATAACGAGGAAGCTAAGTAAAAATGAGAAAACCTTCCAATTCGCACAGTACTAACACACACACACACACACACACACACACACACACACACACACACACACATATATATATATATATATATATATATATATATATATATATATATTATATATATATATTTTCTTGAATCGTCGATGAACCCGCTGTTGAACACAAATATTTAGCTTTTCTTTCCAGTCCTTGAATCCATGTCAACGAGAACTGCCAAACAACGAACAAACAACCTAGTCTAAAGTGAGGTTGGAAGAGAATGGTAGAATTCTACAATGTGAGACAAGGAAAAGCCATAATGTATGTATCATGAAATGGTCCTAACCACCTGTGCTGCAATCGTATCCCTTCGGCTATGCTAGACTCCACAGCTGGGCTCATAAACATCGGCATACAAATGTTGTGTACAATTTGGAAAACAGGGGGGATAGACGCTGAATGACCCTCTATACGCACACACATGTATATAAATGTGTATGTATGTATGTATATATAAATATATATATTTGTATACATATATATATATATATATATATATATATATATATATATATATATATATATATATTCCACTGGTTACAACCTTGAATTATGACTTATAGTGGTAATAACCTCGATTAGTTGACAAGTTATCGTGGCTAATACGCACATACACATACGCATATTTGTATAGTTATGTTCATACACTCACACATGCCGACTTGCTCATGAATAAAATTAAAAAAGATCAAGAATTAAATTTCATGCAAGGAACTCTAAAAGGTTGTGTGTGAGAGAGAGAGAGAGAGAGAGAGAGAGAGAGAGAGAGAGAGAGAGAGAGAGAGAATTTGCAAGACCCAAAACTATACTAAAACGGAAAATGACAGCAGCAATTGTCTCTCCTTTACATTCTCGCTCTAATTTACCTCTCGGGACCAACCGTTCTTGGAGAACGCATCTACCGTCTGTTGGCAGCGGTGGCGGCTCCGGCAACGACAGATGGCGACAACCAGAACCTGTTAAATTCCTCGAAGGGTAAATGGGTGAATGTAGGGAGAGAGATACAGCAACATGCAGACGAAACGTTAAGGCGAAAGAAAAAGGAGAAAGTGTGATGAGGGAGTTTCTTTTTTATCAAAGATGAGACTAAGGGCATGTATTTCCCATTACCTTCTGTTCTGTTACTTCATTCTTTCGAATGAACACCCTTCTTTGGAAGCTTGAAATTTAAGTCAATGGGCCCTCTGGGCTTGTTCCATATGAATAGACTTCATCTTTTGAATAAAATAAAATAATATAAATAATAATAATAATAATAATAATAGAAATTCCATTGACTTAAGTCGTAAATTTATCGAGCTCATATCTCAAACAGGGTGAATACAAATAAAATGCTCACAAGCAGTCATAATCAGTTCTTCTTACAACTATCCAACATTTGCCAAAGATTTGTTCTCTAGTTAAGGTGTTTTATTTGTTTTCAACTTGTTTGTGATATGCATGTGATAGATTGCCGACGTGTGTTTATCCATGTTTCTATTACTGTGCGGACGCACTTAAAAGTGACCAGCGCGCCAAGGAAATTCAAAATTTAAGTTCTGGGTGTTTCAGTTGGAGGAACTGAAATTTATGAGCCTTCATAAAAGATGCTGGAAAATGTAACAAACAAGCCATATTGAAATCAGAATCATATCAAACATGGAATAATATTAATCGTGTTGAAACATGGATTGATATTAATCATGTTGAAACATGGAATAATAATGATCATATTGGAACATGGAATAATATTAATCGTATTGAAACATGAAATTATATTAATCATATCGAACATGGAATAATCTTAATCATATTGAACTTGAAATAATATTAATCATATCGAACATGGGATAATATTAATCATATTAAAACATGGAATAATATTAAAACCTGGAGGACAATAAGAATCCTGGAACGTTGAGGTAAAGTTGCTATGCCGCGGCTTTTAAACAAGTAAGTAAAAGAAGCTACTAAACTCTGGAGAAGTTGCTAGAACAGAGCTCCAAGAATAATTTTCAAAATGAAATCGGGCGTGAAAAAACTCATGAATGGATAAAAAAAAATGTAATGAACGAGCTAAACCAAATCGTAGCTTGTTTACAGTAGAGAAACTCTCGGTTGTCATGTGGCCTTCACGATTATCAAGATATCAAGCACGCTTCAATTTCCTCAAACTGGATGGTCACTTTTCTATAATTCATGTTTTCTCTTTCACATTCTGGCAATTATAGTCTTTCTTGTTTGACTTGATCTCTATGAAAGTAAAAAGAGATGAATTCTATATTTTTCTTCTTATTTGGCAGATTCCTTGTAATAATTTTTCTTTCAAAGATATCAATTTACACGATTAATGAAAATTTGTGAAATCATTGTGTAAAAAGGATTTCAGTTTCAGCTAGAAGTCCAATGTGCTATGTACCAATGAAGTTTCATTACTCCATGACATATATTCAACAATTAAACATTATTTTGGGAGTAATCTGTCAGACGCTACTCTACTTCATTGCAACAACGTGGTATAATAACAGAGGAAAATCCGGCAAAGTTACGCCTAAAAGGAATCAAGTTGATTCCACTTGTAAGCACTGCGCAAAAGAATGTCACAGACACCGTTCGCTCGATACACCGTAATTTGAGTCGCAATTACGAAGGTCGTCGAAGCCGACACCGTACAGTAGTTCGGCGACTGGAGCCAATCGAAGCGTGTCTCAATCAAAAGGTAACTTCTCATTTCCCTTCTCTCCTTCGCTCGGGTCAGAGTTACGGGCGGCACTCGGGAGCGGGATGCCTCTGAGGTCACTGTGCATGGTGTCGAAGAGTGATACGGGTCAGACGGGGTCAGGCCCGGACTGGTACAGACGCACGCGCGTGGGAAAGTTTCCCAGTCGAAGGTCGGGTCGTGGTGCCAGCGATCTGGGGTTCGGAAGCAAAGGAAAAAGAGGCGAGAATTTGAAGAACGCTGATGGAAGGTGGAGAGTAAAAGAAGCAACGAGTATGGATAATAACAGTAATGCTAGCAATGAAAAGTCATTAGAATAATAGATAAAAAATGCTTAAGACAACAAATTAGAAAGAAGCGAAGGTAAAAACAGTAGATATAATAATATGTAGTAAGACACTTTCATCCTTAATCTGTAATAACGTGTTAATTCTTCAGTTGTGAGAAAACACGCCAGGGAACTATTCGCACCAAGCTCATGAGGTCGACGAGAATATTTTGTACTTCAAAAGAATAATGGCCAAGAACCAACAATCTCATGACAACAATTGCCAATGATGAATGTCTGATAACCTTAATTTACAAGCGAAAAATTTCGCTAGTTATAGTCTCAAAAAATATAAGGAGTCTTCTTTTAAAAAAGATTATAATTTTTTCCCAGGTTAGTGACGCTGATAGTTTTGGCAAACTAATGTTGAAGAAGAAGACTTTAAGAGCTGTGTGTGTGTGTGTGTGTGTGTGTGTGTGTGTGTGGAGAGAGAGAGAGAGAGAGAGAGAGAGAGAGAGAGAGAATTTTATGAATGGTTTCATTCACGCTGGATGAAGATTAAGCTGTAGGGGTCCTTCCGTTATTATTTATGAAAATACTAGTGTTCCCATACCATAAAAAATGAAATTAACATAAAAGAGGTTAGAGGCGGTAAGCTAACTTCATTTAGCATGGTACCTACATGTTTAGCGCAAGAAAAACTAGAGAATGGAATCCATAAACAAGGTTGAAAAAAAAGAAGAAAATTATACACCAACAGACAATTAACGGAAGCCTGGAGGAATGTCAGCTCATACGAAATGAATATATGTTTGCAAGTAATAAGGTATTCTTGATAATAAAAAGCCTTAAAAAGCCACTACAATCGCCATTCATAGTTTTGGTTGTCAAACTGGACACGTTTGATGAATTCGTAAAGTTACTTAGCTTTGATTAAGCATTTATGTTTCCTTCCAAGAGAGAGAGAGAGAGAGAGAGAGAGAGAGAGAGAGAGAGCATAGCTCTCAGCTATAGAAAGTAGAACATCTAAAAACAAAACTGAAATCAAAGATAAAACAAGCGCAGTAAGAGCCAAAAGTGCACCAACCTGACGCGATGTACGTCTGCCATATCTAAACATAGCCTTCAACCTTTTTCATCGCATTTCCGGCCCTTCCCACCCTCAACCCCGTCACCCTTGGGGGAGTACATCGTCCTCGGTGGGAGATCTTTTTTTTTTTTTTTTTTTTTTTTTTTTGCGTTTTCCCGCCATTTACTTTTGGTAGTTTCACCGTCGGGGTCTGAATTTCTTTTTTGCACTTATTTTCGCAAGTAAAATACTATCTTTTCTCTAGTGACATGACATTTCAATTAACAATCTCTATCTTCCCACAATCTCTCTCTCTCTCTCTCTCTCTCTCTCTAATATACACACAGATACATATATACATACAGTATATACAGTATATATATTTAAATGTAAAAAAAAATTTCTTTCTATTCTTCCAAGCTGAGAAAGGACTATTTATCATCGGTTTGAAGTCTGAGGAATCAGGATTCACTCATTTGAAAACCTCTATATATTGAACATATTTTGTAGTTTTATTTATCTGGGAGTTGCAGAATTACGAGGCCGACTACAGAAGGCAACGCACTGGACATTTATACAAAGCATACGGCTTATGAAGATGTAAAACCAATCCATGGATGCATCTATGATCGGACTGGAGGGTAAATCACAGAGGTAAAGCGCTGACCAGTCAGCGGGGTAATCGAGGGGTCCGATGGTTACGAAGATGCCTTAAAGTGGTCAGAATACTTATATCCTTACACTGTAAGTGGTAAACAAAGGAGTTTTGCTCCTTGATATAGAAGACTTCTAAGATACAGAGGCGTCCGCGGTTCCTGTTGTAATACAGTATGTTCTTTGCGGTGGTGCCTCATCTTGAAGGTGGCAGGTTAAGCTTCTTGGCTATAGATTCCTGGCCATCTTGATATATGTTGCGAGAGAGAGAGAGAGAGAGAGAGAGAGAGAGAGAGAGAGAGAGACAGGAGAGAGAGAGAGAGAAATTATTATGTTGAGGACCAGTAGGGGTTAATGGACAAACAAAACCTTTTCCCTGTTACACAAACACACTAAAAAGAGAAAGTCGAAACCACCGAAGAAGAGCTGAAAGATGAGTTCCACCTGTTTGCTTTCTGTCTTCCGATATTGTCTGTAAAAGCGAACAGCTGATAGGATGCGAATAGGAGTGAGAGAGAGAGAGAGAGAGAGAGAGAGAGAGAGAGAGAGAGAGCTTTCTCTCTCTTTATCTAATGGCCCAGGATGTCTTGATAAGATTTCTTGGAAGCACAAGCGAACATTAAATGTCGCTGCCTTAGGGGAAAAGAAATTGTTCGTTTTAAATTGCTTTAGCTACTGACAACTACAAGTACTGATGCTGTTACTACTGCTACTACTACTAGTCTAGTGTTTATTGTGAAGTAGGTAATTTCTCAAATACATGTTGAAAATTAAATGAAAAAAGAAACAGCAACTTGATTAAATCTTACACAGCTTACGAAAACCATACAAAGGTCTTCTGTCATAATAGTCAGTGAATATACCTCCTAATCAATATTGTATGGGAAAAATTAAGTAAGGATTGTTTACAGGAACAACAACAACAACAACAACAACAACAACAATAATAATAATAATAATAATAATAATAGGGAAAAACTCTCTATCACGAGAGTATATATAATGTTCTAAAGGGTCCACAATAATACAAAGTGTAAAAAGTCCGTGTATAATTTTGAATACTTTACAGAAAGCTTTCGAACCCTTCCCTGGGTTCATCTTCAGGGGAGGGTTCGAAAGCTTTCTGTAAAGTCTTCAAAATTATACACGGACTTTTTACACTTTGTATTATTGTGGACCCTTTAGAACAATAATAATAATAATAATGCTGTAACTTTTATTTCCTCTTCTGTCACATTTGGTGCTTATTTTGTAAGAATAAAAATCACATGATTCTACTGTTAATAAAATCAATATGCGCTGATAATGCTGCTTATAATAATAATACTAACTGTACTATAAAAAATAATTTCGTAAATTCCTCCTTTAATAATAATATCCCTTAGTTCGAATTCTATAAGTCAATGCAAAATTTAATCATCCAATTAGTTCGTATTCTAAGAGTCAATGCAAAATTCAATCATTAAACACCATTCTGACTCATTGAATTCAAATAAAGAATTTTAACACTTTTAGCGTTCGGAAACTCTCCTCAAGAGATGCTTAGTCATTGTTTATTTTGTATTACCTAGGTTGTTAACACTCCGAAAATCACTGAACATAAAGATAAATATAAATTATAAGATGCAGCGTTCTTGACTTACATTTCATAAATATACTTTAAACTTGTACCAGTTACAATTAAGTCTGAGCGCGCATATACATACATACATACATACATACATACACACACACACACACACACATATATATATATATATATATATATATATCTAATATATATTATATACCATATATAAAACGTACACACACACAGCCACACACACATATATATATATATAATATATATATATATATATATATATATATATATATTATACACACACATAGGAGAAAGTAAGATCCTACTCACATACTTCAAAATGGAATTCTCTTCTTAGAAAGAAATTAAAGTAAACAAAAAGTTAATAATCACATGCAGAATCTATGGCTACACATATATATACATACATACATACACACACACACACACACACACACTATATATATATATATATATATATATATATATATACATATATATACATAGACCTAAAGAATATTAAGAATAAGGTGTTAAGGTCCATTTACTGTTGTAAGAATTACGACCAAAAAGAAGCCCGTTAAGGTGACGGCAATCTTTCCCTTTGAAACGAACTACAGCAATCTAACTGCTCTCAAACTTCGTTTCCATTCTTCATTCCTCGTGGTGATTAGCACTCGCGCTGGTTAAAGTTTCCGTAACCGCAAAATACTTGCAGGTGCATATACTACATCTGTAATTTATATATATTATTATTGTTAATGGCGTTATTGCAATCGTCTTCATCTTCGGAGTGAATTTTGTATCGTCTCTATTGCGACAGCGATCTGTATTCATATGTAGAAATAAGATAGAATAAAGATTATTAGTATTATCATGGAAAGCTTGTGTTTACTTAGAAGTGTGACAAAAAATGCTCACACACATTTGTGCTGTTTTGGTCTATCTTTACAACAAATCGCCACAGAGGCATCTACTGCAGCTCCGTCAGTCACAAGCTTCACTTCTGTAAGTGGGAGATGCTTATCGATGTCACGGTCGTTTATTTTCGGGTGCAACCGCGGGCCCATTTATCTCCTGCTACGTCCGGCTTTCATTTTCTCGAATCCAGCATTTTCCGAGGCGATCACCGGTTGCGAATTTCACTGCACGTCTGGCGTCTGTGGATACGTACGGAGAAGTGCGTTTCTGTGCAAGCATTTGCTTGACAGTTCTTGTGCCTTATGTGTCGATTTATGCATTTGTTTTCCGATTGTGAGCAATGTGCGACTGTGTATGCAATCTTTTGTCTGTATGTATAAACTATTCGTGTGTAAGTATTTTTTTATATCCGTATGCACTGTCTCAATGTATCTTTGGTCTATCTTACGCATGCGGTATTCATTTTATTTGTCTGCCCGTATTTGTTTACGGTTGATTTTTGTCTGTAAGTTTTGTGAGTATGCAAGTGCATTCATTTGACTAAATATACAGTATTCTCCTGTGAATGCCTTTGTCTCTTCGTAGGCAGTATGCTTCTTTGTATGCATTTGGTTTTCTGTTCGCATGTAATATGCTTCTTTGTATACAATTGTTTACATGTCTGTAAGCCGTATGAGTTCAGGTACATATTTGTTTGTTCGTCTGTCTGCAGTATGACTCTTAGAATGTATTTCTCTGGCTCCTGCAGCTCACCATTCATACAGACATGCAATAGCCATGAAGACATAACAACTTCGTCTCAGACTAACTTTTACACAAACTAGTCAGCCTTTTTATATAATACAATGGCTCTCAACAATTAATCGTTTTTACAGCACTATCCTCATTGCACTCTACAGCGTCTCTGTCGATTATGTCGGAAGATTTTACTCTGGTTTTTATACCATATATAACTTTTACTCTACATTTTTAATTTCAAACTTCTCACATAACTGTTTTATAGATGTTGTTTGCTCCAGACAACCTCTTCTTAGTCAATACCAGCCCTGTTCTCTCCGTATCAATCATTCTGTCATTTGTCTTACTTTCGCAATCAAAATCTTGCTACGCCATCCTGGGTGTTCTATGTAACGTTATACCACTGTAATTATTAGTCTCCTTTATCACTTTTATAGTTTGCATCTATTTCAGCATTATACTGTCTTGATTTGCAACATAAGTCTGTGGGAGCATTAAATATTTTATTCTGGCTGTAAGAAGTATGCTTCTGTTGTACATTTGCTTTTCTTTCCTGAAGTATTAAGCATCTGTGAATGCTTTTGTTTTCATGTTCTGACGTGAATGAAATTTTATGATTATGCGTAGCAGGGTTAGGCAAAAGGAACGTTTCCTCCATGAAACTGCAAAGAGAAGCAATAGCTACGAATTACTAAACAGAAGAAATACAACGGATGCATTACATAAGCAATCCATGAAAATGTTCTGTAATTAAAAATCAGTGAGAACGTAACCAAATCAGCTGAAAATGCTGAGAGATTTGTATGAAGACGAATCTTAACCCTGCTCGTCACTTTAAAGGTATTAGGGTAACGATCAACGTTTCCTTGGCATGGAGCAGCGTCTGCTTACAAACGAATGCCATTGCGCAAGTGTCAACTCTGCTAAGTTTGATTCTATCATCCCTTCCAAGTAGAGACACATGTTTACAGTCTGTATATGCGTACCGAAAAGTTTGCCTGTCAGTCAACACGTAGCGTACATCACTGTATATGCGTATGATTACGCCGGTGCAAACTCGCTGCTGAATTTGTTCGTGTCATCTAATTCACGCATGAGCCTGAATTAAACTACATCATT
>NC_087200.1:142935533-142960533 GCF_015104395.2 Macrobrachium nipponense | reverse complement strand
TAATAAATGACCAATAAAAGCAAAGAAAAATAATAGTAAGAAAATGGAAAAAAAGTCACAGGCCAACAAAATGGGAAAAAATATATATGAAAATAGAAGAAAGGAGGAAAACCCGAAGCATCAGTGAGCGCTATCATCAGATTTGATGACAGTACTGAGCGGTTGTCCGAGTTTCTCTTTTTCAGAATATCATCTTGGCTTGTGTTAGATTCTCGCGCTCTTTGTCCAGCACTAGAACTTTGTCTTACTTCTCTTTTGACTCTGGAATCTCATTTTGTTCGTCGTTTAGCCTGGAATAGCTCTGGAGTAGCATGTAACTCTCTTTGTTCACCTAGAATCTCATTCTTGTTATTTCTCCACTAGATTGTCATTTCAGTTTTTTTTCCGATTCTAGGCTTTCACCTTGCAGTTTTCTTGGCTCAAAAGCTCCCGCCTCATTCTAAGATCTCCGCATCTTTTTCCTCTCAAAGTTCAGTGTCATTTTTGTCAGTCATTGAGATAGTATTTTGTAGAATATGAAGTACTAATAACGTTGAGATCACACCCATTAAAACATTTACACCATCAACCACTGTAGTTGGCGCAAATTTTTCTGTCGCCGACGGAGGGGAAACTTAAAGTTAATCTCGCACGAGATAGGAATTGGAAATTTATCTCTCTCTCTCTCTCTCTCTCTCTCTCTCTCTCTCTCTCTCTCTCTCTCTCTCTCTCTCTCTCCTCTTTCTTTGAGTTACATGGCGTTTGAAAATCACCCCAACTTTCCCCACTGATAGATTCCCAACACGCACCATTTATGATTTACCGTGTCAGCTATCTTTCGCTATTTTCTCATGCTCAGTGAGATTACACCAAATTCCTCATTCGTAATATTACTGAAGGCCGACATTTCTCGTTAAGAACTTGAGTTTTTTTTTCTGAAACCATTTAGTACATGTTGCTGTACATTTTTTATTGTAACCCATTGGATTTTACCAGCGTTTGGCATGTGCAGAGAGAGAGAGAGAGAGAGAGAGAGAGAGAGAGAGAGAGAGAGAGAGAGAGAGAATCAGCCACAATTTTTAGGAGATTAGAAATAAAATGGATTTTCCACGGTCATCCGGCTCGAGCATTTTCCTTCACTAAGCAAATTATTATTTAAGCTTTGAAATAAATAATCTTATCATTTCTGTTTCATTTTCCACGAACAAAACAATGTCTATCACCTAATTACCCAAGGCCAATCAAAATAAAATGAACGAAAGAAGTTTTTAGCCGCCACTCCCGTCAAAGAAAATAAAATAATGATAAAAGACGAAAAATAACGAATTTGCATCAGATAATATTTAAAATTATGAAGCCAGAATGAAAAGAAGTGAAGTAAATTTCATCAGAGACTGATTAAAGAAAAAGTAGTTTAAAAACAGTTGTATTTCAAGAGCCCATTTAATGCTTTCCAGTAGGTGAGGCACGAAATCTTGTTAGTAAATAGGTTTATAGAAATCATCATTGGTTTCAGTTGTTTGCTTCATATACCAGGCCTCTACAAGTTATAATTTACTGTATCTCACTATTCAAAATGCAATGCATGACCCTTCAGCACGCAATCTCATTCCATTACAATTACCCCAAAAAGATCTGGGTAACTAGTAAATTCTGTAAATCAGTGTATTTCACTCAGGCGAAAATAGCGAACAGAAACGGTAACCTTATATGACAATGCAAAAAGAATTATGACCTACTGTAGTTTCCGTATAACTTACCGAATCTATTCTAACAAACAGAAACGTGAACACAGGCAACTACATACACCGACGACCTGTGAGCGCTAGGAACTTTCGCTTGAAGATGCCACGTGTAAAATCTAACTAGTCATGCTACGATGCACCAGTTAAGGAGGTTTATGCGGTAATTGGTATTCTGATGTTAAATTACACTTAATGACGGCCAAGTCGAAGCGGAACCCGAGGAGTAGAATCGACAGATGAATCAGATTATTTCTTCTCTCTGTCATATTTGATGTCTATATGTCTGCGAATGTCTATGCATTAGCTGCTGTTAAATTTATTAATTGTTAAATTTACGCGATCTCTCTTTTTACAAACACAGACGCACGGATGCATAATTGATGATCAAGTAAAAGAGCGTGTACTTTATATATATATATATTATATAGTATATATATATTATCTAATATAATATATTAATAATATTATTACTTATAATATACTTATTATATTAATATGTAATATATCTCTATATTAATATAATATCTATATATATATATATTATAATTATTATATATACACACATATATAAATGTATATATATATATATATATATATATATATATATATATATATATATATATATATATATATGTGTGTGTGTGTGTGTGTGTGTGTGTGTGTGTGTGTGTGTGTGTGAAAATTACTTTTTGCCTGTAGAAAATGAGAGAGAAAGTGAGAGAGAGAGAGAGAGGAGAAGAAGAAGAGACGAGAGAGAGAGGAGAGGGAAAGAAATTAAGTTACCTGAATGACAATTGTTAGCAGGAGTAAAGTCACGGGTAATGTCTACATAATGGTTAAAAATCATTGTTACAAATATAAATAACCTAGTGCTTTAGATCCTTCAAGCATAAAAGAAAAAGCTACGTTTTCTTTGCTAGTGAAGAGAGCATTCTCTATATTTAACGCTTCTGCTTTCCAAATAGAATACAATTTTAATCGATTGTTTTTTTCACATACACATAGACATATATATATATATATATATATATATATATATATATATATATATATATATATATATATATACTATATATCTGGGTGTTCGAAATTAGAGACACCCCCATTCCACAGAACAAATGCAAAGTTACGAAGTTTTCTGCTATAACCTATCTCCAAATACATTATCTTAAGTTTCTATTATGCTGTTTTCATTTTACATTTCTTGTATTTTCAGACTGAGTGACGGAGTTAGATACAGCCATGGCTAACGACTTGGAGGAAATCAGATAGATTGATCGAATCTGGGCTATAACCTTCAGAGAGGCTAGGGATGCTGACACATCCTTCATTTTACGTTCCTGGATAGCTAAATACATTAAAAGAGATGAATCCTTTCCTAAAAGAAACTGGAACAAAAATCCCAATGACTGTCAAAGCGAAAAGAGTGAGAATCTTGGAAGGCCTGAAATCCTTTCTCAGGAGTCAAAAGACATCATAGCTGAGGCAGTGGGTAGACCAAGAAAGTCTTTACATAAATTGGCGCTTGAACTAGAAACAAAAAGGGGAAAGAAGAGAAGTTAAAGTGCTGTATATTGTGAGTTGAAAAAATCTGGTATCAAGCCATTTCATATTATCAGCAAGCCCAACATCACTCAGCAACAGAGAGAAGACCATGCATGATTTTGTGGTTCATTTCTTAAAGATTGGGATGAAGCTGACTTTCTCCATGTTGCCGCATCAGATGAATTCTTCATTTACACAGTCAGGAAGCCAAATCATAAAAATGACATCATCTGGGCCGCAAAGTTGGATGATATCAGTGATGACATGAGCTATCGCCAAGTTGTGAAATTTCCTGAATGTTTGGAAATTTTTCTCTGATTCATAGCCAAATGGTTAATGTGGATCATCAAAGAAAAAGGAAGGGCGAATACTTCAGAGAAACTGAGCTTACTGGTGGAGTATTCCTTTCCTCAAAGATCCTGAAAATGTATAATCTGTTGAAGAAGTCACATTTTTGCATGATAAGGCACTATGTTTAAAGGCTCTTCAGACACAGGAGCTGCTTCGAAATAGTGATATCGATTTCCTCTCGTCAAGTGAATTTCCAGGTAGCTCCCCTCACCTTAATGTTGTGAAAACATTGGTAGCATCTTAAAGGATTGTGTTGAAGCGCACACAGTGAACTATGATGGTATACCAAGCCTCAACTACCTACGAAGAGAGGTGGCCGAAGTGCTCAGGGAAATGGAGTTCGAGTCTCAGCTTTTTTGCGATTTGCTGATCATACCCCTCAAGAAAAGAATGCAGGCTGTGGTACAGGCAGATGGAGGCCACACAAAATATTAAATATTCAGAGAGAAACTTAAATAAATACCTGTTCTGATTGACTTTTGTATTTGTCCATTTCAATTTTAGTTTATGCTGAAGAGGGCTGGGGCTCTAATTTCGAAACGTATATATATATATATATATATATATATATATATATATATATATATATATAATATATATATATATATATATATATATGTATATATATATATATATATATATATATATATATATATATATATATATATATATATATATATGCCTTAGGCTACTAACCTCATCTTACAGACGTATGTCAAAACCAGAAGACTGACACCCTCTGTAGGAAGAATGCGTTTAAAAAAATTATAAGATAATGTTGTGTGGAAAATAATCTCTAAATCTGGAATCTACTGATGTAAACGGCCCCGACATGATTTTCGAAAGAAAATAGTACAGAAAAGGGAATAAACACGAAGAAATTAATACAAGTAAAAAATCTTATATACTAAAAAAGAAAGAGAATAAAAAACTATTAGAATTAAAAATCAAAGTGGAAAAAATGACTTTCACAAACCGCGGGCGTTTCCCAACGGCAGATTGTATGGATGCGTCTGGTCGATGACCACCAAGCAGAACCTGGAAGGTTCTGGTAATGTAAACATTAGCGTTACCAACCTCCGCTAAAGAATGAATAATTATTTAGATAATTTCTTTTGCGTTGCACTTGTTTTCTTTTTTTGCTCCGGAGCGACCTCGTTTGGTGTAGATGTACTTCAGCGACATTATTCATCACTAAGCAAAGACCACTCATTAAAATAAATGAGAAGGATTATGAAGAAAACTTTAGGATACTCAATAAGGCATAAGAATATTTTAATCTTATAAATGTCACAAACGCTTAAGAAAGCTATGACGTTTCTCCATCGCACCCAATACACATATGCACTATATATTTATATATATTATAATATATATTATATATAAGTATATATATTAATATATATAATAATATCGTATAATATAATATATTATATATTTATATATATATATATACTATATATATATATATATCATATATATATATATTATATATTATTATTTATTATTATATTATTATTATCTTAATATTATTATATTCATCATTTTCATTATTATTATTATTATTATTATTATTAATTATTATTATTATTATTATTATTATTTTTTGGTAGAAGACCCTCTTTTAGGCAAATACTGTTAAAAAGAATGGCAGAATTAAGCGAGTTGATTTTATATATTGTTTTTTCTATTTTCCTTACAATTCGCTTCTCAGGCTCAGTGATGTTTCTGAGTAACTGGCCAATATTCATATTGGGAATTTTCAAAAAATTATAAATGCTGAAGGTGATCTTTTATTAGAACAGGATATCAGGTCCAGGTCAAGCAGGGGTCGTCGTCAGTGCCGGTATTATTCCGTCGGCGTAGCTCAGTTCGGGGCCGGGTCGTCTTCGGTTTAAGGGCTGGTATTGGTGCTGGTATAGTATAGTATAGCTGGTATCACGTGACGTTTCGACACGTCACGTGATACCAGCTATACCAGCTATACCAGCCCTTAAACCGAAGACGACCCCGGCATCGAACTGAACTACGTCTACGGAATAATACCGGCACTGATGACGACCCCTGCTTGACCTGGACCTGATATCCTGTTCTAATAAAAGATCACCTTCAGCATTTATAATTTTTTGAAAATTCCCAATATGAATATTGGCCAGTTACTCAGAAACATCGCTGATCCTGAGAAGCGAATTGTAAGGAAAATAGAAAAAAAAAACAATATATAAAATCAACTCACTTAAATCTGCCATTCTTTTTAACAGTATATTATTATTATTATTATTATTATTATTTTATTATTATTATTATTATTATTATTATTATTATTATTATTATTATTACTCAGAAGATGAAACCTAATCATATGGAACAAGCATAAAGGGGTCACTGATTTGAATTTCAAGCTTCCCAAGAATATGCTGATCATTAGGAAGAAGTAAGAGGAGGTACAGGGAAATGATTGATTGATTTATAGATATTTGGCGTCGCAACTGCTAATGGTTATTGACGCCACTACAATGGAATATATAAAGCATATGCATGCATATCTAAACGAACAAATACATTCATACCCACATACATACACACACAAAACAAAATTATTGACATAAAATAAACAAACATTAAAAACTCATTTGAATTAAATAAAATAAAATTGGTAAAGGAAAATCCCCATGAAAAAAATTAATGGATAATCGTAGAACCTATTAAATTTAAGAGATTAATAATAAAAAGTAATTCTTATTTAAAATACCAAAGGTATTATAAAATTAAACAGGGCACTTTCATTAAAATCTGCCCCTAAAATCTTGGTAAGGGAAAAACCACCTTCAGTTCCCTTGTAACCTGGAGGAATGTACCCCTTTCTCTCATCTGACAGACTGTGGCTCTCATTATCAGTTGTTTGACTGTCAATGGCACCAAGCAGTCGTTACAATAAAGCGGATGATCCCCACTCATCACAAAGGCCATGTGTCATTTTTGTATGACCTATTCTAAGCCGACTGAGTATTACTTCCCTTTGGCTAGTCATGGATGAATACTCCCAAGGAAAGATAGTGGCAGGTATTTCTTTCACTTATTAAAAAAGATTTAAAAATTAACAAATAGATAGAAATGTATGAAAATGGAAGAAGAATAGTATCTGGGTAGTAATGTATTGCAGCTTCGCTTGAACTTCTGTAGTTCCAATTGCACGACTTCCTCTGGAAGGCCGTTCCGCAGTCCAACGGTGTGAACAATAAAAAGTCCTCTGGTACTAAGAGGTTCGACAGCGAGGCACCTTTTTTGCATTCTGGTGCTGTTCAGCTAATCTAGTTACTCTCGGCAGATAAAGGGGACAGGGATCAGTTATGAATGTGTAAAAACTTATGAAAAAGTGACAAGCAAGACACCATCCGTCGATGGTGCAAGTCATAACTGCTGCTATTAAGGAAACAGAAACCTACCACCACAAACCATTGTATCAAAAAGAGATAACTCTCTGGCAGAAGCAGATATCCACACCGGAGAACAGTATAACAGTATTTAAGTAAAGGGAGTACAAATGACCTAGAACAGATATAAATATATGAGGCCTTACAAACACTACTCAATTATCGTGCGGCATTTGCTGAAACTTTCATTAAACGTTTCTCAAAAGTTAGATGCGAGTCAAAGGTTACATCTAGAATAGATAAAGCTTCAGATTCGCTCAGCAAAGTTCCAGCCACCTGAAGGGGATGATAGGGTGGGAAATCTGTACAAGATCTGCTACTGAATAGTGTTTTCGTTATGCTTGAGTTCAGCCTCATACCCCACTGACTACACCATTCCCTGATCTGGTCCATGTCCCGATTGAGGCTGAGGTAGTTTCGTTTCTCAAAATTTGAGACTATTACACCCACAAGTGTTGCATCATCGGCCCACTGAACACTTCAGGCCAACAGCTATGTCACTTGTATACAATAGAAAGAACAGTGGCCCAAGAAAACTGCGCCTTGGAACTCCAGGCACAATAGGTCATGATTCACTAAAGACTCCGTCCACAGCAACTCGCTAGTGCCTATCTGTGAGGAAACCTTGAAGTAATCCTAAAACTTATCCACCCACTACAGGATTCTGAAGTTTATAAATAAGAGACATGTGACTGACTAAATCGAAAGCAGCACTAAAATCTATCTGAATTCCTCTGCCCTAAAACCCTTATCAAGGTTCCCTTGCAAATGGCATGTCAACTCTAAATAGGATCGCAGGTACCTAGATGACTCCTATATGCATATTGGCTATCACCTAACAGTCATTAGATTCAATATATATATATATATAATATATATATGATATATATATATGATATATAATATCATATATATTTATAATATATGACTGGTAAAAATGCTCTGTTATAACAGAATTCCTTCTAATAATAGGAGCCCATCAAAACACCAAAATATAGAGAGAGAAATACTATATTTCAGAGACTTCTGTCTCCCTCTTCAGGTAGATGAATAAGTAAAGTTACAGAAAAGGTGGCATTTAACCAAGAGGTCCATCCACAGGTAAGCCAATTTAGGTCACTTCCGCTGATAATCTTTCTTTAATATTCTTGTCGATGATATCTGAGTCCCTTGCTCCCTTTGAGATATTCAATACCTGCCTCTCTTTAATCAAGGCCGATTCCATCATTTGGCTCTTGTACCGGCAGTTGCTGCTATAAATTACACGTGACAAATGCCAGTTTATACTATGGTTATGTTCATTTATATGATTGGAAATAGCTGAGTTCTGTTGTCCATACCTAACTGACCGTTTATGCTGTATTAATCTCTGGTGAAATGATTTTCCTGTAAATCCGATGTAAGATTGTTCACAGTCCAGGCATGGGATGGGATTTCGTAAACGCCTGTGTCCTTGAGAGAGAGAGAGAGAGAGAGAGAGAGAGAGAGAGAGAGAGAGAGGAGAGAGAGTGCTTCCTCCTGTTAGAGTATTTTGAATGTGCTTTTAATACGTCCTCAGAATCGGACCCTTGGGGGATGCTATTATCAAGATGCATTAATCATTATTTCATATAAAAATGTGCGTAACTAATACAACAACAACTACTGTCATTCTTTTATATTATCTTCGTTTACCTAAATTGTTTTATAAAATGTTGCTTATTGTGCCTAGAAATGTCTTGTACTGATAGCAATGACAATGTTTTATTTTTGACACCACCATAAAGGTGGGGAAAAATTGCTGTTACATAGTAACGTTAAATTTTTAATATTCAATATTAAACTTAATATTATAAGCAGTGAAGAGAAAATGGTTTTATTTTTAGTAGTGAAAAGAATCCTTTCTCTGTGCATTTTGATTTGGCTTTTCCTATTGTCTGGATATTTTAGAAAATATCTATTAAAAATATCTTTTGTAGGTTTTCTGCTTTCTTTGTTTTTGAATTTCGAGAAATCTTGTGGTCTTACTCTCTGCCTATCATCCTCTGACCTCGTAGCGAGAGGTAGCACACAAGGCTCATAACCCAGTCGACCAGTGTTCGAATTTGGGGCTAGGAGGGACCGATACAAGCGCGTTTTCTTATAAATCCAGTTTATCGGGAAACTCCGTCAATGAATTGGGTAAGAGCTTGTTCAAGTGTTGCAGCTGCCCGCTCGTTGAGAGAGAGAGAGAGAGAGAGAGAGAGAGAGAGAGAGAGAGAGAGAGAGAGAGAGAGAGAGAGATAAAAGAACAAACGCCAAGGTTAAGCGCTCCGTTAAAATGTATAGTCATATTATTAAAGTGGAAGGACTTGACGAGGGAATTTCCATTCCTTCCCATGGAGAGGAAATCATTCATACAATACTCATTGCTTTCAATAACCAATACAAAATGACAGAATCCTTACAGGGGAAGGTCTTGAAGAGGTAATTCGCGACACATCCGAACGGGTTAGATCATTCTGCACGCATGCGCGCTCTTGTTAAATCCAGTCCAGAGCTCGGTGTAAACCATTGAACTCCTCACCTAAGTCAAACTATTGCTTCACCGGTCTGTCAAACTCTGGCTTGTCTGGGAAGAGCGCCCATAATCACTGAGTTAGTTTGCTAATCGATTCTTACATCTGTTCAAACAACTCCTGCTGCAACTGTGGTTATTTTTGTCAAAGTAATTATATATTTATCCTGACTTCGAGAGTGGTAGCTCTAGACATTCAGAACCGATTCTGTGAAGATCAGCCTGACGCATGGATTAGTGTTCTGTCCTCGCTATTTCATAGGGAATGGTGAGGACAGAATGTTTTTCTGAAACAAAACAAAAGGAAAGCAAGTAATAAATCTAAGGAAAATAAAGAAAATCTAGAGATATACAGAAATGGGTTCCAGACAGCACTTTGAAAGGTGAACCCGTGGCATGCTTGCACACAGGGGCATTCTGACGACCTCTAAGGTAGGTTCCAGATGCATTTTTGCCAAGTTTCTGTAAGGGTAATGATATTAGTATAGGCGCCGAGGCTAAAAGACACAGCTCTTGGCTCACGTTTGGTAGAGTTGACTTCGTTGCTGACCTACCGCCCACCCATGAGTCCATCCAGTTGGTTTGTGGTCTGAGGAACACGTCATTCTCACTAGACGCCAGGTCAGCAATCAAGCTTGTCAGTCTCAGGAATTCCTTCTGTAACCATCGCTCTTCTAATAAGTTTTCCTCTTGAACCTGCTGCAGAGAGCTTCCTCTTTTTCGCATTGCTATGTCTAAACTTTCCTTCCATCTTTTCTTTGCTCTCACCACAGTTCTTCTTCCATTTAACATCCATTACAAAAAATTCTTGGGACATATACCCTCCTTCATTCTTTTCACGTAGCTAAACCAACGTAGCTGTCTAATTTCAGCAAGCTTTATTTCATATTCTGTCTAGCCTTGTAACACCGTTTATCAATCTGAGTACTTTCATTTATGCTGCTTGAAATTGGCTTCTAGTTCTTGATGTTAATGTCCGTATTTCTTGGGTATAGGTCAGAAGTGGTCTCAATATAGTGGTGTGAATTATTGTTTTTAGTTTTCGTGGTATATTCCCATCTTTAATTAGTGGCTAAAGCAGATACAACTTTATTCTAATTTTGTTGATCTGATGGTATATTAATAATGCCTAGATATTTAATATTTGTGCACTGGAGTAAATCCTGGCTCTTCAAGGAGATGTTCATATCTCTAGATGTTCTTGATAACAGAATAATATCCGTTTTTTCTTTGCAGATTTTCATTCCGCTGTTTGTTAGGGTGTTGTTCCATTCTTCCAGTTCACTTTGAAGGTTTCCCCTTGTTCCAGCTATCATTGTATGGTCATCTGCATACATTAGGTCAATGACCTTATCTTTATTAGGATTTCTCTCATACACTTATCCAGAAATAGTATAAACAATAATGCTGAGAGTTGTCTGCCCTGCTTGACAACTGGTTTGACATCAAACCAGTAATCATTTTCAGTGAGGGTCTTCACTCCACATTTAGAATTAGGGTATGTGTGGAAAATTGCTTTCTTACGTTTTTCTGGGATCACAGTATTCGTCATTCATTGCATGCCCTATTTTGTGCCTGGGAACACGATCGAAGGCTTTCTAGTTTCTAGAAAAACAGTATATTCATCTCCATTCCACTCCCCGAGGAACACATCACTGTTTACAATTCTGGAGTTTCATGAAGATCTGCTTAAATTAAATCTCTTATAGGGGATTGTGGTTGTATTTATACATATAAAAAAGAGAGTAATAGTAGTGCAGAAGATAAGAGGCAATTCGAAAAGCTATTAGATATGCTACTAGAATACAACATTCAACAAATAAATCCCCTGCCAACAAGAAAGGAAAATACTTTAGACTTAGTATATGTGAACGAGGTGAATTATGTTAAAGAAATAATAGTTTATAATGCGAGTATTTCAGACCATAATGTCATAGAATTAACAGTCCATTCCAAAGCAAATGAAAACAGAGATAAGCAAGAAATGAAAAAGTGGGAAGGATAAGGAAAATACAACTTCTACAGTAAAAATATAAAATGGTCAGAAATAAATGAAGAATTAAACAAAGATTGGGGTAACATTTTCGTAAGTGATGACATAAGGGTAAATACGGAGATATTATATAAAATATTAGAGAAAATAATGGATAAATATACACCGAAGAAGAAAAGTAAACATCAGTCATGCATACCAAGAGGCAGAAGGATCTTGTTCCAGAAAATCTGAAAGTGGAAAAAAAGGTCTTGCAAAAGAAAAAAATGCATGGAAAGTTATAGAACTAAAAAGTAAGATAGAAAATGCAGAGCAAAACATTATACAATCAAAAGAAAATGAAAAACGGTACTTGGAAGAAAAAACCATAGTAAATATCAAGCAAAACCCCAAACTATTATACTCGTACGCGAAAAAGATGATTAAAAGAAGAAGAGAAATAGGCCCTCTAAGAATTGAAGGGAGATTAAAGAATGAAAGAAAAGAAATATGCAACATATTGGCAGAACGATATAAGAGAGAATTCACCCCTAGAATTGATAATGAAGATAATGATATAGAAGTAAGGGACGAAAATAGTGAATATTTAGCTGACATAGATATTAATGAAGCTGATATTGTGCAGGCTATTAATGAAATTAAAAATGGAGCTACTGCAGGCCCTGATGGTGTCCTTGCTATTTTGTTAAAGAAAGTAGTTCATTCTGTCGCAAAGCCACTTGCAATATTATTAAGACAAAGTGTAGATACAGGCAAGATTTATGATGAGCACAAATTAGCATATATTACCCCTACTTTCAAAAGCGGATCAAGACTAGAGGCAAGTAATTATAGGCCTGTGAGTCTAACAACACATATTATGAAAGTGTATGAAAGGGTAATGAAGAAAAATATGAAACATTTAATGAATAATAATTTGTTTAATATAGGGCAACAAGGTTTCGTACCCGGAAAAAGTACCCAAACCCAACTGTTAGTCCACCGTGAGAACATATACAAAAATATGAAAAGCGGAAATGAAACAGATGTGGTTTATCTAGACTTTGCAAAAGCTTTTGACAAGGTAGACCATAATATATTAGCGAAGGAAATTAGAAAACATAATATAGTGGATAAAGTAGGAAGATGGTTGAAAGAATTTTTACACAACAGAAAACAGATAGTTATTGCAAACGATGAGAAATCGGATGAAACTAAGGTAATGTCCTGTGTGCCACAAGGTACGGTGTTAGCTGCATTACTGTTTGTTATTATGATTGCAGACATAGACAGTAATGCTAAGGACTTGGTAGTGAGTAGTTTCGCCGATGACACAAGAATAAGTAGAGAAATTACTTGTGATGAAGATAGGAACGCGCTACAAAGAGACCTTAACAAAGTATATGATTGGGCAGAAGTAGGTAGGATGGTATTTAACTCTGATAAATTTGAATCAATAAATTATGGAGACAGAGAAGGAAAGCTATATGCATATAGGGGACCTAATAATGAGACAATCACAAATAAGGAAGCAGTTAAAGACCTTGGTGTGATGGTGAATAGGAACATGTTATGCAATGATCAAATAGCAATTCTATTGGCAAAATGTAAAGCAAAAATGGGAACGTTGTTACGGCACTTCAAAACAAGAAAAGCTGAACGCATGATTATGCTTTATAAAACATATGTTCGCAGTCCACTTGAATATTGCAATATGATATGGTACCCACACTATCAAAAGGATATTGCACAAATAGAGAGTGTACAAAGGTCCTTTATAGCTAGAATAGAAGAAGTTAAGGAACTTAACTACTGGGAAAGACTACAATCATTAAAATTATATAGTCTAGAAAGGAGAAGAGAACGCTATATGATAATTCAGGCATGGAAACAGATAGAAGGAATAGCCGAAAACATCATGGAGCTAAAAATATCAGAAAGAGCAAGCAGAGGTAGATTAATAGTGCCCAAAACTATACCAGGAAAAATAAGGAAAGCACACAGAACATTAATCCACTACGCACCAGCATCGATAATGCAGCGTCTATTCCATGCGTTGCCAGCTCATCTGAGGAATATATCAGGAGTGAGCGTAGATGTGTTTAAGAATAAGCTCAACAAATATCTAAGCTGCATCCCAGACCATCCAAGACTGGAAGATGCAAAATATACCGGAAGATGTACTAGCAACTCTCTGGTAGACATTAGAGGTGCCTCACACTGAGGGACCTGGGGCAACCCGAACAAGATGTAAGGTCTGTAAGATCACCTCATCATCATTTCCTTTTTTCCCATTTCGCTGAACAAATAGAAAGAAAATATAAGCACCATGTTAGTCCTCCGTTTTGAGGTTGCCCCGAGGTCTTGAGGTGCATATCATCGTGTTATTTTGTTTGAAATAACTGTATACGCAGAGATGTTATACTCTTTCTTGTTCTTTTTTTTCACTGCATGACCTTGAAAAGATGGCAGTATTTTGGATTAATAGTATTAGGTGTTCATAGATAGCTTTCCTGTATACTTTGAAGACTTTATGTAACAAGTAATTAATATTACACACACACCTACACACACACTATATAACTATATATATATATATATATATATATATATATATATATATATATATATATAATATATATATATATATATATATATGATGTGTGTGTGTGTGTGCGTGTGTGTATATGCATATACAGATAGATAGATCATTTTGTGCGCAAGCGCATGTGAGTGTACAATGGAATTACATCTTCAATATCAATATGAATACGATTGCATAAATATGAACACAAACAGTAAAATACTCCTCTGATCAATGTTTGTATGCATTCATCCATCTACAAAGTATGGAAAAACACCAGGATACCGAAACCAGTCAACATTAGCAATCCCAAAGTAATGTACCTAGGCTAAGAAACACTACGCCAATTAGTTTACCTCATCAAAGGAGTTCATTAAGTTCACAGATAACGACATAATAAATTGGAGAAAAGTAATACCAAAACGACGTAAACGTCAGACTGTTTTTCAAGGCAGATGCGACGTCACTCACTGTTTCGCTAATTCGGTGGTCACTACTGATCACACAAAGTAGTTTCTCCGAGTCATCTTGAGATGATTCTGCAGTTTTCAGCAAGAAATAAGTAATGCGCCGAAGTTTCTTCTGGGCAATCGAGCTTTCTGTACAGAGTACATTGCTCATGAAAGTTTCAGCCACGGCCCAGTGGTGGCCTGTCGTGTAGCGTTGCCAGACACTCGATTATGGCTAACTTTAACTTTAAATAGAGTCAAACTACTGAGGCTAGAGGGTTGCAATTTGGTATGTTTGATGATTGGAGGGTGAATGATCAACAAACCAATTAGCAGCCCTCGAAAACTAAAACTAAGACGTTAACCTAAGACACTGAAATCACAAGAAAAGCCTTGTAATCATTACAAGCCGAAAATACAAGTAAGCAGGAGTGGCATAGTATGATGAAATGACTGGCAAAACATGACTAACATTACATGCTGAGATATATACATATATTATATATATATATATATATATATATAATATTATATATATATTATATAATATATATTACAAAATTCTCTTTGACATCCTAATACGAGAAACAGTGTAAACAGCGCATCCCAAGAGAAAGTAGATTCTCAGGTTCAAGAAGGGGGGGGGGGGGGGGGTCGGGAGAAGAGTGGGGGGGAGGGGGGGACACGCACGAAAACACTTTCCGGGTGACTGAGACGCTATCCAATTGACAAGTGGAATACGTCTAATGACACGTTTTCAAGCAAATGGCGGATGCAACGTTTGCAGACTTCGTTGCGGAAGAAGGAAAAAATATCAAGATTGTTTAAGTATTGTGATGTGTTGTATTTTTTTTAAGTCTGCAGCGTTGATATTATTGATGCTACTATTGTTGTTGGCAATGTTGCTATAGTATACTGTCTATATTTTTCATTCTTGTTCTTAAGTTAATTAATTTCGTGCCTCTCCTTAATGTAGCGGATGCTTTTTCCGTGTTCTTGTGGTCAGTCATTCATCATAAAATATAAATACTTTTTTGGCTACAAAATGCGAAAATAATTTTTGCTTAATTTCTGTCATAGAATGAGTAGGCTGTGTTGTTGATCTTTATATAAGAATAATAACGCGATGATCATTCATATATTTTTCATGTTTAACGACAGTTTCTGGGTAACGAACGTTCAGATTTGCCGTTTTCTAACTCGGCCAACTTCTCTCACCACTGGGTTGTGAATTAGTATACTGAATGTAGGCACTTTATGCGAGCATATAGTATACGATTGTAAAGTCCCCTACAGTCTGGACTTGCCGTCTCGGCCATCTCTCAGACATCTTATTTTTCATCCCTTGTATGGTAACACAAGTCTCGCCATCATAAAGCAAAAGTGACTTCAGAGTTATTTTCGGATAGAAATCGCACACCTTTTTTTGCGAGGCATTGAAGTCTAAGTTTTTATTTATTTCAGAATATAAATCAAATTGTTTACCTTATTATTTTAGGATGTAATGATAGCCATGATTTACCAGCCATTTCATCATGCAATGCCACCCCCGCTTACTCGTCATTTCGGAGTGTAATGCTGATGAGGTTTTCCTTGTGATTTCAGTGTCTTGAGCTAATGCCTGCCAGGTTTAGCATTCTGTAAAAGGAAACTATTGAGAAGGTTTTTTGTCTCTCAGTCCGCAGCCCTCTAGCCTCAGTAGTTTTGATTTTATTTAAGGTGAAAGTTAGCCGTGAACTTCGTCTGGCAACATTACACGACAGGCCACCACTGGGCCGTGGCTGAAACTTTCATGAGAAATGTACTCTTACAGAAAGCTCGATTGCCCAGAAGAGACTTCGGCGCATTACTTATTTTTGTTGAAAACTGCAGAGTCATCTCAAGATGACTCGGGGAAACTACTTTGTGTGATTAGTAGAGACCACCGAATTAGCGAAACAGTGAGTGACGTCGCATCTGCCTTGAAACACGGTCTGACGTTTACGTCATTTCGGTATTACTTTTCTTCAAGTTATTATGTCATTCACCGTGAACTCAACAGACTCCTTTGATGAGGTAAACTGATGTCTCTTAGCCTGGCTACATTAATTTGGGATTGCTAATGTTGACTGGTTTCGGTATCCTGGTGTTTTTCCATACTTTCTAGATGGATGAATGCATGTATGAATACATACAAACATTGATCAGAGGAGTACTTTACTGTCTGTGCTCGTGTTTATGCAATCGTATTCATATTGAAGATGTAATTCCTTAGTACACACACACATGTGCTCACGCAAACAATTATCTATCTGTGTATATATATATATATATATATATATATATATATATATATATATATATATATATATATATATATATATTATATGTATGAATAACTGAATCACGAAAGTTAGGAACGTGATAAATCAATAAATAAAGGTATATGCCACGAGGGAAAATAAACAACGGAGTATCTGCGAGATCTTTCGACGTTCAAACGTCCTTTACTAAGCAGATGAACTGACTTACATGAGGAAATGACAATACACGAAAGGTCGTATAACTGACAGGTAGGGATTATAAAGAGATTAGTACCTAGAATCCGACACACCTGGAAGATGAGTAACCTTCCCAAACAAGCAAAAACATGGGTACAATTAAAAGTTTAAGACAATCTCCTCAGACACAAGGACAAGACAATTAAAGGATTATTATAGGTGACAGCTATTCAAAACTTTGGTAAACAAAAACATATTCACAGTACATATTCACAATAAATATTAAGCATATATATACAACAAAGATATCTCTAAGGCAACTAATTTTTATTTAAGTCTGTAATTATATCTTTGAAGTCATTCTTAAATATGTTACAAATGCAAGGGTCTAAATGAAACAGGCCACGACTAATATTGAAATTACAAAGAATCTGCTTTAATACAACTTACTCCTCATTGTAATTTCAATATCAGTCGTGGCCTGTTTCATTTAGACCCTTGCATTTGTAACATGTTTAAGAATGACCTCAAAGATATAATTACAGACTTAAATAAAAATTAGTTGCCTTAGAGATATCTTCGTTGTATATGTATGCTTAATACATATACATATGCTCGTGTTGATTTATTCTCACCATGGTGTCTCCCCCTATCAACACCAGGTTATCAGGTAAAGTGTGAAGTTAATGGTTCAGGTAGTCACTCATTCTTACATTTTCTGATTCTTTCTAATTTCATTGCTAAAAGCAACTTATGATCCTTAGTCTTTCCCCCAAGCATCACTTCCAGTCATTGTACCACGTATGTGCTCCTCCCTTTTTGTTCTTTGATGCTGTCAGCCTCCTCCACAATGCTATTTGAATGATCAAGTGTCCCTGTTGTGAATAGCGTTGCTATGGTTACTGGGACATAACATAAAATCTTGTGTAAGCTATTATCCTACACCCTTGTGATTACCCTGTAAGGTAACTCTACCAAATGGAATGGAGTTTAATATTGTCAAGCAATCCCCGTTCCCTTACACATTTGTAGCAGCATATTTATGTTGTAATGCGATCTACGTGCAGATATCTGCCACGTGCCTTGTTGTTAGAAGTGGATTCTTGTAATGTGACTCTGGGAGCTCATCATATCTCTGCTGCCTTTATTTCCACCGAGACAGAGTAGTATCGGTCCCCACCAGTCCACAGTAGTGAGCCGATCTCGCTGCCTTTAGTTCTCTTGGAGCAATGAAATACATGTAAGCATGTTAAACCTCGAAGTTTACCTAATTTCCTTCACTCTGAAGTAGACTCTAAGCCTGGTTCCTAATTAATTTTTGGCCTTCAATCATCGCAACTCAGATCCGTTGCACTTGAAAGTAACCACAAATATAACAATATATATATATATATATTATATATATATTATATAATATATATATATAATATATATCAGGCTATAAATGTCCTTAAATATCCAATTCGCTCTACCTCGGGAGTAAAATATTTTCATATATATTAACCGAAGGGGAATTTTTTAGTTGATAATAAAATCTATCAACTAAAAAATTCCCCTTCAGTTAAGATATTATGAAAATATATTAATTCCGAAGTAGAGCGAATTGGATATTAAAGGAAATTTGCAGCTCGATGTATCTATATGAATCTATGTGTATCTGAAAGATGAGATAATGTAAGCCTTACGGATTACCCCATCGGCTTCATCCCTTAACAAGAAAGAGCCAAAGTTATGAAAGCGACCAGGTCCCTTCGGAATTCCTGACTTATCCCAAAGGATCTTTTCAGTTTAGGCCATTTCCCTACATCCTACAGGTGGCAGGATAAGACCGGCGATGGAGGGATTGAAGGAAAAGGAAGGATTCGATTTTTCTCGAAAAATCTTCTAACAGGATATTGACAATTAATTGGTCAATTAATTATTTCTATAAACTGGCATCGCACAAAGAAATATTAATCAAACACGAGTAAAATCAATAGTATTATTATGAATATTTCAGTCTGAATGTGACTCAGTTCTTTGTCAAACATCATAAATGAACCTAGTTTTCATGTATGAAGAAGATACAAGTAACATAAGACTTTTTACATATCAGTTCTGAGTGGGATGCTGTCCTTTGTCATTTATCTAAGGCACTTTAATGGTATTTCAAATATTTGGTATTATTTGGAAAAATATTTTGATAGAAGTTTAAGTATGGTTTTAAATCCCGATTCATATTAAAGAAAACTATCTTGCAGACGAACGTGGAACGAAGTAATTTCCTCTACAATTATTTCACCGATAAATAAAGCAAAGACATCCGGCAGACGCCTCTGCAAAAATGAAACTTTTCTGGTAGCATTACAGGATAACATATATATATATATATATATATATATATATATATATATATATATATATATATGTGTGTGTGTGTGTGTGTGTGTGTGTGTGTGTGATGGATGTGTGTGTGTGTGTATATATTTTATACATACATACATACATATATATATATATATATATATATATATATATTATATATATATATATATATATATATAAATCATATATGTGTGCAAGCTTTCAAAGCTTGTTACTCCCTAGATAAAAGTAAGATACAGAGTATGTACAGGATACATGGTTCAGAAGTTAAGATGATGAGAGTGATATTTATATACTGAAAGCAAAGTGTGTTGTAATATGTAAATGTGACGTTAATTGCTTTACGTGAAGTAGGGTCTGACGCAAGGCTTGGTATATCTTCATGGCAGTCGAATATTTTCATGGATGAAAGACGTAAGCGAATTGACAGATGATGGTGCAGTTAAGTGATAATAAAGGAGGGGTCACGAATGGAGAAGGGAGGTTAAATGTTTGTTAATAAATCAGCGTCAATTGCAGACGGTAAAGAAAAAGTGCAGAGATTGGTGAAAAATGGGAAAGTATGTGTGTGCAAAAGAAAGGTGAAAGTGCATGATGTAAATCTGAGGATATGATGGAAAATGGAAAACTGGAAGACCGAGCATTAGAGGCTACGATAGACGATGGAAGATTGGAGCTTATTGATTCATGAATTTAAGCAAGGCTGGAAAGAGAGATCAGAGTGTTCCAAGGTGGCTGGGAGAAATGGAGAGAATTGGAGAATGAAAGGTTGCCGAAAAATGGGTACTACGATATGCGCGTTTTAAGATTGAAGGGGAGCAGGAATCCTGGTAGGGTTGGTTGGATGAGGCGAAAGACATGTTCGAATGGAGAGGCCTTCTCTCGGTAGAGTCGGAGATGCACCATGCAAAGGAGCGTAGATGCATTCCTAATGAACCTTCTATGCATGCAAATGAGGAGGCTGATGTTGCCAAAGATTTTATAGATTAAGCGGTCAAATGATGAATGTCGCTGAATTTTAGTTTGTTTTCATCTCATCGGAGGACACACCTTAATATATGGAAGACTTTACTGGAATATATATATATATTATATATATATATATATATATGATATATATATATATATCATATATAGTAGATATTATACACGAACAGCCACACACACATATAGCCCTAAGTGTGTGTATGTGCGTTGATTGATATCCCTAGAAAAAGGCTTTATTTCCTTAAAAACAGATCAACAACGGCATGAAAAATATCTAAGATAACTGAAATAATTAGATCATAGCGACAGCTTCTAATATCTGTTCGTTAACAAAGAACATAAGGTATTTTATAGTAATTGCATTAATTTCTCCTCGCATAAAAACTACTATGATCGATAAATTACGCTGAAAACACTTCTGATTGAACTATTTTGATAGGAATTTCAATAAAGAATAAGATAAAAAAAAATGAAGAAGTAGTCTTGTGAGCTGTCCTAGAGAAAATAGGTCACGTGTCCGTTCCCAACCCTCCACCCAGCACCTAACCTATTTTGGGGACTGGGCCCACCAACTCCCAGAGGAGTCCCACCCCATCCAAGACTCCGACAGTCGTTATCCTGTTCTTAGGAACGACAGGCATTTCCAAGCACGCAAGATATATTGCCCTCAAAAAGGATGTAGGCCTACGAAGCTCCCCTTAGCGACAAAAGTTAGGCCTAAAACACGAAAGCACATCCCAGTCGCCAAGGTCGAATTTTCATGAAAACCTGTAAGATTTTCATCCTAAATTAATTCACACCCGCCGTCTTTCTGGTGGGAAGGATCTCGGGAAATGCATTACGTATACGTTTACCTGTAAATTCAAGGATAGGCCTACGGATTTCTCATAGGGACTTTCTCCTGCCTTTGTAATAAGAGACGCTTCTTCAGGTGGATTGACGGCACTAAAGCCAAGACCACAAAGAGAGAGAGAGAGAGAGAGGAGAGAGAGAGAGAGAGAGAGAGAGAGAGAGAAATGTGTTCGTTTAAAGTTTCATAATTAATGGTTCTTAAATATGTCAATTGCGATTTTAATAGTACTTTAAGGTTAAGAGAGAGAGAGAGAGAGAGAGAGAGAGAGAGAGAGAGAGAGAGAGAGATTTACTTGATGCTATAAGAATCATCTGATGAAAGAGACAATAAGAATCTCATATTTATCCGTTTACAGTTGTAGTTAGTGAGTAAAGTAAAGTATCTATATACTTGCTGTACATTCACGTTTTTCTGTTGAGTAAACATAAGAGTATGGATTGCGAGGCAAATTACTGCACACACGCGCACATACGAACATAAACACACACACATATATACATGTGTGTGCGCGTGCATTTATGCTTCAGTTACCTTTAGGCTCTGAAACCCTAATCTCATAGCTTGCCTGAATGTCCCAACACCGTCAAGAAAATATATATGAACTTCAAATTTTTTGCTTACTATGATGAACTGTTCATGACCATAATATGTGGTCGAATGTGCCCACACGTAAGGGCGTGGGTAGTTGTCATGTGTTTTCGCTTGAGCACCCGGGTCCCTGTCTCTCTGGGTGTGTTCACAATTCAGGAACTTTTCTGGTTCCGCATCAGACAACAAACCTCGCTGAACCTACTCATAAATGAGATAATCTGGTTACATTGATCAGATTTTCGTTAACACAAAGGATAAATGTGAAGCAATCTTCACTCCTCGATTTATTCGTATTTTTGGTTGCGGTTTCTTGGGAAAACATTTATTCGAACCTTGGATAGAAGTAGAAGTCCGGCATCACTTCTTGTTGAGACGAATGCACTGTACTTACTTCCATGCGGCTGCGATTTACCTTGAATTCCGGTTGTCCAAAAGATGATCAAGAAAGACGCTGACGAGAATGTTTGTTTGACTTTACGTACTGGGAAGTGAGTTTTTTTTTTTTTTTTTTTTTTTTTTTTTTTTTTTTTTTTTTTTTAACGTTAGTTTTTCTCACGGGAGATGAAAGTATGCCTGACAGGAATTCATTCGAGCAAAACAACTCAAGAGAACGTTTTTCCTGCAATTTTCGTTCTTCACAATGATCGGTTCTTATTAGTTGGTCTTCGACTGACTGATAATGTATTGCTGCACTGGTATAACTGATCGTTGCTCCTTTTGTCACGTTCGAACGAGCGTTGTATTTGTTAAGCCTTCCGATAATTGCATTATTCAATATCTTGTAGACGCATCTTAATATACAATGAAATATGAAAATTTTTACATAATACGTATCAGAGTTCACTTTCAACCATTGTTCACTATGCATGAAAGATGACATAAATAATTATTTGCACCGTTTCCGTAACGTCCTATATAACGACTAAATTACCTCTTATCCGTGAGAGGAAAGAGAGAACTTTTGTGAATCAAGTGTCTTCTCTCTCCATCCGAGAGAGAAAAGTCCGAGAAAGTTCTAGGAAAGTACTGGCTCTCAGTTCCAGCAGATCTCTTAAGGTACCGGTTTGAACATGATTGAGGTTGAATTACTCTTTTCTATACAAGCTCTTTCTAAGATATTAATCATTAGTCTTTATATATACTAGCATTCTCTCTCTCTCTCTCTTTTACATTCTTGATAACCTCTGACCATGTTACATGTCTCATTAGCATAGCGTTTATCTCTATCTCCGACATACACCCACAGGCACACAATTGCCAATTACTTTACATGCTCTTCCTGCGATGAAAATATCACAGCCATTAAGTTCTCTCTCTCTCTCTCTCTCTCTTCTGATTCCGCTCTATTTATTCCGCCCCGATAATTCCTTAATTGGCAGCGCAAACAACCATCTGTCAAGATGAGTACAAACATGTCAAAAGGCAAAACGCAGCATTAACTCATGTTTGTGGGAAAATTTAAATGCTAAATAAACTGAGTGGCATTTCTGATCCAGTTCCAATAAAGGTCTGGAGGAACATACATGACTATGGTTAGAGAAGACTTTCGTCACTCTATGTATTTCTTTCATTATGTTTTTATATTAAATTTTGCTCATGTCAGTTAGTGTTTGATTTATTTTGTGAATATTAGTTTTCTTTGTCAGAAAAGAGCAGGCAGTCACTTTTGATAACTCTTTTGTCATTTTCTCTTAATCTTATGAGACTAGACGTTATAATATGATAACATATATAATATATATATATACATATTTATATATATATATATATATATATATATATATATATATATTATAATATATATATATATATATATTATACACACACACATCACTGATTCAGGTCTACAAATACAGGCGGTCCCCGGGTTACAACGGGGGTTCTGTTCTTGAGACACGTCGTAAGCCGAAAAATCGTCGTAAGCCGGAACATCGTCAAAAAATCCTAAGAAAACCTTACTTAATGCTTTGGTGTGCATTGAAAACTATGTAAACTGCATTCTTATGGCATTTTTCATCAAAAAACCTTCAAATATTGATTATTTTGCATTTTCGGCGTCATATTTCATCTCCCAGATGAGCGTTGTAGGCGTCGTAACCCTGGAACATGCTCGTAACCCTGGAAATACGTCTATTGACAAGCGTCATAACCTTGGAACGTTGTAACCCCGGGGAACTTGCCTTATCTGTAAACTTCAATAATCACCAACACTGGATTACTCGATCTTTTCCAAACAGAAACTTTGAAATATGATAAGCAAAATGTAATAAAGATCTAGGTCCGATTGAAATTTACATGAGGTGAAAGATCGGTTCACCGATATATATATATATATATATATATATATATATATATATATATATATATATATATATATATATATGTTTATATATATATCTATATATATATATATATCTATATATATATATATATATATATATATATATATATATATATATATATATATATATATATATATATATATATATATATATATATATATATATATATATATATATATATAATAAATAAAGACTGATAGTATGTATCGTAGTGACATTTCTTGGAATGTGAAGACTGATCACTTTTAACTTCCCATGGAGACAGAGTCCGAAGCGACGACATGAGAAGCTGACATCTCTTTCTGGGATGGTATGATGTTAAAGATGCTTACTTGGGCAGGTCAATGTTCGGTCTGTGGGTATGTGAGTTCATGAGGGCTTGTTCAAGGTGCCTTTGAAAACTGGCTGCGACCAGTTACCGATGAGTGTGAATTTGTCTGTACGTGTACTAAATATGTCTGTTGATAACGGCTTGGTTTAGCCGAGAATTGGGGAGACAGCTACGGGAGAAAAGGCAGAATGCTGGTATAACTCTGCGAAAGTTACATTGGTTAAAGTGTGTGATTTTCCAAGCTGTTATGGGTAAGTGTTATCATACTTTAGCCAAAGAGATGGCTTGTTGTCTGTTTGACATTTTGTAAAGATGTTCCATTTCATTTAATCTTTTGACTTTGTCTTTACAAATGCGTGTACTCAATTGTGTGTTCTCCTGTCTTTTAAACAGTGTTCTAGTGAGGGGACTGAGTGTTCTAATGAGGGGACCGAGGGTCCTAGTGAGGGGACCGAGT
>NC_087200.1:142925533-142930533 GCF_015104395.2 Macrobrachium nipponense | reverse complement strand
CATAAAAAATTACGGAAATAATCCTTAACAAGGCAATGGCTGAAATAAATAGCAATGCAATAACAGATATCAGTGGAATGGTAATCTATTGTAGTTTTGGTATGTCAGATTTGTATGCATGCGCATTTTCTTGTTTTGGTCTTTTAGATATGAAATGGTAAAGTATAACGATTAAGCGTCAAAATGACGCCAAAATTAATATCTTAGTATCACTCTAATTCCACACATACCAAACTAAGCAACTTTTGTAAAGGCGCTCTAGGTAAAGATTAATACGAAAATGTCTTTTTTTTTTTTTACGGTCAACTGCACAATAACTGGCACAAATAACAATAAACTATAAGTTGCTAACAAGCCAATTCACTACATATACTATTTGTCTATTAATATATTTTCAGCGATGATTTTTTGACAAATTACAACATGTTGATGGAGCTACATCAAACCTACACTGAGATCATTTCTTTTCCTGAAGATATGACCATTAGGTATAGCAATTCGGCTTTAAGGTAACGTCATATTCCGTGTCTTAGTATGGAAAAAAACTTTACAGAGATCAATCGAAGCGACATCTCACTCAATGCAAAAAGGTTAGTGAAAGTTAGTATATCGAAGTATCTTACATAAACACAAATATAAATGACAACATATTACATTAGATTAATATTATCAGCATTATTATTATATTAAATTACATTCGAGAATACACTTACGAGTACAATTTCAAGACTTCCATAGAGCATATCCAAACTCTTTGGTCCCAAATTAAAAGTGGATACTGGAGTAAGTTTATTTTAAAATTAAAGTTGGGCAGCTAAGGAGGTAGGAAATAGATACGGTCCACCCAAAATCAAACTGAATAACCATTACATATACATATATATATATATATATATATATATATATATATATATATATATATATATATATATAATGCATATGTGTATATTTATATACATAATCCATGTTTTTCTGCAAAATATATGTACAAGTCACACTTTCACAATAGTAAACTAATTATTTTTCCATCAGCCGAAATCTAGAAAGAATCCCGTGATGGCATGAAGGGAAAACAAACAAAATTGTCAGCAGACCATCATCGCTTTCATCTAATCTGATTTCTTCTTCTACTTGTTAGCTGGCTGAACCAAGTTTTGTTCATCTTCTTTTGGAGTCAATGCATATCAATTTTTACTTTCTATTACTAGTTACCGGTAATGAGTTGCTCATTCCGTCGGCCTGTGAATTATACAAAATATAGCCTGCACGAAAGTATTATATATCTTAACTCAATATGAATTATTCTATACTTCACATGTTTAAATTGTGGTCTTGTCATGCAAATCTCCAGTGAGACTATTCCGAATCGTTACCACAAAAGCTGTTATCATTTTTAAGGTCGCTTCTGCGTGAGAGTCACAGAGAGACTACTTTCATTCTGGAGTCTCTTTGACGTAATACGAAGACATGATATCCTGGAAGGAATCCGGTTTACGAAATGGCGTCTGTTCTCTGCAACCGATGCAGAAACTATCCTGGGAAGACACGCTCTGATAAAGCCGCAATGTGAATTATGTTGGATACTCTTCTTCTTCTAGATCTTAAGCCATGTTCTTTGCTTCCTCCTACACTTCTGTTTCCCATTCATCCTCCTCTACTTTTTTTCCAAACATAGTTTTATTCATAGGAGACATAAAATATGAGTCTCACTTTAATCAGAATAAGAACCAGCTATACTTTTGTCCTGCAGATTAATGGTTAAAATCCCACTCAATTTTGTATAACAATTAAGATAGAAATGCCCTATAATTCGAGAGTTATATAGTTAAATATGTGTATATCCCCATGGTAAGTAGGTCAGCAATCGTTTCCTCTCGGATTTAAAGGCATTCGTAAGAAAGAACAGTCAAATTTATAAGAGACTAGGTGACCAGCCCGGCGTTGCCTGGGATAACTGAATGAAACTGATAAAATCTCTCTCTCTCACTATGTCCGTCTTTAACATCCTTAACAGCCCTCTACTCTCTCTCTCTCTCTCTCTCTCTCTCTCTCTCCAACTCTCTCTCACCATTTCCCTCTTTCTTCTCCCTAACATCCCCTCTACTCTCTCTCTCTCTATCTCTCTCTCTCACACGTCCTCTCCCTCTCACTCTCTAACTTCCTCTCCCCCACCCTTCTCTCTCTCTACCTCTCACTCTTTCTCCTACCTAACACCCCGTCTACTCTCTCTCTCACTTCTTCTCCCTCTCATTCTCTCTGTCAACCACTTCCCAACCCCCACCCTCTTTGGTGTCACTGATGTCTTACCCCTACAGTATTCTTTTCCAGATAGTATGTCATATAAATACCAAAATTAGGTATGACAAATTCCCCATATTTAATCAGTTACTAAGCCTATGGGCAGAACCTGCCCCATTTCATGGAAGCCCTTCCCTTCATAGCCCGACACCCATTTGGCGGCCTTTAGTGCTAGTGATATCTAACCCCAACAATACTGATTTCTAGATAGTAAGTCATATGTATACCAAGTCTGGCAGAAATTGGTCAATGCGTTTCAGAGTTATGCTGGCACACACACACATGCAGAGATAGATCTATTTTTATATATATATTAGATTGCGAGGCTAAAAGTTCACTGAACGGTCTGGATTTTCATTGATGTGCTGAACGTAACTACAGAAACACTCATCAGCACACTCACCTACACACACACATCCAACATCATAATATATATATATATATATATATATATATATATATATATATATATATACAAAGAGCTGAAGGAGACGTCATGAACTAGTATTTGTCCGTTTTTTATACATGCTGACGTTTTGAGGACACAGCCTCATTTTTAAAGTTGAAAAACGAAATTATAATATATGCAAATATAACAAAGACTCAGAATTAAGAAATTTACAAATGAAAAAACTGAAGACCTAATATTCACTAATATTTAACAGACAATGCAAGAAGCAGACTGCTTCCTTTCAGGAGGGGAACCAAGGACTGAAAGGTAGCGGTCTGTTTCTTGCATTGTCTGTTAAATATTAGGTTAGAAAAAAAAATATTTTTTAATTTGTAAATTCCTTAATTCTGAGTCTGTAACATTTTTATATATTATAATTTCGTTTTTCAGCTTTGAAAATGAGGCTGTGTTCTCAAAACGTCAGCATGTATAATAAACGGACAAATAGTAGTTCATGACGTCTCCTTCGGCTCCTTGTTCTATGTTGGTTGACAGCAACGCTTCCCATGTCCATACGTATATATATATATATATATAATATATATATATATATATATATATATATATATATACACACACACACACACATATATATATCTATATATTATATATATATATATATATATATATATATATATATATATATATTTATGTGTGTGTGTGTGTGTGTGTGTATTGTCTTGGGTACGATTCACCTGATAAAAACCCCATGATAATGATTATTATAATAACATAGATAACAATAACATTAGTCATGAAAGTAGAAGTAAAAGTTTCGCATAGATATTTGAAAGCCATTTTTATCACTATTATTACAGTTGCATCATGCTTTAATAAATGCTTTCAATCCTACGAGTTTCCACCTTGAAAAATCATTTATATAACCGACTAGGACTGAGTCCATCATAAAAGAGAAAGTGCTCAGTAAGAAAAAAAAATCAGAAATGAACAGCATTCTTGTACCTGTGTAGTAAAATGAGGCGATGCGAGGAAGCCACTCATCCAGATCACTGCATCTAGAGAGGGGGCCAAGCCTGATTACGTGCTAGAGGAGGAATTTTGTTTGGTTTGAATTGTATTAATTTTTCCTTCTCTACCCTGTATGTCTTTAATATGGATATTTCCAGTCGACCGAAAGATACAAATGTTGGACATTGTTTAATTTCCTTTCACGTTACTTTTTTAACAGAAGATTGCTTTAAATTGTCTAGAGGATAATTTTCTTTGTTAAAGTGGTACCTCTTCAAAGTTGCTAAATCCCAGTTACCTAGCAAATAATGTGAATAAAATATTAAGATCTAATGCTGATATTAACGTAAATTATAACGATAAGATTTTCTTTTAGTTATGGATCCTGGCTTTTGACTATTTTTTTTCTTTTTGTGATATAATTTTGCAGCAAATGCATGAGGATTTTTTTTGTTGGTTATTACTGAAAGATACAGGCTAATTCTGAATAACGAAACGGTGAAATCTATAAATTATCCTGAGGTTACAAAGATGGTGTTCTGGAGTGATAGCCTCCGGTCATATTTTAATTCGATTTTATTTATGGAAAAACTTTCAACTTCAAATTGATGGCGCAAGGACTCAGTAGACAGACTGGTGACCCCTGAGAGCAAACTGGTGTTAGTATTGAAATCACTGTTGGTAAATGAGAGGCTATGAAAACGGGACAGTTTTAATAGAAGGTATGACATTGCAAAGTCAACCCACCAGTGATGTTGTTACTTATTAAACATAATGACCCTCGAAAATAATTTGCTGAAGCACTGAAGACAGCAGAGAAGCAAAGTGTGTCCAACAAAGTTAATCATATTGCATGTTATGATATATTTATAGTCTTCATTTGTAGCACCAGTTTTATTCTAAGGAAGGGAATCTTGGTATAATAATGAAGCAATATGCAGATGTTTTAGTTTTTGAAAATAAGACATTACAGATAATATTCTGCGTACGTATATGACAAGATCATAATTATAATGAAAACATAAGAGAGCTCACAAATGTTCAGTATAAAGATAATGAAGGATTAACAGCTGATCGGTGGCGTTGGCTAGGACATGTTCACCCATTAAAGGTGTCCATTTAACAGCCAATCTTAGTCCTTTCAGGCACTACAGGATGAAAGGACTGTTCGACAGCTATTCAGTGGATACCGAGAGCGCAAAGGCTAAGACCTACTAAGTGGATAAGAACCATGAAAAGGAGCTATGGATTGGCTCAGGAGATCTGCCTGAGAGAGCAAGAG
>NC_087200.1:142905533-142920533 GCF_015104395.2 Macrobrachium nipponense | reverse complement strand
TATATTCATACATATATCTATATATATCTATATATATATATAATATATATATATATGTGTGTGTGTGTGTGTGTGTATATATATTATATAATGTATATATTTATAAACACACACCGCACACACACTACATATATATGTATATTTATATATACATATATATATATATATATATTATATATATATATATATATATATATATATACATACATATATAACGACCGAGATACGGGTTTCATGCACATTAGTGTGAGGCTAGAAAACCCATCCCCTGTCTACATGTCTAACAATTAAGGCAAAATATGATTTTATGTGTACTTACATGAGCACGTTCTTTCTACCTGAACCTGGTTAGTTGCATCGTGTTCTGAGTGAAAGTATTTCACCCCAAGACAAACATACCATTTAATATATTTTACACTGAAATAAAAAAAAATCTTATCAAGAACATTTAAAGAAAGGTTTCATAAGTGTCAATACTGTAAATGGCTGATAAGTGGTGATATTTCATTGGCAGAGTTCTCATAACAATAATAATTTCAGAGATATTGGTGATCAGAATTATCACAGCAGTAAGAATTAATTCAACAGAGAAATAATGATAAAAAAATAAGATTAACACCAACAATAATAATAGAAACATGAACGATAACACTGAAGACAGGAACTAAAACGATATTGATACTGCATGATAATAATGCGATTTGATACTTTGTAACAACGACAAATAATAATAATAATAATAATAATAATAATAATAATAATAATAATAATAATAATAATAATAATACTAACCTGAAGGAGTGATAGAAAACGATCAGGCAAAGATCTTTAGGGACAATGGTATCAGAACAGATGGGGTGATACGTGCAAATAGGCCAGAAGTGACGTTGATTGACAAAATCAAGAAGAAAGTATCACTTAATGATGTCGCAATACCATGGGACGCCAAAGTTGAAGAGAAAGGAAGGGAAAAAATGGATAAATAACAATAACAAGGATATGGGATATGCCAGTGGAAATTGTATCCATAATCATAGGAACACTAGGCACGATCCCAAGATCCCTGAAAAGGAATCCGGAAAACTAGAGGCTGAAGTAGCTCCAGGAATCATGCAGAAGAGTGTGCTCCTAGAAACAGCGCATAATAGTAAGAAAAGTATTGGACTCCTCAGGACGCAGGATGCAACCCGGAACCCCACACTATAAATACCACCCAGTCGAATTGGAGGACTGTGATAGACCAAACTAAATAAATAGAAAAATAAATAAGAAATAAAAAAGAACAATTATAATAATAATGAGAACTGGTAGCCAAGGATGCTGGCGCAAGAGAGTCACCGTATTCCAATTTCGACAGTTGTTGCGGTAAACTAGCTTTCCAATGGACACATCCCAGATGACTAATGTTCTCTTTTATGTACGAGAAAGTCCTTCACACACTGTGATGCCACTTTATGCGCTCATTTGTTTAGGTAGGCGTGTTTGCACGTTTAGGCGAAAATTAACTTGTACCTCGGCTCCACCTGCTTCTTCTCATAATTGGGATGAAGAGACAAATAAAGGCAGTTGGAGAATCACACTGCCCATCCTATAGTAGGACGCTCGCATTGTCTGTGAAAGTCAAGGGTTCGATACCCGGACGGGCCGATGCGCTTGAGGTTGACCTGTTGAATCTTTAGAGTCATTGTTAACCAGAGAAATGGCTTAGAGTGATGATATATATATATATATATATATATATATATATATATATATATATATATATATATATATATATATATATCAATTCAAGCTACAAATGTCCTTTAATATCTAAATTCACTTTACCTCCCAAATGATATATTTTCATATATGTACCGAAGGGGAATTTTTTAATTGATAATAATTTCGTCCCCCCATGGGATCGAACCACCGTCCAAGTGGACGGGGACGAAATCAGGACAGTCAGTGACGCTATCCAATCAGCCAACAGAGACGCTATAAGTTCATATCGATTCTGACCTTACAAATCACCCTCGATCTGGATGCTTTCGTAATTAGAATCGATATGGAACCCCGTCTACCATGTTGGCCAATTCGAGCGTTTGACAGCACGTAGCCTTTTGTTATGAATAATTATCACATCGAACCGTGATCCATTTATATATCAATTCAATTGATATATAAATGATCACGGTTCGATGTGATAATTATTCATATATATAATATATATATATATATATATATATATATATATATATATATATATATATATAATATATACACACACACACATACACACTCACACACACGCACGCACACACACACACACATATATATATATATATCATATATATATATATATATTATATATATATATATATATATATATAATATATACTAAATACATACATCATTTATATACATATAATTATCTAATAAAAGGAGGCCATAAAAACACCAAAATATAGAGAGAAAAGTACTTTTCTCTCTACATTTTGGTGGTTTTTATGGGCTCCTTTTATTAGATGGATTTCTGTTGTTACAGAACATTTTTACCAGTCATATAATATATATATATATATATATATATATATATATATATATATACATATACACTATACATATATACTGACCCTTAGTAACTCATAAATTTTTCCCCATGCGCCTTTTCTCTTCACATTGGTTATGACATACTATAGTCGTCTAATTCTTAGTTACATAATTCACTGCTTAAAACAACAGCTACACGGGGTGTTAACTGACTACATCCAAATCTAGTCGGCTTTAGTCGGATATCGAACGCATTGATTCTTAATGAGAGAGAGAGAGAGAGAGAGAGAGAGAGAGAGAGAGAGAGAGAGAGAGAGAGAGAGACGACCAGATCTCTTGAATGCCATTAAAGATATTTCCACTTTTTCATATTGCTTTCTTAATATCGATTTCTCTCCTCTAATCTTTAGCATCATCACTGATTAATGATCAGCAACGCAAACACAAAGGCGAAAAAGAAAATTAAATTCCAAAGAAATCAGTCCATTGCGCATTTTATTGGAAATTGCATCGTGATTATGGAGAAACGTTGCAGTTACAAAGATGTGCTGGATTCGCAAATGTTTCAAGATTTATTTTTTTTTTATTTGTCATACAATCGTAACTTAAGTGATAAATGTTACGGTGACACTTGATTGATACTGTTTCTTGTTTCTTCCCATAAATGTACCTTTTTCTGGAAAAACCGAATTACTATTAAAAAAAGGAAGCTCTAACGTAATTACATGGGGACGTTTTTCAGATTACTAATGCTTTTTAGATGATTACTCCTTTAACTACTATGACATAACTCGTGTGTATAAGCATTTATATTTAAGATATGGTACTGACTTACGCATTTTTATATTGACTGCGTACATAAGTTGGTGTAGACAGTACGTGAACAAAATAATTTTAGTTAAGGAACTATTCTAAATTGTTTTTTGTTTTTAAATTTTCAAGGGAATCTACTGAAAACTGTATACATAAGAAATGGTGTCCAAAAACATTAAGAAATGTAGAAGCTAAGTCTTCACCGCATGGCCATTGTGCCTTCACAAGTATCAAAATGTTTCCTTGCTTAGGACGGAGTGGAGTGGGATGTGGGCCAATTGTGGATAAGAGATGTAATTCCGGTGTATTAGAAACGGAGGACAGTTACGATAATTTTCTTTCCGCCTTTCTCCTCTTCTTGAGGAAGATTGCCGTCCATCTAACTGATGGCCACAACGGTATACGATGCTGTCACTACATGCCTTCTTTTTTGCTGTTGTTGTTTTCATTTTCTTCTCTTTTTTAATGGAATGAATGGAACAGAATCCGTTGTTTGGCGAAGAGGAGGTCACTAATGTAAGATACAAAATAATAATGGAAGTGCGGTAAGCAAGATAACATAAAATGGCAGACTTATTTGTTTATATTGCTTATAAGGCGTTTACTTTGGTGGGCACAAAGATTTTACTTTACATTAGTTTCACCATTTAATTTTTTTCCTCCAGTCACCGAATTTTTATGTCAAATCAACTGCAGATTTGGGTTAAAAGTACATTAATTTACTTGAACCACTTTCTGTTTTACTTCAAAGAATCTTTATCAAGTGTAAGAAGTGCCCATAAGAAATTTTGAATATTCTGTTTTCCTTATTCATTCAATAGATTAGTTTTCTGGTGTCATTCTTAGTCTCCATTTTTAGATGTACGAAAAAATAAACAATATACCGGTCCTGTATGGCATTTTCAATTACTGTGACACAAGTCTACTGAAACACAACAATTAGTCATTTTTGATTACATTGATTTTGTATTAACTTATTGAATCTGTATTTACTAGAGCATTGTATTACTTTTGACCTACAAAACTTCAAATATCTTAAACATCCATTACATAGTTATATAAAAATCAATGCTGGATGAAAAATACGCGAATTCAGACAAAGGAAACACCTTTCTTTACTTTTATTGCTTACAAATCAGTTCATCTAATATCCATTACCCGGATATACTGTGATTTCCGGGTAGCTTTCAGATACCATCATAAGCATTATATTGGTTCCTGCAATTTTTCAGTGACATGGATAATAAGGAAAGAGAGAGAATTTTCGATAATTTGGAGTTGTTACTCCAGGGGATTTGTCTGTGAGACAGAAATTAATTGAACTGAATATAGAATTTAGGCTAAAGGCCAAGCACTGGGACCATTGAGGTCATTCAGCGCTGAAACGGAAATTGACAGCAAAAGTTTGAGAGGTGTAACAGGAGGAAAATCTCGCAGTTGCACTATAAATCAGTTGTTAGGAGAGAGTGGGAAGTAAGTTGGAGGAAAGAGAATATGAAAGGAGTTACAGTAATTGGAACGAAGGGGTTGCAGCCAGGGGGCTTCAGAAGGCACGCTGCAAAGAACCTTAAGTAATTCCTACAGTTCACCGCATGAGGTGCACTGACGGCACTACCCTCCTATGGGAAACTGAGACAGAGAGAGAGAGAGAGAGAGAAGAGAGAGAGAGAGGAAGAACGAGAGAGAGATTAATTCCAGCCCCAGCACCCCTCGGCCACTCCCCCCCAAAAAAAAAAAAAAAAAAAAAAAAAAACTGACTGACGAATGACGCAATGCAATGGTTGCCATGTTGCCCCGAGGGGCAAAGCTGACCGATATCTTCGTTTCGTTTTCTTTGCAAATATCATTTAAACAAAGGCAGTTGAGCCAAATCTGCCTGTCTGTCTGTCTCTCCTTGGCCTCGTAGCGCTAATGGAGAGCTCGCTCAGCTCACAACCAAGGAAATCAGTGTTCGCCCCGGAACGAGGAATCACAAAAAAGCAATTCATGTTCGATTCCGAAGATGACAGGAACAATACAGGCGCGTTACATAGTACAGCATGTTTCTTTCTTGATATAAGCATAATTGTATACCTGGCTGGTGTTGGTCACTGCTGGAGAGAGAGAGAGAGAGAGAGAGAGAGAGAGAGAAGAGAGAGAGAGAGTCACTAATTGACAAGGTACTTTTCATTTCCACCGTGATGAGTTGTACTCATCATACAATCTCAGTTTCGATATGAAATACTGTGCACTGAATTCGACGCTTTCATGACAGGTTGAACCTTAAGATACCTTCAATATTTCCTGTTTATTTTTCACTTCCTCTAAACCTCTGTTGCTGGGCTTACTAATGTAGTAGCAATATGCCAACCGCAAGGATCAGGCAAATTCCCTATCTACAAGAAAAACTAAAAATCTTTTTGTAAATCTATTGACCTTTGTTGATCATTTAATAATCTTCTGGTATATTCATGAAGCCTACTAGAAATTTGATAGACGCAATGAGCCCGAGAAAATTATTCTTAATTTTTCATTAGTAAAATCTTCTTGTTCGGTATATTTCAATATATTATGACAGCGTTGCGTGTTCTGATGTTTCACCGAAGACTGAAATCAAATAAATGTAAAATATAATTAAGGACAGTACCTACTCGTAGATTCGTATCCCGCCTTCGTGGCTCAAGAGGCGGACTGCCTAACTCGAACCAAACGCCCCCTGGCGTCTCCAAAGCAGAATCATAACAGGCCAGAGCCCAGAAACCGAAAACATTTTCATCCTGGGCTTCATCTGTCACGAGAGCGTTTACTTATGACCAGCGATGAGATTGAAAAAGACCGAGAAAGAGAGAGAGGGAGAGAGAGAGAGAGAGAGATCTTCAGCTCAACCTCAACACCATACGGCCATAAACAGCATCAAAGGGAAAATCTCATTTTGAAGGAAAGTTGTTAATAACACCGAGACTGCGATGTAGCAACTCCACCCCAATCCCATAACAGCCTGAACGTGACGTCACGACCCAAGCCCCGCCCACCAGCAAGAAGCAGCTATATAACTGAAGCATGCCATTGAAAAAACGTACATTCAAGCCCCTATAACGCACTCGGAAAGAGCTTTTATTACTTAGCTCCGAATTCCTACAACCCAATCCCCAAAAGGTGAGGAGATTCTACCAGAACAGAACAGCAACACTTTGCTTCTGGTGTTATGCTTGAACGTCTAGTGTGTGCTCTTGTTTTTGTTTACCAGCGACAAAGACAAGACAGGAAGGTGACTTTAAGTCTTCATCTCGGCCCTTGGACATTACTTATTATTCACTCTGTGCCCAGGAATAAGAAAATTGATTGTTCTGATTTGTGTGTGCCTTTGTTTGTGAGAACGATTACGAGTCTGCGCTTGGTGGTGGTGTTCGTTTGGCTTTTCCGAGTCTGGGAGGCAGGAAGTGGAGGATGATGACACGGCGGGCTTCATCGACCGCTTAAATTTTGTTAACTGGCGTCTTAACGACGGGAAACGATTTGTGATTACGTTGGTTATCATTCCCAGGGAGAGGTTTTTTACGTAACAGTTTCTTGCCAAATAATTTAGTACACTTTTTCTCAACCGTACACGCTAAGTTCGTTAAGACCCACCACTGGCATTGCTCTCCTTGTATCCAGAACATGTGACAAATGTTCAATCTTAATTCAATCGTTCAGTAACTATATTAACTATAAATTTTCACGCGCAAGTTTCCTATCGACTTACAATGACCATCGTTTCAACCGCGCGTCGATCGCAACACTCAATCAGTCCCTTGCAGATATCCCAGCTTCCATCATTATCATCATCCTGAATGTTGATGTAATTGTCAGTCCACGTTCGAGCTATCTAACTAGTATGCATCATTTGTCAAAAATAATCTGAACAGACATTTTAATCTTAAACCGTAATGAAGTATATACTTTTGCGAAGATGAGAACGGGAAATTCTAGCTGGAGATTTAAATGCTCGCAACGTAATTAGCCTTTACGCGTCCTTGGGAGTTCTAGTATTGTACGTTTTCCGAAAACTTCGTAATACATTGGCGCGTTATTTGTTCGTTTCGTTTTTCTTTGAGTTACGAACATTTTCATCCATTACAATTTTTCTTCATCCCTGTCATCCCATCCTTTTCGTATCACAATTAACGAATAACTCACTGGTCGTTTTGTGTATGTCAAAGGAGGTCGGTCGTGCGTAAGCATCCGTCTTCCTTTTTCCTTGCGTAAGGAGTAATTCATTAAGTCTTCAAGTCTGTAGCTTTTGTATGACTCTATTTAATTTTGTTTACTATTCTGTGGGGCCTGATGGACATAGTTTTTGTTAAATCAAACAAACTGCATAATAGTTTTCCACACACTGTAAAACGTGTAGAGGTCAGAGTCTTAGTTAGGGTCTACGGCCGTCTGCATTTCTGTGCGTTTATAGGACATTGCCATATCATTTACAAGTTAGAATAATTATCCAGCCCTTAAGAGGCATTCAACACTTTCTGCTTATGTAATGTAACGCAATGCTTAACATATGAAATTTTTTTATGAAAAGTAATTGTTATTACTTTCAATCTTTATAAATACGTTTTCCCTTTAGTTACTCGTATGATCAGCTTATAACCAAAGCTGATTGCTTAAACTGAAAGGTCACTAGATCATATTTTATCTTTGCTTTTGAGTGAATTAATGCCCTAGAGGACTTGAAAAACATTCAGACATCTCCTTCAAGAAAAGTTAATAAAACTTCGGTCTTCCTTTTCAGAAATCAGTTGATGCTGTTCTTAAGATAGTTCTCCATTTTTTGTAAAATGAAAAAAAGGGGGGTTTTAGGTTATTTCAGAACCTAAGTCAATGTTATTGAAATGTAAGGGATTATTCAGTGGCAAAGGTCTTTCTTCTCCATTTTACAAAGATACAAATAGGTATTTTACGTCAATTCAAAAGTCAGATGTTCGTTTCAGTATGGAACAAAATTCAGGCAAAGCCAAGAACAGAACTCGCCCAAACGAACTAGTACATGACGAAGGCCTCCTCGTCCACATCTCGCCTTCTGTTATCGCCCTCGCCGTCCACCTGTTGCGTCTCTAACAGTGCCTCAAAAACGCTAGGTGGCTCTCGATACGGAGTCTTGATTCACGCAGCTCCGTTATGTATCTCTCGAGATCCAGTTCATGTGCGTTTTTAATCACTTGCATCATGTCTGCATGCCTTCGTTATTTTTGAGGCACGAAGGAATATGAAGGGAAACAAGGGGGAAAGTGAGACTTTTGACTTTTCTTTTACCTTGTTAGATTAATATGATGAGCAATTTTTCGTAATTTATATACTTGGATGATGTATAAGTGATCTTCTATAAGAATAAGGAGCCCTTGAAAACATTATGCATCGATGCGAGGCGAAGTTTAGTACATATTACATTACAGGGAAAACTTATTACGAGGAAAATTTACATAATTGTCCCGCAATTTACATCCTGTTATACAGAGAGGGAACTAAGACTGCAGATAATTGTTACGTTTATAATTGTTATTCACTGTAGAGAAAGGAAAAGTAGGCAGGCCACTTACACGTTAAAACGGGGCTATCTTTATGGGAAAATATTAGGGTCTGCCTGACAAGTCTACTGTTCATGGGTCATTTTAGTATGACAGGGATATACTATCAAAATAAGATTACCTTTTCCCCGATAACATTTGACTTTTTTTGTGTATGGGGGCAATTACGCTATCCGAACACAATAATGAATCAAATTCAACAGAATTAATCATCCAACTAATATAACTTTTGATTTTGTTGAAAAGATACTGGCGTGGGGTATGTTTTAAAATAGTGTAACAAATGGCATAGGTGACAGAAAGAATTCACTAGAAATGTCAATTTTTTGACGATGATCAATCAATGAACTGCTGATGCTTTAGCTTCTTCTAAAGACGAGCAAAACCAAGATTTATGACGTGTAATTCAAGTCTGTTTATTAGATGAAATTGGTCAAACCAATCACATCTGTCTGTAATGACCCGTTTAGATCATGTAGACATCTCATTCGTTTTATATATATATATATATATATATATATATATATATATATATATATATATATATATATATATATATATATATATATATATATATATATATATATACACACACATATATATATATAATATATAAAAATATAATATATTTATATATAATATATGATATAATATATATATATATATAATATATATTATATAAATATATTAATTATATATATATATATAATAGATATATTATATATATATATTATAAATATAATATATATATATAATATATAGATATATATCTATATATTTCCAGCAGAATCTGGAACGTTACATTGGCTGCTTCGCTATACAAAAGACGGTGTTCACAAAGAATGGTCTGCTGAATTCCTTTTTACTGCAAAATGGAAAAACAAAAGATTGATTTTTATTTGCATTTTGTAATTGTGTAATAAGTACTTAAATTAAGCAAAAAGATAATCTGTCCACAGGAGAGTCTGGCGCATTCTTTTTCAGTCCAGATTAAGAGCGATTTGCATGTTTTTTCCCCTTAAATTATGTAACAATGTAGTGGGTCCTTCGGCAAAAGAAAACTTGATATGTCAACGGAATCTTATTGTGAGGGCTAGTATCCTTTTTTATGGAAGGGGACCCTTGGCTTTTATGGCTCCGGCTGCTCCTCTGTGGTTTAGCTGGCAATTTCAGTGCTGTTTCCAGAGGACGTTACTTTTCGTTTAAAATACCGTTACATATTAATTTTCCTCCGTTGTTATTATTATTATTATTATTATCATTATTGTAGCAGGTTTTGTATGTAATTTTAGTAACAAAAATTGCAAGGACATTTACATAAATACAATTGGACATCTCGTGATGGTAGTCATAGCAACCAAATAGATAACATAAGAGAGAGAGAGAGAGAGAGAGAGATGAGGAATGACGGAAGCAATGTAGCAGATGTTGGCAGTGGTCACCAGCGTGTCATTGCCACATTAAAGCTAAAGTTAAAAGCATCCGACAAAAAAGTTGGTAGATAATTTAGGTTTTATAACAAAGCTTTTTGAAGGTGAACGTCGAGAGGCTTCTACAAACAGTAACTGAGGACTGGAGTAACACTAGTCTGCTGGGTATCGGATGGGACCTGGGATATAATAAAGAGAAGGTAAAAGCAAAACGTGTATGCATATGTATGTATATATATATATATATATACATGACTGGCAAAAATGTTCTTGTAACAACAGAATCCATCTAATAAAAGGAAGCCCATAAAAACACCAAAATGTTAGGAGAAAAGTACTATATTTCAGAGGACTGCTGTCCTCTCTTCAGGTATATGAATATGATATAACCTGAAGGAGAGAGACAGCAGTCTCTGAAATATATACTTTTCTCCTCTACATTTTGGTGTTTTTTATGGGCTCCTTTTATAGATATTATATATATATATATATATATATATATATATATAATATTATAATATATATATATATTTATATAACATATATATATATAATATATATATATATATATATATATATATATATATATAATATATATATAATTATTATAATATATTTATATTTTAAATATATATATATTATAATATTAATATATATAATATATATATATTATAATTATATATATATTATATATATGTATATTATATATAATATATTTATATATATTATAATATATAATATATTAATATATTAATAATATTATAACATACAATATATATAATAATATAATATATATAATATATAATATATATAATATTAAAAAAATTAATTAAAAAAAGGAGGATGGAGGTCACAAAGCTGATCATACTAAATTTTCAAGTAAAGAGATTGACGTTGAATAAAGTTCAAGAAGCTATACGAGAGAATATCTGGAATACCAGGTGGATTATTCTCACATAGCTATATATTCAGGAGTGGCATGATTGTAAGGGTAGCCCGCAAAAAATGTATTTATGGAGTATTCATGGGTGGGGAGCAACCGAATAAAATACTTGCCAAATGGAGTAGTGGCTCAATATTAAAATCACAGAAAGAAAGAAAACGTTGGGAGGAGTATTTTGTAAGTCATGAATAAAAAATATGTGGGACAATTTGATTGATATAGCAAAAGGTAATTGAGGGCTGAAGGTAGAAATGAATGATTCATAGTTTTTGAGGTAGAATCAATAATTCAGAAATTTAGGAGACGGAAGCACCGGGCTATGATGGAATCAATGCTGACATGATTTTAGCTTAGAACGAAACGTCTCCTCTTACACTAGCTAACTAGACAGTTTTGCACGGTCACATTCATATTGAACCATTGTATTCAATTTAAAAATACTGAAAGCAAATCTATAAAAAAAAGCAACAATAAAAGATGGTCAAGAAGGATATTGGATTCGAACTTCAAATTCTCTTTAATTCATCTTCCTTCAAAGCTTGCTTGCAAAGTAGAAACGTAAAGCGATCACGAATGGGTTATGGAAAATGATAACTAAAAATAAATTCCATGATTACAAGGCATAGTCTAAATTTAGCATTCATATCCCTATCAGACACATTCATCATCCAAAATGACTGAATGAATGACGGAAGAATATGTGAAGAATCATTCTCCGCGGCCAAGATTTCACGAGATGCTTTTGGGGGAGGGAAGTCATTCGTTCCGGCAGAAGTAACGTACGAAGATGTTTTCCTCATCTTCTTCTGCTTCTTCTTCTTCTTCTACTTTTCTTCCATGAATCAGAGCAGGTTAAAAATGACAATCTCATCTTGCGTACATACACACACACACACACACACACACACACATATATATATATATATATATATTATATATATATATATATTTATAAGAATAGAATATATATATTATAATTATAATATATATATGTATATATATATATATATATATATATATATATATATATATATAATATATTACTTATATATATAACTTATATATAAAACAAATATCTTTCGCAAATAAATTCCGCCATTATAAACCACATTTGCAAGTAAAATAAAGATAATTAAATGCACAGCGCAATACGTGATAGAGAAGTCTATTTCTCTCTCTCTCTCCTTGTCTCTTGCTGGTCTCTGCTGAAATATCTACCTGGGTGTTTGCTGATTGTCGTGAGTGGTCAAAATGTACACCAACAAAATACAACTGAAAAACGGGGGGTCCTTGACTAGGCCATCCTCACTCCGTGTGCCTATCCAAATAGTAACAATCATTAGATTATCCCGATCAAAATGATTACCGTAGTGATTATTTGTATGACACGAACTGTCTGGGTCAGAGAGATTAGGTAACGCTCAGTGGGTTCCCATCGACCTTTCATTTCTGCCTGTCCAACTTGCCGCACAATAAGACCCAAATCTTTTCCTATGTTAAAGACAAGGTCCTCTGGCAAGTAATGTTAGGATAAATACAAAAATTACTTCATATATATACATATATATATATATATATATATATATATATATATATATATATATATATATATATATATATATATATATCGTAACTGCAGTAACTGTTAAAGTAGAGACGTGGCAATGGCCGATGCCTCCCTCCTCCGCCCCCCTTTTTTTAAGAGCCTCCCCGACACCAAGCGTTAATGCAGAATTGTGTGTCAATTACGATAGATGTAGAAACGTTCAAACATAAATATATCCAAACGAATGAGAAGATATACAGAGTATAAAAATGGTGAACATATATCACAGAAAGAGGAAAACATGCACAGCTGATAAACGAACGAGAAAACATGTGTGATCTTTCCCGCATCTGTAAAATCAATGTACGACGAATAAAAGAACACATCGTAAGTCATGACGATTCTCACGAGAGAGAGAGAGAGAGAGAGAGAGAGAGAGAGAGAGAGAGAGAGAGAGAGAGAGAGAGAGAGAGAGAGAGAGAGAGAGAAACTTTATCTCTATACTAAGAAATATCTACGTGATAAATGTTCCCAGCTAAAGCTTCTTTCTTTTTCTTTTTCTTTTTTCTCTCTCTCGCTATGACGTGAGAAGATGACATTTCCGGAAACCTGGAAATCTGCCTGGTTTTCTCCATCCAGATGACGCGCTTCTGAAAGCAATTTTCTCGGCAGGAAACTTTCCCTGTGGCCACAATCCATTGCACGAAATCTCTCGGACCAAATGGGTTTCCTATATGGTGGAGAAAGCAGGTGACAACAAGAACAGTAGAAAATAAAAACCTTAAAAAAATAAGATGATCTAGAAAATTCCGGACCATCTTATTATGCTTAAAGCCTTCTGGGAGGCAGTCTGATGCCTCCTGAGGTTGATGACTTTTGGAAGAAGAAAATAGGCAGTTTCCTCCATTAACACCCCCCTCCACCACCATCCCTCCCTAAACATCCTCCCCTAAATAATTTCCCACAACGTCTCCTGACGGCAATTGTCTTGGCAGTGGTATATATGTAGTACCATCATGTACAAACCATCAGTCTTACTGGAAGCGTCACGTGTATAGTCCGTGTTAGTGCTCTGTCGATCTGGGCCGGACCAAATAATAGAATTGTTGGTGACTGAGGCAGTGTTTGATTTCGTGAGAAATTTTAACATGATATGCCAAACTAGCCTTTGAAAACAACAATATCTAATATTTAAACAAGTATTTTATTTTTAGTAATTGAATATTAACACGACGGTTAGTAAGAATCATGAAAATACTTAGTATATTTTCCTCCTTTTTTACTTCAATATGTTTTGTGAAGTTTTCCCTTCGTGTAGCTATGCTGACAATGAAAAGGAACTTGGGAATATCCTATCATACCAATTATAATTATTATATCCTGGCATATCTGAACCCACTTTGGAGCTTATTTTTTCATAATATGCAGTCATAAAACTTCTATCTATAACACTAAAGTAAAAGATTGACTGAAATATTACTTACATCTTCTCATTTCTCTCTCTCCTCTCTCGCTCTCTCCTTCTCTCTTCTCCTCTCTCTCATCTCTCTCATCTCTCTCTCTCTCTCTCTATAATAAATATAGATTATATTGTATTATATAATATAAATTCTAAATATTAATTCTATAATATAATATTATATATATATTAATAATATATTATTTATATGATATATGTATAATGTATATGATATATACATATATATATATATATATATAAGTCTATTATATATATATATATATATAGATATATATATATCTATATATGTATATATATATATATATATATATGTGTGTGTGTGTGTGTGTGTGTGTGTGTGTGTGTGTGTATTTATGAACAACTGAATCTAATCAGCAAATGAACTGCAATTGACTTTTTATTTTTTAGTTTTAATGCTGAATGAATGCAAATTAGTTTTTTAACTTGAAACTTTATAAATGCATTTGGTCCATTTTTTCTTAGACTTTATGAAGAGCAAATAACATTTTGAATTTCATGCTTCATGGAATGTACATGACTTTTCATACCGAGACTTCTCTAGCCACTAACCCCCGTCCCTTTTTTTCTTCTTTTTTAATTTGAAGCTTTATGAAAAGAATATGACTTTTTATTTTGATGATTTACCGAGCCTCGAACACAGTTTACTAGAGCATTCTTTTTTCTTTCCCAGATGATCTACAAACTGCTCT
>NC_087200.1:142850533-142900533 GCF_015104395.2 Macrobrachium nipponense | reverse complement strand
ACCATCGTTCGGTGGCTGAAAGCTTCATGGGCCACGGCTCATACAGAAAACTCGATTGCGCCGGAGACTCTCTTGCGGAATTTTTTTTTTCATTTGATTTGAAACCGGATACGCAATTGTTTTTCAAGCAATCCTCGCTTTCCCGGCTGCCATACTTCCCGATTCTCTCTTCGAGAAAGGCTGAAAGATTTTTCCAAAACCCTTTCGGTACTTTTATCACCTCTGAGCCGTTGAGGTTAGGAGGAGGTTTTGAAGGGTCACGGTCGTCACACGGTGCCACTATTCCGCGGCTTCTGCAAGCCTGGCTCTTCTCTCCGTTTCCTGGCGAACGTTCATTTGACGTAAACATATGTGGATAGACTGGAATATAGACAACATTTCACTGTCTGCAAAGAATTCCAAAATAATGACCATGACGTTGGTCAGTATTTAGTCTTTTCCTTCTATCTTTCATCGTCCCTAAGAAATGGAACTTTAGCTACACCATTTGGAGATGAAGTTGAAATCGATGATCCGACGCTTTTCCTGTCTACCTAACGATGCCTTTTATCTTGCATTTCTTCAGCTCAGTTCTTTCATAAGCCGAGATATCCCAGACGCCATATGAGCGACAGAAACTATCAAGAAACAGTTAAATAACGAATAGCCTGTTTTTAAGATCATCTCTTGTAACACTGGAATGCCACAGCGTGCAAAAATGATTCTATTCTCTCACATTCACACACACATACACATGGTTCCATATCATTAATGGTTAAACGAACAGCATATGGTTCATGTCGTCGCCATGGAAGTCAAGTAGGGCTCAGACCGTTGCCTATGATTTTAGGGAAGCCAGTCATTTTGCTGAGCAAGAAAGCGTGTGTTTGCATCTGGCGTTTAATTATAGTCAGACACATAGGTAGTGAGAGAGAGAGAGAGAGAAAGAGCATATTTTTTCCCAATGCTGTCCGCTACTAACTGTTGCTATAACGTCCTAACTTCTCCAGCCATTACATATTTACTGCATTTAGTTTATCTTAAGTAACATCACGATTTTCTTTTTTATCTCTCTCTCTCTCTCTCTCTTCATTCTTCTCAAGAGGATGTTCGTTGACATTCAGGGACTGAGGAACCGTTCGTGGCAGTCTGGAAACAGTTTTGCTAAAGTGAGATATTTAAAATCTGTCATAATAATCTCACATAACAAAAACATGATTACAGTTGTTCTTGGATTGCCGGTTGGGCCCTCTCCACGAAAAGAAAATAGTTTCATGGGAGGGCGCAATATGGCAGGTTTGAAGCGTTATGACGTCAGAAGTCTTGGAATAGTGCTGAGCGCAGCGGTTACTCAACCAATAACTCAAGCATAAGTCAAGTGAAATGATCCGTCATGATTCTATAGCGCCAGCCATATGTTGGCCCTTATTTTATTTTATCTTTCAAAAGTCTATTCGTTCCACAAGTCTCTCTGTCTCTCTCTCATACACACATACGAAGGTCAGTAGTCTCTCATTATGTCTTCCTCAGTCAAAGATCAATGCACATAAGGTGATGCTGAGTCCAATGTTTCTTAAGCCTAAGAAGAGTTTAAAATTTCAGTCAGTCACTCAGAAATCAACCATGACACATAAGTGAAAACCGTCGAAATAAAACCGTATTCTCTCCTTAGTCAATGCATTACACCATAAGACGATGTAATTAGCCAGTTCAGTGAACCTTCACTGACAGGAACAAATATCCGTTTCACTACTGCAAAGTTAACCCTGGCCAATATAAACAGCACAGATAAGGGTTACTGGGAAAGCCAATGCACCTGTTGTCTTTTCTTTGAGTACAAAAGAGAGAGAGAGAGAGAGAGAGAGAGAGAGAGAGAGAATTCCAACCAGTCGTGGGTGAGGACTACCTCGTTGACGTATTTACGATGTGAAGATATACGTACGATAATTGACGGAGTGTTAATCACTCACGTCTTTATTTTTTCAACCGTCTCCTCTTATTCTCTCTCTCCCTTCATCCCTGCTGATATATATATATATATATATATATATATATATATATATATATATATATATATATATATATATATATATATATAGAGAGAGAGAGAGAGAGAGAGAGAGAGAGAGAGAGAAGAAAGATCCTTAGAGACAAGAAAAAAGGGGAAGAGAAGAAGAGAGAGAGAGAGAAGAAAGATCCTTAGAGACAAGAAAAAAGGGGATAATAGATAAAAAGAAACGGCTAATGAATCGTCAAAGAAAAATGTCATATTTATCACTTGATAATGATGAAACGTAGTCCGATACAGATAGTCGAATAAGTATATATGATTATGATAATAATTGATAATATTGATGATATTAAGCAAGATGCAAGTCTAGAATCAAGCTGTGATGTCACATCAGCAATAATTCTTTAATCAAAAACATTAAAGATCACTGCCAGTATGCAGACAAATTACTGTAGGAATCAGTCCTTTCAACAGTAAAAGACAGAGATTTGCACCGACCATAAATTCCTAAAATGGACAGTAAATTACCTGAGCAATTTATCTAATGGTTAGTATTACCTTATTTTCTGCTACATATCGGAAAGAAGACTATGATGCAATCGTAATTTATCTACCAAGAAGTAGGGTAATAGCGCCATCTGTCGACATCTGGAAAGAAGGATGTTCTTTTGCATTCATGCACGCTTACAGTTAAGTCTTTGTGCCTCTAATATTTAGGTTTGTGTAGGCATGCACGCTTGTGTAGAAGCTCTCCTCTCATCGTTACCTCAGGCATATCTCTTTTTGTTTTCTCATATAGATAACTAAACGCATGTGTATATAAATGTGTATGTATGTTTTTGTGCACACAAGATGTAGGTTTCATTGCGCATGCGTGTGTAGAGGACTCCCCTTTCCCAACCATTACCTCTTTCTCCGAGCCTCCACTACGGTCCAGTAACGCAAAATTGTCGCGAAACCACGAGATAGATAATGTAGGACGAACGAACCATTGGGTTTGCCATCACATTGAGGCTATGTACACACACGCATGCCTAATAAGTAAACACACGCTTACATCACACGCACACACACACACATACTGCGAATCTCTGGTTTCTTGGACATATGTGGCCCCTTTATTCGTCGTCTCTGACGAGGGAAAATGATTTTTTTTATTTTCTTTCTTTCCCGTCTGGCTCTGTTTTGGTACTGATAGTCAATGGGTCCATCTCTCCTCGAAGATGAAGTATGTTGTGTATGAAGGTCATCGCGTGAGCTTTCTCTTAGATTTGCGGCATCTCCTACTTTGCAGGAGATATTACGGTCATTGCTTCCTCGAGTCTTTGCATAGCGTGAGCGATTAAATATTCTTATTGTAGCGTTATACCTTCGCGTTTTTCTTTTCATCTGGTTATTTCCTTCACCTGGTTTACTTTCACCCTTTTTATGATACATACATCCTTCTCAACATGTTATTCTATGCTATGGGAATCATTTTCTCTTCTTTGTTCTTGCATTGCAATGAGGTGAAACTGCATAAACTAGACAAAGCTCTCGAATGTGTTCGCAAGTAAACAGGCTGTCATTTTTGTGAGAGATTATTTGTTTTCTGCAAAAGACGAATGAATATGTAACATGTCTCTGTATTTGTCATTAAATGTCTATCTGTAACCTTTTTTCATCAGCATTTGATTGTATATAATTATTTTTAGCATTCGCATACTATACCTACTTTTCAAACTTATAGGTAGTTTTTTTTACATTTTCTTAAATTAGTTTCTTTTAAATAATTTATTCTTTACCATCTAGCTAATAAATGCTTAATAATCAAGATATAATTATTAATCTGTTACCTCAGGTACTCTACATTTTGCTCGCTGAATGAAAGAAACAATTAGTTGGAAATAATCTCGTTTTTGTTGTAAATGATATTTTCTTATTGTCATATTTAACCAGACAAATAAATTCAATTGGAAACTTTCCTTCTTTGATAATCGGCTTTACTAGCTACATTTATTCACGATAGACTGATTTAATTGTTATCGAGTAATATCAGATGACGTTACTTTCAGTATTATATTAAATTATTAGTTGTATAAGTATTGAAAAGTAATTTTGTACATTTCCAATTTTTATTTATTTATTTATTTTTTAAATAAACCAAAACTTTTATAATTTACAGGGAATTTTTTTAAAGTAACTTTATACAAAATATCGTTCTCACTATCAGAGTTTGACAATGGTTTTGGGATGCGTCAGTTAGCAAACACACAATTAGCATGTATATATATATATATATATATATATATATATATATATATATATATATATATATATATAGTACATACACATACCCACAAACATACACGTGTGTATACATATTCCCTTTTGTCCAAATCTCTCTTTCAATCTGAACATTATAAACATAATTCCTGTCTTAAATAAATTCAGTAACAATATTTCATGTCGATGATCCCTATCAAACAAGCACCGTTGTCACGATTACCTTCTTTAAAGTAGTTCTCATACCATGCGCCATTTTTTCCTTAATTATTTAATTTCACAATGACGCTATATTTGTCTATGACGAAGACAAATAAAGAAATCGTAACCAAAAGACAGTTCGTATTTGCTTACAGGAAATTTTATGAAAGGATTTACATAGGGATCTCTTACTTAAATGATTCTGAATTTCTTTTACATTCAAATTAATTCAGTTTTGTTAGTTTCTTTCTCTACTTTTAGTTATGTTATTACTATTTCTATTATTCTTACTATTATTACGAATTTATAAGCTATGTTCTTTGCAAATGACAAAAACCAAAGCGATAAAGTTTTATGGCAAATAAATATCAGCCTGAGGCTAAACTGACGAACGGATTCTTGAATTATACATGAAATTCAGAAATTAAATAACATTCTGCCCAATTCATGTAAGGATCACGGTCTGTTTTTAGAAAAGCATTTCTTTACGGATTGCTCGAACCCACTATACGTATATGGAATTAAACAAAGAAATGTTGTGAACGATATAGTTTTCTCTTTTAAAGTTAGAATTACTTTTCTTTCTGTAATAACGACCCAGTTGTTTTGCATACTGATACTGCTTTACAGTTAGAGGTACGTAAGTTATCATGAAGACTCTTAGCTCAAGGCAGATATGGTTAATTTATTTTAAAAATTGACATGGTTCACTAATTTTATAAATTGAACGAACGGCATTTCAAGCCTTAACTTCTGAAGTCATAATACAGTTAGGACGGCCACATCTGTGTTATCACGAATTTTGTAAAAACTACACAGCATTTCAGGTGTTAAGCTCAAGAACTAATGGATATTACATTTTCAAGAAGGGCGTATCTCACTTTTGACAATTTTTTCAAGAAACAAGCACACATGAAAACCTTGGGCGTTGGCCTATGCAAGTCACTAGATCATCCAGTTACCACTAGAAGGCCCAGTAACCTACATGAAGCACGCGAGGTATAACACAAAGGTTTTTTCCTACCTCGAGGCCTTTCAAATGGGACATATATAAAATTAGTTCTCAGGCTAAACAGAGGTTCAGATAATACATCCGGAGAGGTCAGGAGAACCACGAAGAAGAAGAAGGGAAAGACTGAAAATTTATGTCAAAAGCAGAATTGAAGATGAAACTTTTGACAGCTTGTGACAGAAAAAGACCTACCCTTAGAATGTCGTGCCATGTTGATATAAACACAGGAGGTCCAAAAACAACAGAACCGCAAAAACGAAATAAAAGCCCGAAAATAGGAAAAACTGACGTAAAAAAAAAAAAAAAAAAGTACAATTGAAGAAGAACCTCCTGCGTCCCCTTGATAGTTCGTGGGCAGGAAAAAAAAAAAAAAATCTAACCACTGCTGGAACCACCATCACCAGCTTTCCCCTAGGCGATCTCGTCTGGTGGCACGAGAAGCTTCCTCGGTAAAGTCTTCGGGGTCGCTGTGGTTTTAAACGACGACGTCCCCGGCGGGAGCGGAAGGTCGCGTGACGGTGATGACGCCAGGCAGCGGTGTCCTCATTAGCTACAATCTAGACGCTATCGGAACCTCTTTCCTTCTCCCTCTCCCCTTTTATTTTCGTCTTCTTCACCCCCGGGTCATTTGGTTGGTAGGGTACCTCTGCGTCACGACATACGTACACCGACTCTCCCCCTCCATTAATATTCTCACATCCTCCTCCTTTTTCCCACTCCCGTTTTGCTGCCAGTCTTCCCCTTCTGTTACCAGCCCACTTTCTTCTAACTAACTTCGCCCTTCTTTTACCAAACCTCTTCTTAATTCTGCAGTCTTCTTTCTCCTTCTACCAATATTCTTCATCCTATGAAGCCACATCCTCCTGATCTCAAAAATCTTCCTCATTCGACCAGTCCTCTTTCTGATATATATAAATAGCCCTCCTCCTACCAACCCTCCTCGCCGAAGCTCATTAAATCTCTTCATTATTGACGGCATTGTTGATACTTGTGCAGGCTAAAAATGTCAAATATATCCCTTTCACGTCTCCAGTCAGATCTGGCTTCATATTTTTGGTTGGTCATGCAACAACAGACTTCACATTTCTGACTGGCCATGCAAATAACACTTCACTCCGTTAGAATTATGGATATTTTGAGCCAAGTTTAGTCTTAGTACAGAATTAACATATCTTACAAGTTGAAAGTACTCTTTGAGTAGTTGCAAGTGCTCCTTAAACAACTGGCAGTGTTTTCTATATAGTTGTGGTTAGGTATTTATACATTTTTCTGCATTGCAAGAAAAGGTGAACATTAATGATCTTAGTATATCGGAAGAGAATTACGGTGCTAAGAGGCGTAACCGCAATTGCTCTTCAATTTACCTTTATTCAATAGCTTTTCAGTCGCATACTCGCTTACACGACGGCTTGCCTATGTTTGCATCAGTATGATGGGATCATGAATAGCACTCTGTGTTTACTTTCCGTTATTCTTGCATTTTGTTTGCCAGAATAGGACATTGATGCAAAATACACTGATTTAATCTCTCTCCTCTCACTGGCTTCGTTGACTCTCAGGCTTTGACCTTTTGACTCAGGTTGTGAGGCGAGATGTTAATCTTTATTTTTACCATTTTCTTGTCAAAACGTTCCGTGCATATAAGGACACCACAATGTTACTTCATCTACCAAATTAAACACATCAATCTCTACTAATGCAATTTTATTAAGGTTAAAAACATGTGAAGCCCAACCTCTCTCTCTCTCTCTCTCTCTCCAACTCCTTACTTTGTTTAGCTTTATTTCCTTGCCTGAATGAAGATATCATGGAAAGGGAAGATGACGAGAGACACAAGAGAAACGAGGCATTTTAATGCTTTGGTGGAATTTCACGCCTCAATTCACAGTCGTCCTCCTCAATTACTACCACTTTTACTCTCAGTGAACTTGAGATCAGGTTTTCCAACTCGCCGTTTTTGTTGCTCAACCACTTCGTCGTCGTCTCCTGCGTTTAGACTTGAAAAGAACTTGCGTATTATGTCACAGACCAAATGGAGTTTGTGTAGCGTTTTGTTCAAGATCGGGTCTTCTTATGATTGTTTCCTACTTACTAGTCTATCGCTCTCTTCAAGGTCAACTTTTCCTATTTGTTCTTCGAGCCTGGTCCAGTTTAGATTTCTTCTTTTTCTGTTCTCTTTTCTTCAGTTCTAGTCTATTTTGTGTCTTTTATTATTCTGACTTGAAGCCTGGTTTATTTCTTTTTCTTCAAGCCCGAGTCTGTTATCTATTTTGTTTAATTCAAATCTAGTTTATTTTCAGTTTTTACCTTCAAGTTTGGTCTGTTTTCAATTTCCATTCTTCAAGCCTGATCATTTTCATTTTGTTTCTATTTTTTTCATTCGATTTTTTTCCATATAAGTCTGGTCCCCTTCCTATCTTTGATATTGTTTTCATAGTCTTGCTCTAGAAGATATGAGATGTAAACTGCTTGTTTATTCAGCTTCTGTATATTTATATACAGAAGATGTATATTCACAAATATCAAGCAACAATTATCCCCGTCACATCGAATTCACTTTACCTGATGAACAAGTAACACCTAAAGGAAGTTATTTATGAAAAATGCATCTGGACCGACCACGATTACTTATACCTTTTGGGTTTAGCATAAACTAGGAAGGCATGGGTTTGAATCTCAGCCGGGCCAGATGCATTTTTTTTATACATAAATTCCTTTGGGAGCAAGTTATTCCCATGGAACAGTGAATTTCATATTATGGGGCGTAATACATATTTTATGCATATATACGTATTATAAATACATATACACACGCACATATATATTAAGAGATTTTAAGCTGTTCGCAATATTACACGAGTAAAAAATCCCATCTTATGGGATGAAGTAAAATACTGATAATTAGCCCTAACATACAGGTTCGATGATTACCTGTATTTGAGCGTATGCGCATGATTTCTTATAGCGAACACGTTTTTGTTGAGCTTTATGATGTATGAAAATATCTGACAACCTGAAGAATAAAAGACAGAAAATGTATCAAGAACAAGGGTCAACAGAACGAACAACCTCATAAGCCTCTCTAGACAGTTCCCGAAACCAACCATCCACGGCTTCCCCCCCCCCCCCCACAAAAAAAAAAAAAAAAAAAAAAAAAAAAAATATAATAATAAAAATAAAAAATAAAAAATAAAGGAAGAGAGAAACTTAGGAAGTACTGATCATGAGGTATGGAAGAAAAGGTTTATTATGAAAGAAAAACCAAGCAGAAAGCAATGGAACCTTCGAAATCACATGATAAAGAAGTTTATTTGTTTTATATTATATTTCCCCATTTCAGCCGATTCCAAAATAGTGTTTACTTTTAAGAGTATGGAATGGTCAATATGTCATAGGGTTAACTTAAAACCAGCTCGATTAATAATAACAATAAAAAAACAATCTCTCATTTTGTTAAGAATGGGACGACCTTTGTTTGATAAAAAAAAAAAAAAAACCTTTCTCAATGTCGGGCCCCGGTTCTATTCTGCCCTACATGAGAACCTAAGAACCAAAACAAGATCACTTTCTGAGGAATATCGACAGCAGACGCAGGATTAAGCAGTTCAAATATCTATGGGATTAAGACTATGACAACTCTCATAAGTCTTTTATCCACATATAATACATACACATAATGCCTTTCACTATCATAGGTCTCTCGTATGGGAAACGAGTCATGCGCAGGATCAAAACTCCAGCCGGCCAACTAAACTTACGCGAAACACCGATCTTCTTTGAGATCTGAGGTTCCCGGAAGGGATAAGAATCATTTGTTCCTATGTGCGCTGCGGTTCCTTTTACATCTTCCTGGAGACGATAAAACAGAGTAAAGTGATGTTTTTCAGGAGCGGCTACTCAAATTTTCTAAGAGTTTCCTTTTGCATTTATGTAAAAAGTCATAATTAAGGTCTGTGTCACTGCACGTATCACTAATAGTTTTTATTTGTACATATTTAGAAAACAATGGATACAAACAGTATCGTTGTTCGTAGTAGTTGAATAGTATTCACTGGTAACATAATGTAAACATTAATGGGAGTGTTTTGGATTAGGTAGTTAGCATATGCACTTAGACATACCTGTCTTTATTACGAGATCTTATGCCACTGAGAATAGCACTATTATACAAAATATGAACAACTTTTGTGGGAAACTGGATATAACTCTGTTTTATTTTTGATTAATATTCATTTTTCCATTTGTTTAACAGCATGATCGAGCCCCTGGTTCCTGAAGGCATGAAGGGAAATCTTGCAATCTTCAAGAAGGCTGCCACATCCGGCTATGAGACAGGCAAGTGCAAGAAATTCAGATGCGTCGCCCCAAAGCTCCTCTAAATGAAGACGGCAGCGTCAAAGAAAACGGGATGGACCTGGATGCTATTCATAGAAAACGGATATCTCTCAAGGAATAATGTCTCCATAATTAACAATAAAGTAAATGGGAACACGTAGGTCGACACATTTATGGGTCGCAGTCGTGACTGTAAATGGGTTGGTGCTCTACAGATTTGCAATAATTGTTCCTAAGGTTGAATGTAATATAATTCCAATGTTATGGAATGTTTAACTGCCACTAGCTGCTGGCCAGCAGTGGAATACATTTGATTATCTTTAGAGGACATGTAGAATCAACTTAACTTATTCTTTTTAAATACTGCAGTGAATATTTATTTATTTGTTGGTCTGTATGTCCGAGTGGCCAACTCAGAGTTGTGTTTTTATTCTCTAATTGCGTCTTTTTCTCAGGGGTATTTTACCGTTATTTTTGTTGTTCTCACTGAAATTTGAGGCTCAATATTAGGAACTATACATTCATGTATTTCAAAATGCACATCTCAATCAATTTTTTGGCATGAGTTTTGAATTTTTAAGTGCACTGAGTGATTCGAAATATCCTTCCCGTTGCTATTTCACTCAAATATTTATCTGACCCGGCGAAAGGCCTATTAAAAGAACTTAATTCAACCCCAAATCACCTTTCTACCGTGCCATGATTTTTTTTCTTCATACTGTAAAAATTGAAAAAACCGAACCCTCTTTCCTTTCTCTTCCTGAAGAATTTCCTCCAGGGGGAGAGAGAAGCAAATTTGCACAAATCTATTTATACAATGACAAAATTAATTTACATTTCTCCTGCACCACCTTTGTCCAGTTTCTTGTCTATGGCAGGTTTATGAACCTTTCAAAAATTGTGTTTTTTTTAAGCTTTCAAGTTATCTTTGTGAGAAAAAACTGTTGAACAAAGTCTGTCTATGCATGTGAGAAAGGGAGACTGATTCTCAAAAGAAAACATCAGTGAGCAACTTTGTAAGAAGACGAATAATGCTGTTGATCTTATCAACCTTTCTCCATATAAGGAGGCAACGAGCCCTGCCAGATGTATATAATTGCATGTCCTGTCTTCAGTGTTTACTGATGGTTAGAAATATCTTGTTAATTATTGTTACCACATTACACTATTTAATTTGCACATTTGTTAAGAGATATGTCTTTTTTCTTTAAAGAGGGGAAAATACAATTGTGTGTCTAAATGGTAATTTTTAGACAGTTATTTGGTTCATTAAGAAACTCCAAACTCTCAGAATGTGTTCTGTATTCTTATACACGTGAGCTTTGTAAATACAATGGCTTTCACAAATAAGTGTGTGCCGTTTCTCATTTGACCTTTGGGAATTGAAACTTACTCTCCTGTCACTGCAGCCTAACTAGACGTCAAAAACAGTAAAACGTCAAGAATGAATTGCAATTTAATGGTCCACTGGAGGACTAAAATATTAAGTGGAATTTTTTTTTTTTCGTTTCATCTTTCATTTTGGTTTTACATCTGTTCTCCAGTATTCATGATTTTGGTAATTGGGATGAGCACGAATGCTGAGACAGTTGAATTTTACTAATATTCACTTGAAATTCTTATAAACAAGAGGCAACTAATATAAACATAGTTTCGGTTTAAATGATTTAGTGGTCCAGTGGTCACCAATCCTTTCTTACCAGTAAAAGATCCGAGACCGATACTAACGAGAAGAAACGATTAAGGCCTGTGTTCGGGAAAATTCCATTTGTATCTGTTGATCAGCGCAGTGAATTATGTACCAAATGGTTAGTTGACAACGGTGGGTCGTGCCAAGTGTGATGAACAGTATATGATAGCAACGTCACACCAAAAAACTTGCTGATAATATAATGAATGAAATGAATGAAACACATTCAAAGAACCAAACAAATGAACGTGAACTAAAAAAACTCAGTCATGTACATATCAAAGAAAATAAAAGCTTGCACAAGGAAGGAATGCCATAAAAAGCCCAAAGAACAAAAATACTCCCGATTATGTATACCTACATCGTTAAAAGGAAACTGTAAATTCAATAAAGACAATTTGACTTGTGTCATATAACTAAAGAATTATTACAGTCCGGCACACAGCTCATTTGAAAGACTAAGTGCATCAGCAAGCAAAAGAACGTAAGTCAATAGAATGAATAAAGAGAAAGGGAATAAGAAATGAAATGTTAAAAATGGAATAACTTGTGTCCACATTAATAAACGAGAGGAGATGAAATCATAGTAATAACGATATATATTAATATGATAAGCGAAGTTAAGAGACATTAGGTTTGGTTTGGTCGGTTCTAGGTATATTCCACTAGGGAAAATTCCACTACGGTAAGTTCCACTAGGTAAATTCTACTATAGGTAAATTCCACTAGGGTAAATTCCATTCTACAGGTAATTTCCATCACTGGCGTATTAGGTTATCTTCCCACTGGAGAAAATTCCACTATAGGTAAATTCTCCTACTAGTAAGGATAATGAGAAGAATGAATACTTTTTAAAAGACTATTTAATCACATAATGTATCAGTTTCATATAAAGATAAAAATAACTGAGAGTACATAAGTTTAAAAAAAATTGTAAAAAAATCTTTTGGGTCTTTTTAAAAGGCTATTTAATCATATAATGTGTCATTTTCATATAAAGATAAAAATAATTGAGAGAACAAGTTTTGAAAAAAAAATTAATATTTTACGTTGGCCTTGTCCCACGAAATATTGTCTAAATGCTACTGAATGATTGACAGGAGTAACTGCTACTCTTCACATGGTGCAAATTATAGGAGATAAAGGTAAACCCCAACAAAAATAAAGTGTGAGTTTTAGTAAGTTCAGGACTCTGTTTTTTAGTTGTAGAGTCAATAGTTATAGAACCTTTCAAGAATTTTCGAGACCGATCTTGATAAAATGTTGTATATCTCTTACTTTTCCATGATTTGAACATTGTCCACCAGTTTGTCCTTCAGCAGCTGACTCATATCTTAAATTTGGGGGTAAACAAACTTGGAATTTGGCTAGGGTATTTGGGTATTACAATATCCAAGTGTCTGTAAACGTCTTAATCCCGCCCAGGTGTGGGGTTTCATACCGACTTCCTCAAAACATGACTAAGGAGGCACCCAGCAATAACATCAAAAGAACCTCTGCTGATAACTTGCTGGGTATTCATAAAACAGACCTTTTAATCCCTATCCTGTCCACTGAGGAAATAGTTGTCTCCAAAAAATAAAGCTGTAAAATCTACCTTTTTGGTGTTTCTAAAGGCTCTTACTTTATATATATATATATATGATATATATATATTATATATATATAAATATATATATATATATATATATATATATATATAAAGTGTGTGTGAGAGTGTGGTGTGTTTTTTCATTTAATTTTATATATATATATATATATATATATATATATATATATATATCCACACGGTGAAAAATAAGAGACAGGTTGTATGTCCTGACCGTTTCGGCTTTATTTCCAAGCCATTGACGAAGGTCTGATACATAGTATTAGATGTCAAAAGTATACACACTACAGAGACAACCGTTTGAGACTGCAAATCCACCCACAGGCAGGTGTCAAGGTAGGAGTGACTTTCAAAAACCATTTGGCTAAAATTTACAATAAATTCTCAAGGGATACTACCGATAAGGGTACCCACCTAAGGAGACAGCAAGTCCACACCTGACAGGTGTCAGGGAGGCGGGGTTGGACTTCCCATTATCACTAATGCCCCCTTACTGTGTTTACAACTATAATAATCCCATTTCCATTTATATCTACTGCCTACCCTAAAATTTAAAGAGTTTACAAATTTCTTTTGATGTTAAAGGATCAAGTTTATACATTCCTTGACTGATGTTCATATTATTGTTGTAACTTTCTTTAATAAAGCTAGATTCAATGATATTCCTTTCCATTGCATTATTAGAACACACAATTTTTTTCCCCTTTCCCAGTTAATAGCATGATTGTTCTCACTAACATGGACAAAAATACCACTATTTACCTGTGAATATCTAACACATTGTTAATAATGTTCTATTTTTTTGTCCTGTGCTTCACCTGTTTGACTAATTTAAAAGTTGTTACAAGACTTATGTGGAACTTCATACACACATCCTTTAGTACTGTCGGGGGAATTCTTAATAAGTACCTGTTTCATTGTTTTATTGTTTTTAAAAGCTACATTCACACCAAAATTCTTCAGGAGATGTGGGAGGATGGTCTTTTTTTTTCCCATTTTTTTAAACTTTTGATTATTTTTTTAATTATAAGGTAGTACAAGCAAATTTTTTGTGTCATAAGGTTCTTTTTGGCTTTGATACACTGTCTTTTTTGCCGCTTCTAATGCATTGTTTAGTACACTATCTGGATATATCAGTTTCTTGCTGTATTCCGAATCTTATCTATTTCCTGACTATATATTCTGAGCTGCATACCCGTAGTGCTCTTAGAAAAATAGATGCAAAAACTGATCTCTTAACCTTATTGTTTTGTCCAGAATAGAAATGTACATAGGAAGAAATATTAGTAGGTTTTCTGTAAACACTATATTTAAACCCACTACTATTTCTCCGTATGAGGACATCCAAAAAGGGTAGGCATCCATCTTTTTCCATTTCCATAGTAAATTTAATTGGTGGTACTAATTGATTTAACCTGGCAAAAAAGTTATTTACATCTTCGTTCCCTGGCCATGCACAAATTATGTTGTCAACATATCTGAACCAAGGTACATTACGTGGAATTATATTGTTTAAAATTTTCTTTTCAAAAAATTCCATATATAAGTTACTTAGCACTGGGGACAGAGGGTTTCCCATTGTCATACCAAAATTTTGTGAATAAAATTTTCCATTGAATTCAAATTTACAGTCTTTTACACATAATGAATATATATAAAAAATGGAGTGTTTTGGGTGATAATCGTAACTTATAAACAGAATTTAGAATAAGAACCCGTTGGATAGGGTGTCGAATAGTGGTTTCAATAAAAAAAGGTGAAAAACAAATCTTGACCAAAGGTAACGAAAGCCTTATAAAGATGTTGTGTGTGTGTGACCTCTCCATCGGTACCGTATATGTGTGGTACGATAAAAACCCATAAAACAAATTTTCCTGCCAGACCAATTATCAGCTCAGTGAGTTCCGCATCTTATAAACTAGCGAAGTATTTAGTGAATATCCTTAACCCATTGGTAGGTAACATCTCTAATGCCACTATTAAGAATAATGTGGGCTTGATAAATAAAATAATAGTGTACAAGTTAATAGTGAATCGAAACTTGTGAGCTTTGATGTAGTATCACTATTCACAAAGGTGCCTATTGATGATCTATTGGAGTTTCTATCGGAATTATTAGGAAACAAACAGCTGGATATTCCATTTTCTAAAAGCACCTTGATTGAACTGATCAAATTATGTGTAAAAGACTGAAATTTGAATTCAATGGAAAATTTTACTCACAAAATTTTGGTATGGCAATGAGAAACCTTCTGTCCCCAGTGCTAAGTAACTTATATATGGAATTTTTTGAAAAGAAAATTTTAAACAATGTAATTCCACGTAATGTATCTTGGTTCAGATATGTTGACGACATAATTTGTGTATTGACACTGTCAGGTGTGGACTTGCTTGTCTCCTTAGGTGGGTACCCTTATCGGTAGTATCCCTTGAGAATTTATTGTAAATTTTAGCCAAATGGTTTTTGAAAGTCACTCCTACCTTGACACCTGCCTGTGGGTGGATCTGCAGTCTCAAACGTTTGCGTGTATGTTCGTCAGTACTGTCTCTGTAGTGTATATACTTGTGACTTCTAATACTATGTATCAGACCTTTGTCAATGGCTTGGAAATAAAGCCCAAACCGGTCAGGACCTACACCCTGTCTCTTATTTTTCACCTGTGGATATGTGTGATAAATGAATCACGTGCTAAAGTGATTATAATTTTATATATATATATATATATATTATATATATATATATATATATATATAAAATAAAATATATATACATATATATGTATATATATATATATATATATATATATATATATATATATATATATATATTGGGTGAAAAATAAAAGTACTATGAAAAATCTAGTCGTAATTATTACAGTATGTTTTGAAACAAGAATATAATTTTGAAAGGGTCCATTAAAACACTCGGGTTTAAAGGTAAGGTGGACCAATTCCCACCCTTATCAAGTTCTTGGTAAGGTGGGAGTAAGTCCACCGAAATATGTGCCTCAACTTTAAACCGGTGTGTTTTTAATGAGCCTTTTATACTTAAGATGCATCCTGTTCTGACAGAAGAATTTATTTACATACATATATAATACACACACACACAATATATATATATATACACACACACACATATATTATATATATATATATATGCATATATATATATATATATATATATATATATATATATATATATATATATATATATATATATATAAAGAAATGGCCGTGGGCCGGAAATATAATGAAAATGTCAGATAATAGATGGACAAAAAGAATAACAGAATGGGTCCCTAGAGTTTGCAAACGAAGCAGGGGAGGGAAGAGAAGACGATGGATTGACGAACTAAGAAACGTTTGCGGGTATAGAAAGGAATAGGAAGACCAAAAACAAACGAGAGTGGAAGGACATGTGTGAGGCCTTTGTCCTGCACTGGACTAGCAACGCTGATGATGATGTTGATGGTGAAATATTTTGTGTGTGTGTGTGTATATATATATATATATATATATATATATATATATATATATATATATATATTTATACATGTAGTATGCATATATGAATGCACTACCGTAACCATATTATCAAACTGACGGTAATTTAAGAGAGGATGGAGTGTAAATTCGTCATCAACAGACAAGAAAATTTAATTTCCTTTGTTACTGTAGGTAGCCACTAGGAACTTATTTCATTTTCAGTGATTACCATTAAGCCAAAATTCCAAATCTAGCAAAAGCTAACAACTTGACGCACCTGAAAAGTCGTGGAACATTCATAATGTTCTCTCTGTGTTTAGGTTTGTATTCTATGAAGCAAAGAGTGCTTCGAGGTCTTAGATTGTTTGTCCAGGGCAGTGCGAGTTTTTTTTTTTTCTTTTTTTTTCAGAAGGTATGCTATAACCATTCAGCAGTTTATTGGTAAATGTTCAAATGATGTCCATTATTAACGTGGTTGGGGCCGGGGAAAGGATGGATTAAGAAATAATTGTTCCTGCAGACCTCACCTTCCTGCTTTATATATTTTATATAATTACCGTAGCCATCGAAACCTTTTGCATTGGTCTTTTCTATTTCAATTGTTTTTCTTATACTCAAACTAATAAGCAATGTTCTGGATATAACAGACTGATGATTAAGTAATTTCCATATTTTTAACGTTACCTATTATTAAACCATACTTGTTCACCCTGGTATGTCTCGTTTCTATGCTGAACTGTCATTCATTAAACTTTTATGCACAAATAAGCATCTGTTTAAGCGACACAAGATATTCTTTTTCATGGCTAATTAGTTTGATTCTCTTTGATTAATGGAAGACACTAATAACCATCGATGAGAGAGAGAGAGAGAGAGAGAGAGAGAGAGAGAGAGAGAGAGAGAGAGAGAGAGAGAGAGAGAGAGAACGAAAATATACAAAATATTCATGAGACAGGAGTTTCGAATTTATTGTAGTCTCCCCCCCGAAATAGTTTTCCCTCTCCGGGGAAACTTCTAACAAGAAATCCCATTTTCATTGTTTCCCCCGTCGTCATTCGGTACCAGAGAAAACGTAGTGTTAGTGAGTATGTAGGTAAAGGCAAAATTGCCTGGTTTAATGTGGGAAGGGTAATAGAAGCTGTTATTTAAGAGACAGGTGGAGTCTGCGGCTGGCGAACGTAATCGAGTGTGGGGAAGAAGTTAGGAAACTATGTTATTGTTTTAGGAAAAGCTCCCGTCCAAAAATCAATTATGAGTAGACAGAAAATTTCAATATACAATGTAAAAGCTCTACGCTAACATCTACGATCGCTAGCATTATTCACATTTCAGGTATTTGGAATTACCAAACATTCTTGTGGCAAGGTCATTGACTTCCAAAAAAGCGCAACGCCCTCTACTCTTGACAGCATCTCGCTATTTCCTTTGTGGATCAAATCTGGACCTCTCACTGTTAAGGCAATTGGCCTAACCATTATATATATATATATATATATATATATATATATATATATATATATATATATATATTATATATATACATATATATATATAATTGGTTTTCTTTTTAAACCATTAATTTTCAATTACCTTGGAATTTCGTGAATTCCTTTTTATAATAAATGTATTTACTTTTATTGTTCACAGACTGATGATGCACCGAGAATTGTGTGCGAAACGTTTTTAATAAACTATGGCCTTCTACTGATGTATTATGGTACCCCCTGAAGTATTGTTATCTTCGCCGACTGGAGACATATACATATATATATATATATATATATATATATATATATATATATATATATATATATGAATAACTTGATCACGAAGTATATAAAACGTGATGCTATGTATAAATAAAGGTGGTTTATTGCCACGAAGGAAAAAATGAAAAAGCGAGATAGCCGAGTACTCGGCTATCTCGCTTTTTCATTTTTTCCTTCGTGGCAAAAAACAACCTTTATATATATATATATATATATATATATATATATATATATATATATATATATATATATATATATAGCATCGGGGGATGGAGAGATACCAAAATCCTTTAATCTATTTCGCTGACGTTTCAGGACCATATGTCCCATTTTCGAAGCTAAAAATTAAAAGAACAACAGAATTAAAAACTGACTCAGATTAAAACATGATAAAACGTTATTTTTTAAACAAAATGTAAAGGGAAGTACAGAAGAAGGGAACAGCAATTACCAGTAGCGCTGAAGGCAAAAGCTGAGTGACTGTCAGGGTCCGTTTTGGTTCCGACGGAAACTCAATAAAGGGCAGGTACAGAGGAGTTGACGTGGAACCAGTTGTTTAATAAAAATATTCGAGTATTGCCAATTGGTGTTCGTTTGGAGCTTTGCCTATTATTTGGAAATCCTTGTAATAAATAGTATTGTACTTGCAATTTTTCCCATGGTCTCTAATACAGGAAAATTCGGAGTTTGATAGTTTGACAATCGTACGATAGCCAACTCCACGATGGGAATCCAGTCTTACCTTTAACATCCTCTGGGTGGAGCCCACTTACTTCCCCAGGTCACATCTGGGGCAATTAAACAAATATATGACTCTCGAGGTCATCAAAGGAAGTAGACTCTCCTTATATTTAAACAAGGCCTTGATGGTCATTGGGTTACGTGGAATCAGTTTTAGGTTGACTGCCGGTAGGTATTTGCTTACAATAAGTGTCAATTCATGATAAAAGTGTCTATCATAGATAAGGGGGACACTAGCGTACAGAGGTAGCTTTGGTACCGTTGGTGGTTCAAACTGTGGGTGGAAGATATTTATTTAGAAATTTTCGCAATTGTTTGTAAAAGAGTTCCGATGGAAAACAGTTATTTACAAAATATTGATGGAGAAACACAATTTCTTCATGAAACGTATTCCACCTGGATGTTAAAGTAAATGCTCTCTGAAGGAGCAGTTGCTGGACGACTGGCCCTCTGGCTTGTCACCCTTCTTTTTTTATAGTAGATATGTTGACGACACATTCCTATTATTTAGAAATCAAGATCGGGCAGACGAATTCCTCGAACTTGCCAATCAAATGCATCCAAATATTAAGTTCACAATCGGATATGAAAGTGAAAATAAACTGCCCATCCTTGATGTGTTCCTTTTTAGATTTGACGAACATTTTAATACCACAGTTTTTAGAAAGAGAACGTTTATTGGTCTGGAGTCTAACTTTTACAGCCACTGATTTTTTAATTTCAAGTTAAATTTGCTGTCTACTCTCTTCCACAGGGCATTTACTTTAACATCCAGGATCAATATGTTTCATGAAGAAATTGTGTTTCTCCATCAATACTTTGTAAACAACTGTTTACCATTGGAACTCTTTTACAAACAATTGCGAAAATTTCTAAATAATATCTTCCACCCACAGTTTGAACTACCAACGGTACCAAAACTACTTCTTTACGCAAGTGTCCCCCCTAATCTATGATAGACACTTTTATCACGAATTGACACTTATTGTAAACAGATACCTACCGGCAGTCAACCTAAAACTGATTCCACGTAACCCAATGACCATCAAGGCCTTGTTTAGATATAAGCAGAGTCTACTTCCTTTGATGACCTCGAGTCATATATTTGCCCCAGATGTGACCTAGGGAAGTACGTGGGCTCCACCCAGATGTTGTTAAAGGTAAGACTGGACTCCCATCGTGGAGTTGGCTATCGTACGGTTGTCAAACTATCTAACCCCGAATTTTCCTGTATTAGAGACCATGGAAAAAATGCAAGTACAATACTATTGATTACAAGGATTTCCAAATAATAGGCAAACTCCAAACGAACACCAATTGGCAATACCCGAATCTCTTTTATTAAACAACTGATTCCACGTCAACTCCTCTGTACCTCTCTTGAGCTTCCGTCGGAACCAAAACGGACCCTGACAGTCACTCAGCTTTTGCCTTCAGCACTATTGGTAATTACTGTTCCCTTCTCTTGTACCTCCCTTTACATTTTGTTAAGAAATAACTTTCTATCATGTTTTAATCTGAGTCTGTTTTTAATTCTGTTGTTCTTTTAATTTTTAGCTTCGAAAATGGGACATATGGTCCTGAAACGTCAGCAAAATAAATTAGATCAAAGGATTTTGGTATCTCTCCACCCTCCGATGCTGCTTATCTGGCTTCAAGCAACCGCCTTCAACTTTAGTTATACACACACACACACACACACACACAAACACAAACACACACACACACACACAAACAAACACACACACACCACACACACACACCACACACACACACATATATATATATATATATATATATATATATATATATATATAAATATAAATATAGACTGGTGTCGGCTTTAATGCTAAGCCATCTTCAGAAGGCTGACATATAGCTAAAGAGATAAACATAGTATGTAAGTTAGTACGACAATCCATGTGTCTGTATGCATTGTCTTAGTTAGTAATATAAATATATATATATATATATAATTATATATATATATATATATACATACACATACATACTAAACAAGACAATGCATACAGACATATGGATTGTCGTACTAACTTACATACTATGTTTATCTCTTTGGCTATATGTCAGCCTTCTGAAGATGGCTTAGCATTAAAGCCGACACCAGTCAATATATATATATATATATATATATATATATATATATATATATATATATATATATATATAAGGCACTGAACAAATATAATAAGTGGAAATCAGGTTGATATGAGTGACGTCAACAAGATAGGAATGCGAAAAACAGTAAAGTGTCAATTGTTTATAGAAGCTTACAAATATTGGAACAGATGAGACAAGCTTACGCATCATAATATTACCGGCCACATTGGTGAGGTTGCGAGCACACAAATGATCTGGATAGTTCAGAATCACATGATTGTGACTTCAGAGTGTTAAATAGGACGTGTACGTGAGCAATAGGAAACGCACAGAATAGACTAGCGTGCTTGCATTCGTGTTCAGTAGCATGTGTATGTTCATACATCTGTTAGAACAAATGAGTGAGATATAATCTCTAGTATGGGAATTAATGGGGAATTAGACGACAAACTGTCGTAGTGGTCACAAGAGACTTTGGAGATCCGAGGAGGCGCTAAGATCCATCGGAAAAGATGGATTCTGTTGTTGCTACTTAAAGATAAATTCTCTAGACTTTTATATGATGTGTATTGATAAAGACTCACGTGGTTATCTGACAAGTGAGGATAAGGGGGATAATTATATACATGATGTTTTCGTGGAAGAGTAATGTTGGTTCAAAGATTTTCTTTGGGATTTTCTTTAATTCATTTTATTCTATTTTTATGTTAGCTATTTGGAAAAATAAAGATTATATTTTTGTATATCGGGGTTTGAATTTGCCTAAGATTTGATGGTTAATTTTCAACTAGCTATAGGGATGACAGGAGATGGGAACAAATCAAGGTAGGTCTCGCTATCAGTTCTCTCCTTTTAGTTAAAATGGGTCTTTTGACCCCTTAGCAGTTGGGTGGCATCAGTAAAGGGCAATTAGGCCTATGGATTACGTTTCTGGAGAGACTGGGAATTATATAGGAGTTAGGAGATTAGGTAGATGTTAGGAAATTGTGATTATAGTTAAATATTTTTGGCAACTGTCTGTCTACTGCTGACAAAGGCATTGAAGTCAGTGAAATTCAAGTAGTCGAGGGGTCAGCCAGGCTTCTAAGGCAGTGGCAATGTTTATTGTATGTAGGTGTGACGAGTTCTGGAAATACAGCTAAGATTATGGTATAATAATTAAATGGGGCAGTCTTACGGGGATAACAAGTGAAACAATTATGCGCGGTCGTAAGTGTAACCAAATATATACGCGCTAATGCAATAGCAGACGACTCTAATGTGTTTAATATGCCGTTCCTTAATGATGACATAAATGTTGAATATTTCCTTTCATTTTTATTATTCTTATGTTAACAATTTGCTCACAGGTGCATTTCAATTTGTGTCTCTGCAGTATTCAAAGAACAGTAGTGGGTTGCTCTTAATTGCAATACATGGGAATATGTGGTACAACATGTTTCATTTTTGTATGTGAGCGAGCGTGAGAGAGGGTGGCAAATTGATTTTGCTAGACTCGGCAAATGCCGAGAATCAAAGGTTCGTGTTACATTTTCTTTCTCGCTCGCCTTTTCCCGTTTTCTGTTGATAAGCTCTTGACCTTGTTGCAATTGCAAACAGCTGATAACCTTGGCCTTCAAAGGGAAAGAGTAGATCCCCTCCAGTAGAGTTGGGAAATATGTGGTGTTGGGAATTGGTGCATGCAATTTTCTTTTATTGGTGAATGATACATTATTACTTTTGTGTTGGTGGTTTGTGTAGGGATAAATATATCGATGTTATTGAGGTCGGGATGAATCCTGAATTATAAGAGTCCCTGTAAAGAAGGCAAAATGGCCAAAGCAGGTAACAGTCAAACTTTGGTGCATAAGATAACTAACATAAATGCAGGAGTCAGCCCTATCTGAGGCATTTTTGATGGCGTTCTGTCCCAACCAGTGCAAATTTTTATTGAGGGAGTGAATAACTACTTAAACACCACGGGAATTAAAAATGATGAAGAGTCGCTCACAGAGGCAAAAGCCTTGTTAGATTTCAATAAAGGGGATTTGTCATTTAGATGCCGAAGCTTCCAATACACAAAATGTCGGTCATGGACCGAATTACAAGCATTTCTGAGGACAGCCTATGGAACAAAGGAACACAGAGATATAGTGAGAGACCTAAGAGGTCTTTACAAGATTAGGAAAGGAAATAAAAACCTTATTGAGTATAGCTCAAAACTTTTTTGACTCAGAGGGAGAATGGATGCCTTTATTGAAAAATTCCACGTGGGTAAATGGTGATAAAATCTCACTTAACAATTTATAGAAAATAATACATTTTTCCATGCTTCTACATGACGTCCCGGACGCTACTGTAGATAGCTTTGATGAAAAGATTACACCCGAATAAGATGAGGAACTGATTTATTTCCAAATTCATAAACAAATGTCCAAATTTCTCACAGTGGCAGTGGCATTGGCAATGGGATTGGTTCAAGAAATACAATACAAAGAGACTCAGATTTTCCTTCTCCCTGTTTGTGTGCAAGAGTGGAATATAAGTGAGGATCAATGGATCGGGGCAACAACAGTTGCGTTGCTTCAATTGCAATAAACCAAAGCACACAAAGAAAGTATGTAGAGTCAAATATTGTGGAATATGCAAAAGTGCAGATCACTTTTAGCAGTCTTGTCCGTCTCAGAAACGGAGAGATGCAAAACCCACACCTCAGAAATTTGGGAGTTATAATATGAGAATTTCCCAGGCTAGTTCTCAAAGGGGCAAAGAGATCGTCGAAATTTTTGGAAGGCCGATCAACAAAAAGGGTACAGATGATTTGCACATGCCACTTTGGTCTGGTGGGGGACGCCCCAGAGCCCAGGCCAATAGTTGAGGGAATAGTGGGGGATGTGAAGATCCCAATTTTCATTGAAACGGGGGCCTCCACGAACTTGCTGAATCATGACTTGTATCAGTCCATGTTCTCCCAATACCCTTTGAAACCCTCAACAGAGACGGTGTGTGATGTGTAATCCCATAGATTAAATACTTGGGTTTTATAAGATTACGATTTACTCTGAGTGATAGAGTACTGATAGAACTATTTTAGGTGATAAAAGAGGTTGCGTTGGGTAACAGACTTTTGCTGGGCCATCCTGCATGTAGGAGACACAGGATATTGGTCCATGCAGGTGTTAGGCACATAATGGTTGGGATACTGGGTGTTTTTATTCCATAGGCGGATATAAGTGAAACTGAGGATACAGAGGTTAATATTGGGAATACCGGTGATGGTATCGGTGAGCATACCAATGATATGGGGGATACTGGCGGTGATGTTGATGATGATAATGGGGGCACTGATGATCACGGCGGTGTTGATGGGGATATTTTGGATAATGGCGGTGACATTGGCGGTTGCGATGGGGATATCAGTGATAATGGTGCTTATAATAGGGGTACTGGCGACAATTGTGGCGGCATTAACAGAGGGAATATGGTGAAAGTCAGACTGAGGCAAGTGAAAACACCCAAAGAGGTTTGCATAATTGAGTGTAACCAGAAACTAAGAGGGGTTATTAGCACCGTATCGGTGAACAGAGTATCAAATACTGGTGTTACATGGGCGAAATTATGGAACTGTAATGATACAGTTAGGAAATATCAGAACACTTATGTGGTAGACCTCCAAGATTGGAAAAAATATTGTGGTTCAGTGGCTATTGTTGAGGGGAAAACTGAGTTTTCAGAGGCAGAAATGCAATCAAGAAAATCTTTAGGGGACATTTATTTAATGTAGGCTACAAAGAGCATATAGAAGTGGTCAGCGAACTTTTGTCGGAATTTGGGGATACTGTGGCTTTAAAAAGGGATAAGTTAGGACTGACTAATGTGTTAGAACATAGGGTAGATCTAGAAGAAGGGACAAAACCCATTTTTATTCCAGGATTCCGCATACCTTACAAAATCAGAGAACAGGTAGAGAAAGAGGTCAGTAAATGGGAAGAGGAAGGATTTATTAGACCTAGTGCGTTTCCATACAACTTTCCTCTGTTGGCGGTGCCTAAGAAGGACGGATCTGTCCGAGTATGCGTCGATTTTAGATGTTTAAACGAGAAAACAATTCCTGACCGTTATCCAGTCACGTGCATACCAGAACTTATCGTTGAAATTGGGGGACATAATATTTATAGTTCAATTGATTTAGCACAGGGTTTTTTGCAGGTTCCTCTTAGCGAAAATAGCAAGGAATATACTGCTTTTTCAGTGCCCAAGGGACATTTTGAATTTACGCGGATGCCTTTTCGTTTGTCAGGTAGTCCTATGACTTTTACGAGGTTAGTAAACACAGTTTTGTATGGGTATTGGGTAAAAATGTCTTTGTGTACATGGATGATATATTAATTGCAACAGATTCGATCGAGCAACACATGGAAGTGCTTAAGGAAGTACTTAGGAGACTTCATGTTAGCAGGATTATCCTAGAGTTTGGTTTTGCCCTATATCTAGCAACTAGATTTAGTTACATAGATGCCGGTTCGTGGAGGACGAATCGAGGGAGGTTACGTTGCCAGTTGGCGTTTTCTTTCCTTTTATTAGACAGGGTCAATTAAACCCTTGTAACAGTTGGTGGCAGTCGGGAAAGGCAATCAAGCCTATGGATTACGTTTCTAGAGGGGGGGGGGTGGTTGGTGGGGGGGACGGGGTGCACACGAGTTAGGAAATTTTGTAGATCTTAGGAATAGGGCTTACAGTTAGAACTTAGTCAATTGGTACTCTGTAGCTGGGATGTGTTTCGGGCTGTTTACAGAGGAGCCTCCTAGGGCATTGGCGCTTCAAAGAGTGTGTTAGTATGTGTGTAATAAATACGGTGTGGTTACCTTTATTCCCCGGGGTGTTAGAGGTTAGGTATTCGTGGTGATCGAATGCGTATACAAGAGGGTCGTCGCAAGTTTTATAGAAATCTGCGGCCGCATGTGTGATTAGATATATGCGCTAATGCAGTGAATAGACAGCCTCAGTGTGTTGTGTATCTTGTGCCATTCATTTAAGGAAGACGTAAGTGTTCAGTATTTTTTTATTTTCTCTATGATGTTAATTTTCTCACTGGTGTATTTCATTTTTTCCTTTTTTGCGGAATTAAAGGGACAGTTTTGAGGTTTGCTTTTAATTGCCAGGCATATTTTTTTCAGGGGAGCAGAATGTAGCAAGTTTTTTTTATTATTATGAGGTATTCATTGGAAGCGCATTTATAGGGGATTAATCCATTAAAGGGAATAAACGGCTCCGATGTGTTTCATTTCCTTATGTGTGTGTTGGTGCATGCAATAAATGTGGGTAGGTGCAGGCTAGCAGCTTAGGGTCGGAGAGCACCCAAGGTTTGGGCAAGATTAGCAGAAGCTCTTGGTTGGTAACGAGAAGGGAGAGAAATTGTTACTTTCCCCATTCATTCCTTTTCTCTCTCTCTCTCTCTCTCTCTCTCTCTCTCTCTCTCCCGTCTTTCGCTGCACCAGTGACCCAGAAATCAGATCAGCTGGGTGAGGATAACCTTCACCGTGAGTAGGAAGGGTGTTTTTCTTCCCATAGAGTGGGATAAACGTTCACTTTGAAAATATTTAAATATTTATGTGTTGGGATTTCTATATATTCTTTTTTTTGGTGATTTGTAAGGGAAACTTGGGAAATATTGTTGGTTTTCTAATGTTATTGAGGTTGGGTCGAACCCTGAATACTAATGTTTTCTCTAAGAAAGACAAAATGGTGGAAGGAGACAATATGGATCACACTGTTCCATAAAGTCACTAATGTTGCAGCGGGGTTCGCCCGTTTCGGGGTATTGTTGATGGCATTCTTTCTCAGCCAGTGAAGATTTTCACAATGGAATTAAAAGTGATGCCGAGACAAAAGCCTTGTCGAATTTCGATAAAGGGGACTTAGCACATCGTTGCTGTAGTTTTCAGTACATAAAATGATGGTTATGGACCAAAGTACAAGCATTTCTGAGAGCAGCCTATGGAACAAAGGAGCATGGGAATATGGCAAGAGACCTGAGAGGTTTCTACAAGATTGAAAAGGTCAGACGACTATGGTTGAGCATAGCTCTCAGCTTTTGGACACTGCGGGAGAATGGCTACTGAAATTTAAAAATTCCACATAGGTAAATGATATCTCCATTGATAACTTGCATTTTTCACGGTTCTACTCGATGTCACGAATGCCATTGTAGATAGCTTTGATGAGGAGATTGAATCTACAGCAGATGAGGAACTGATCTATTCTCAGGAACAGAAACATGTCCAAATGTCCCACAGTGGATAGCACATTTTTTAATGGGACCGGTCCAAGGAACTGAACACAAATGGATTTTAGTTTCCCTTTCCCCCAATTGTGTGCAAAAGTGGAATTTAAGAGGGGATCTATGGATCCAGGGCAACAGTTGCATTGTTTCAATTGTAATAAGCAAGGGCACACCAAGAAACTATGCTGAGTAAAATATTGTGGAGCATGCAAAAGTGCAGTTAACTTTTGACAGTCTCAGAAACAGAGGCATGTAAAACCCACACCTCAGAATTCTGGGAGTTCTAATACAGGAACTTCCCAAGCAGGTCACTCGGCAAAAAGGGTACAGATGATTTGTACGTGCCTTTGTGGTCTCTAGTGGACGCCCCAGAGCCAAGGACGATAGTACAAGGAACAGTTGGGGATGCGAAGATCCCAATTTTTATTGATATGGGAGTGTCAGTCAACTTAATGGACCATGATCTATATCAGTCTATGTTCTCTCAATACCCTTTGAAACCCTCAACAGAGATGGTGCGTGATGTGAAAGCCCATAGATAAAATACCTTAGGTTTTAATAGAGTGGGGTTCGCACTGGGTGATCAAATGTTAATAGAACCATTTTTGGTGATTAAAGGGGTTGCGTTGGACAGCAGACCTATGCTGGGCCATCCTGCATGTAGGAGAAACAGGATATTAGTCCACACAGGTGTTAGTGGCATAACGGTTGGGATCCGGGTGTTTTTATTCCATATGTGGGTGTAGGCTACATGGAACTGAGGTAAATAAGGATACTGAGCTTAACATGGGTGATAATGATGGTAATATTGATGGTAAAATGTGTGATAATAATGGTAGTATTGTTAATAACGGTGATATTGAAAACAATGGTGATATTGGGTTCCTCGTTGGACGAGTGGATTTCGTGCTCGGCTACCAATCCGGTGGTCCGAAGTTTGATTCTCGGCTCAGCCAACACGGAACCAGAGGAATTTATTTCTGGTGATAGAAATTCATTCCTCGATACAATGTGGTTCGGATTCCACAATAAGCTGTAGGGGACGTCCCGTTGCTAGGTAACCAATTGGTTCCTAGCCACGTAAAAATATCTAATCCTTCGGGCCAGCCCTAGGAGGGCTGTTCATCGGCTCAGTGGCTAATTAAACTAAGATATACTTAACTTTAACAATGGTGATACTGATACGGACATGGGTGTTATGGTTGATGATATTGGGAATACTTATATAAATATGGGTGATAATCATGTGGATATGGAACAAGGGGTGAATAACCAGTCACAGGACGGTGCTGTGTATGATGGCCATAGAGACAAAGGTGTTTTATAAGAGAATGTTATTTTAAATCTAGGTACAAAGACTATAGTGAAAGTCAGGTTGAGAGAAGTGAAAATACCCAAAGAGGTGTGTATCATTGAGGGAAGTGAAAAATGAAAAGGTGTTATTAGTACAGTGTTGGTAAACAAGGTCTCACATACAGGTGTTACATGTGTGGAATTGTTAAATTGTAATGGTACAGCTAGGAAGTATCAGAAAAATACTTATGTGGTAGACCTCCAGGATTGGAGTGAGGATGGTGGTTCAGTGGCTATTTTAAGAGGGGGAAACTGAGTTTTCAGAGGCGGAAATGCAAATGAGGAGGAAAATCTTTAGGGATCGCTTAGCTAATGTGGACTACAAAGAACATAGAGAAGCTTTAAGCGAAGTTTTGGCTGAATTTGGTGATAGTGTGGCTTTAAAAGAGGATAAGTTACTTGCTGACTGGGGCGTTAGAACATATAGTGGGTCTAGAAGAGGGGAGGGGACCAAGCCCATCTTTATTCCCGCATTACCTTACAAAATCAGGGAACAGGTAGAGAAAGAGGTTAGTAAATGGGAGGAGGGAATATTAGGCCCAGTGTGTCCCCGTACAACTTCCCTTTGCTGGCGGTGCCTAAGAAGTACGGTTCAGACCGAGTGAGTCGACTTCTGTTCTGTAAATTGAATGAAAAAACAAATCCTGACCGATATCCGCTCGCCTGTATACCAGAACTTTTTGTGGAAATTGGGGGACGTAGGATATATTCTTCAATAGACACTTCCAGGGATTTTTGCCGGTTCGTCTTAGTGAAGATAGTAGGGAATCTACCGTAATCTCGTTGCCCAAGGGACATTTCGAGTTTACACGGATGCCTTTTGGTTTACCAGTTAGTCCTATGACTTTGACGAGGTTGATGAACACAGTTTTGCATAGGCTATTAGGCAAGAATGTGTTTGTTTACAGGGATGATGTATTGATTGCAACAGGTCCGATCGATCATCGCATGAAAGTGCTTGAGGAAGTTCTTAGGAGACTTAGGTTAGCAGGCTTGAAAATTAAGTTAGCCAAGTGTGACTTCTTAAAGAAGCAGATTGCATATTAAAGTCATGTCATATCTAAAGAGGGAGTTAGAGGCAATGACGATAAAGTCAAAGCAATAACAGATTTTCCTGTCCTTAAGACAAGAAACAAGTTAGGTCATTCTTGGGAATGGCGTGGTTTTTTTTAGAAGGTTCGTGAAAGGATTTTTGTATCTTGGTAGCTCCTTTAACAGATGTGTTGCAGGAGGATATTCAATTTTCTTGGGGGAAACCGCAACAGGTAGCTTTTCAGAAAGTTAAGGATGCATTAATGAATCCTCCAGTCCTGAAATTTCCGGATTTCAGCGAGCCTTTCACAGTAGTGACTGATGTCAGTCAGGATGGTATAGGCGCCTTCCTCATGCAGAAATTTGAAGGGAAGTTCCATCCAATAGGTTATTATAGCAGGAAATATAAGACAAAAGGTAGCAATGAAAGCTTAATAGATACCGTAGATAAGGAAGTCTTATTTGTAGTATCAAGCTTGGTTCATTTCAAGAAGTTGTTAACAGGGAACAAAGTAGAACTTCTTACAGACCATAAGCCATTATTAGATATTTTTAATAAGCTAGATCTGTCGCCTAAAAGAACTCGATGGTTCCTAACAATTCGAGATTTTGATGAAAAACTCAAAATGCATAGAGGGCACACATAATGAGGTAGCAAATGCTCTAGTAGAAGTTTTTGAGATGGAAGGATTTCAAATCGGGTGGTTACTGGTAATTCTATACAGTGGGATATCAGTCTCATAAAGCAAAGGCAAGATGAGGATGAAATTTTGGCAGACACAAAAGCGTTCCTTAGAGGTGAATTAGACAGGAAGGGTTAAGTTGCCCCTTTCAGGTTTAGAATTAAAGGGTTATGTAGTTAGGAAAACTGTATATAAATTAAGGGCGAGTGAAAGTAAAGGGGATACAACACAGATCATGATTCCGAAAGTCCTAATTCCAGTGGTCTTAGATATAGTACAATACAAGTTTGGTAGTCCACATTTGGGGTGTGGAAAAGTAAGATGCGTAATAAGTATATTTGGAAGAATATGTGGGCAGATGTGGAAAATTTTGTGAAAAAGTGTACAGTGTGCAACGCTTGCAAACCTACGAGGGCGACTTCTTGCAAATTAGGGCCATATCCAATACCAAGTAGACCTTTCCAGAGGGTACACGGATATTTTGGGGAATTTCTGTGAATCAGGGTATGGCTACAGGTACTTATTGTGGTAATAAATGAACTGACGAGGTTAGTGGAAATTTTTCCAGTAAAGCATAAAACGGCAGTAGTAACTGTGGCATTCTTCCATGGATTTCTATGTCGTTATGGGGTACCAAGGTTTTATTGACTGATAATGGTAGGAAATTTGTAAATAGGGGCAGTTATGGGGATAACACTCCTTCCATACAGACCAGAGCAAACAGGAAGGTGCTCGAGGCGCTCAGGAAAACTATAGGCGGCAACGATTGAAACTTTGATAGATATAGTTTAGATACAGTAAGGCTTAACATTAATACTATGGTCGGTGATTCCATTAAAATTTCTCCATTCGAAGCATTATTTAGTTGCCCAGCGCGAGGCCCATTTGATTTGTTGCCTATACCTTCTCGTAGGGAAGATACAATCAAGTCATTAATCTCTACAGCAAAGGAGACAAGCTTGTCTCAGCCGTAATCTCGAGTCAAAGACAGTGAGAAATGGTGGAAAGAAGCAATGGGAAACCATTAGATATTAAAGTTATTTCGGGGATAATGTGATCTCGAAGGTCAATGTGAGAAATGAAATCAATTATATTGGGTCCAAAATTTGAGGGTCCTTTTAGGGTTATTAAGGAAAAGAGGAGAAACAGGTTTTTAGTCTTGGATGGAAATACAGGTCTGTCTAGATTAACCCATATATCTATGATCAAGATGATGGGAAAATGGTAAAAAGGGGAAATTGCGTGGCTGTGCATTTTGTTTTCTCTCGGTTTCACAAATGGATGGTGAAATGTGGAAGAAAGAGACCTATAGAGTTCTATGTTTTTGTTATTCAGCCTTAATATTTAAGACTATTTTTTTTCTTTTACCATTTTCTTATTATGCGCAACTGCGACGATTCGGCGTAAATATCTGGGGTAATTGTGGAAATAATGGAATAAATTTGGTGAAACAAGGTAGGAAAATACCGTGGAGTTGAGATATTATAGGAATTTTCTGGGGATAATAATAAAGGTTGACATCCTTTGGTGTTGTTACTAGCGGGATGAGGATAAATTTTGTGACATTATTTTATGAGCAACTGGGTGGTGATCGGTGATACTATGGATTTTGGCGGCGGCACTGGTTAATGGTGGTTTGTTTTTTGCTTGTATGTATGGTGTTTTTACATTAGATGGAACCAATGGTTATTCAGCAACGGGAGCAACGGCTTTACGTGACTTCCGAACCACGTTGAGTGTGAACTTCTCACCAGAAATACACAGCTCTTACCCCTCAGTGGAATGCCCGACAATCGAACTCGCGGCCACCGAGGTGGCAGGCAAAGACCATACCGATTACGCCACTAGTGGTTTTCTGGTTTCAGGTGTTTTGCGGTTTTTATGAGGTTATATTCACCGGGGTTACTTTGATGATTAAAAGCTGGTAATTTGTGGTTAGTGGTTTTCTGAGGTTATATCCCGCAAAGGTGGTTTTCTTTGGTTACATATTTTGGTATTTTTAGAGTGGCTTAGTGGTGTCTACCCTGAGGCAAGGTTTTATATCGGCGGTTATATCATGGAGATAGACATTTTTTTGTTACTAGTGCTGATTAGAGGTTGCAGTAGATTCACATTAACCGTGCATTTGATGTCTAGGCCAGTCTCTTACGACGCTCCTGATTGGCTGTTGATAAGCCAACCACAGGGCTGGAAACTCTCAGTCCCTCGAGAGAGTTCACATAAGCAGGATGAATGTTCTACCTCTCCTGAGGGATACTTTTGAAAGACGTATCCCTCAAATTAGTTTAAATTTGAATTTTGATTTTAATATGGTTAGTTTTGATGTTGTCTCTTTATTTACAAAAGTGCCTGTAGATGACTTACTTGAATATTTGGAGGAGGAATTAGAACGTCATGACATTCCCTTAAGTGTGGCAAACCTCATTAGTCTCATAAGGTTATGTATCAAAGATAGTAAATTTTGTTTTAATGGGGAATTTTTTGTACGAAAGTTTGGCATGGCTATGGGTGATCCCTTATCTCCTGTCCTTAGCAATATTTACATGGAATTTTTTGAGGCAAAACTCTTACCAAGAATTTTGCCCCAAAAAGTTATTTGGTTTAGATATGTGGATGATATCTTCTGTATTTGGCCAGTTCACGAAAATCTCCAGGAATTCCTTAATAATCTCGATAATTTAGTCATTTCAATAAAATTTACCGTACAGGAAGAAAGAAATTGTAATTTGAATTTTCTTGATGTAACTGTCCATAGAAATGATCGAAATTTCACCTTTTCAGTCTTTCGAAAATCAACTAACATTGCCTCTTTTGTTCATTACTACTCCAATCACCATCAAAATGTTAAATTCTCTGTTTTTTCTGGGATGTTTCTAAGGGCTTTACGTGTCTGTAGCCCGCAGTTTATGGACGCTGAAATTAAAACTATTTATGATATTGCAATGAAACTTAAATATCCAAGGACTTTTGTAGATGTGGCATGGAAAAGAGCTAGAAAAACATTTTATTCAACTAATGACAAACTTGAATTTAGTAAGAATAACATTCTAAAATTACCCTATGATGAAAGGTTTTTAGATATTCCTAGAATTTTAAAGCTTTTTAATATAAATGTTGTTTTCAGTAATATTAATGTCAAGAGTTTAATAATAAAAAATTCTCCTAAAGATCTTCCAGGCTGCATATATGAAATTCCTTGCAAAAAGTGTGATAAAGTCTATTACGGACAAAAGCGGTAAATCTCTTTCACAACGTCTCAAACCGCATCAATATTCTGTGAGAACTGGGGAAATATCGAATGCATTTCGTACATATGAGAGATTTAGACCATCCTATTAACTGGAGTCAAGCAAGAGCCTTAATCCCATGTAATGACACAGTTAAAAGGAATATCATTGAATCTTGTTTCATCAAGTCAAATAATAGAAATGTTCTAAATTTAAGTGTTGGTTTATTTAAACTTGATGCTTTCATAATGAAAAAAGTTGTAGATAAATATAAGCAACAAAATTAATATATTCAGTTTTCACGTTTTGGACTGTAAAGAAACTGTAATTTCAGTTAGAGTCAATCTGTTTAGGTTTGTGACCGTGTGATATCCGATAATCCTGGATTATCTCTTTTAATTTTTACCCTTTTGACAATTAACCATCTGGTATTCTTGATCTTGTGTTGTACCTGAGACCTTTCTCTTCAATTGTACCTCATTAACTCCTTGACAATGTCTGAGTAAAAACGAAAGCGCTTGGATTTCTGACTATCATTTTCCTGTGGAATTCGCTTATTTATAGTATATATATATATATAATTATTATTATATATAGATATATTAGTATATATACATTACATATATAAATATACCTTATACATATTTATACATATTCATACATATATATAACATATTATATATAATATATATATATATTAGATATAATAGAGTAGAGAGAGAAGAGAAGAGAGAGAAGACAGATGAGGAGAGAGAGATAGAGAGAGAGGTACCGATGGTACTTTTCGCCATTACTAATGTCGCCTACGAGTTGGGCCACTATTTTTCATTACTCAATGAATGTTTAGCGTAGACAAAGATTCCTAATTTCCATTCCGATGGAAAAGTATTAAAACTGTAAACTACTGACTCGTCAAAGCAAGAGTTAATTGCAATTTGGCCGTGGTGTTTGCACACAAGTTGATTTTGACGAGTCCACATTTAAAGGGCTAATTCGCGTAACCTGGTATTGCAATGACGATGGTCAACGACGCCGATGTGTAAAGGACTAAGAAAAATGACAAAGGAGCCTTGAATGGAGCAGGGTTGACAAAGAAAAAAATTAGTTGACAAAGAAAAAAATTAGTTGACAAAGACAAAAATTAGTTTCCTTTCTTCATACCTATATGAAGCAACAGCGACAGTTCAGAGGCAATAAGATAACAGTTCACAGCACCAAATATATTGAATATATTTAACAAAACAGAAACTCATAGTGCATTAACCTGTGGCTGTCCTCCTATATATAAAGAAAAATGCTGAAAAGGCAACATTTAAGTCTGACCTTTCGTTACTTTTGATTTTTATTGCTGTAATAGCTATCGCTATTCGTGTTCTCTTCTTGTTCTGTTGTTTTTGTAATTATTTCTTCCTTGCCTTGACCTTTTACGACATTTTTCTTTCCTAAATTGTGCTACTACCATTCTTCTTTCAAAAAAGGTAGCCGTCTCGCAAGAAACACTTCCTTTAAAACGCCGTGAAGACAGGATGGAAATCGAGAACACCTTTTCCTTGCCACGGTCTTCTTCTCTTCTTTGTACGTTTCTTTTTTCCCTTGGGGGTCAGGTCAGAGGTCAACGCCGCAACGGGGAGGAGAGAATGGACGTGGAAATTCAGCCATTATTTCATGTGAAAGTATCATTTCTGAGTACTAGAGGAGCTTTCGTTTCCGGGAAACAAGAGTGAAAATAAATATCGCAAAGTTACGATGGGAAAAGGCCTGTCGCTTGTATACCCAGTAGGAATTCAACGCTGCAGACACGAAAATATAATGCTGATATTCTCTAGTAGCATTAGCCTAAGTATTTCACCGAACCGAACATACCTGGCTTTTGTCCAATGTCCATCCTAGCCAGAATTCAGTCGAAAGATAAATTCACAGCAAGAAACAATCTGTAAGCAGATATCTAAGGTTCTAGTCACCAGCGACGTCATGTTTTGGTGATCACCATACTATTATTTATTTCCGACATACACGCATCGTCAATTACGAAATCCGCCGCAGTAGCAACAGGGCTGAAGATTTCTAGTCTTCACTTTGCAGGAAAAGAGCGAGGAGAGAGAGAGAGAGAGAGAGAGAGAGAGAAAACATTGTCTACCAGACTGAGGGGCTGTGACTCCAGATGCAAAGATCAGATAGGTTCAAAGAAGTCTTGGTTTCATCTTGAACGGTGGTAGTATGTACTCCTAGAGAAGAGGAATACACTGGATGTGACGTTGCAGGACGACATAAACCTACAAAAGATCTCTGTAGCATTGACGTACTCTCAGTATGAAGGATTCGGTTTCTACCTTGTATCGACGTAATTATGGCCATCATAAGATATCAAACTTTAAGAAAAATTTGGCGTACTATAGATCCTATCTCCAGCCCTAGTTGATAAAGTTAAAAAAATACATGATCACTATTCGAGTGGATTGTCTTTAGGATGATTTTGTAGCTACTGTATCTTTTTCATTAACGCCACGATTTCAAGACTGGCTTTTGTGATAACCAAAATCCCGCCGGGTTGAAACATTACGTTGCCTTTGAGTTTTCGTACCTCTTGAGATTTTAGCAACTCAGGTTATACTAAAACCAATTATCAATCTCGTTTTTTATGAACCTTTGTGTCTAAGCAGTATTTCCAGATCTATAAGGCTTCGGCCATAATGAAACTGAAAAGAGTCGCAACGTTTACACTCGGTGGCCATTGAAAAATCAGAAAAGCCAACGTTTCAGTTATACTGAATAGAGGAACTTCAGTAAATTTAGGCCATTATGTACTGCTTCTCGAACCGAAATTACTATACTGTTAATATATCATTTTTTTCTTTGATTTAATGGTAAATAGTTGATTATTTCATCAATAAAAAATGTTACATCTTTTTGCTATGTTGGCCATTCTGCATCCAGTTTGAGTACTTTAAGTAGATCTAAAACCAACAGGTTAATTTCTCATTTTCCTATCCATGAAAAATAAAAGATAAATAAATAAAATATGTTAAATTTACCTGACAAATGAGACTACCATAACGAGCACTAAGGCAAACAATGAAGAAATATTCTTGTGAAAAGAGAAGGATTAAGAGAAATACTCTTGAGACTGCCAGGGCTTGAGAACGCGTATGAATCTGCGCAAGGCACGAGTGCTTCAGTGCTTAGTAGAGTTGTTATGCGTCATTAAGGTCAATGCGTTACATATAATGGGTAACGAAGAAAGATTTTAAGGAGTAAACGATATTGTTACTAAAAATTAAATTAAATAAACTATAAACATAGCAATCAATGAGCCAACCGAAAAACGAACCCGGTTTATTAGTTGTTACGCTTATAGTTTATATAGTCTCGACATGTTTATGTAAATTTGATAATAAGAATTACAGAAATAGTCTTAGTAACAATACCAGCAGGAGTATTAGTGATTTACAAATGTATTTATTGATTCAATAATTTTATGTAAATATAAATTGCAGAGTTGCATGGCAAAATCGGTTAAAGCCAATGTTTAACCATCACAAAAATGTATACACACATATTTATATATATAATATATTTGATAATATATATATATTACTATATATAAATATATTTCTATATATATAATATATATATAATCGTATATATATATATATATATATATATATATATGTGTGTGTGTGTGGGTGTGTGTGTGTGTGTGTGTAAATAAATTCTTCTGTTAAAACATGATGCGTTTCAAGTATAAAAGGCCTATTAATACAGTTTTAAAGCTAAGGACTATATTTCGGTGGAGTTGCTTCCACCCTTAGCAAGCAGTGAATGACAGAAGGAGTTTCATTAGTGAAATATATAGTAGGAGATATGCCATCAGGTGATGCCTGGGGACGTTGTTGAGCCATCTTGGGTTATGTTAATTGTCTTAATCCGCTTCATCGTTGCCTTAAGGAAAATGTTATCTATTTGATCAGAGTCCCAAGCCCCATTGGAAAGTTTGATCCTATTACCTTGTTGTTTTATTAGTGAAGATTCCACCATTTGACATTTGTATCGACAGCTGCTCTTGTATAAAATTCGGGATGAGTTTCAATCCGCCGTATGGTACATGTTATTTATATAAAGGAAACTTGCTGAACTATGTTGTCCATATCTAACTGATAGTTTATGTAGCATTAATCTTTCCGAGAGAGATTTACCAGTGAAACCGAAATACGACTTATCAGTCCCTACAAGGGATTTCAAAAACTCCAATGTTTTTGGAAACTGGTTTCTGCTGAACGTTAATTAATGAGTTCCTAGTGTATTCGAATAACTGAAGATAAAAGGCCCCTCGAATCTTTATCTTCACTTATCCGGTTACCAAATAAGACACACAGTGAAGGGGGAAGGGGAAAAGGAAGGGGGAAGGGGTTTGAAACATACCGTATTGTCTATGTTTGGCCAAATGAGGGTCGTATGACAAATTTACTAGATCGGTCGAGCAGTTAGCATATACATTACAAAGGGAAGGGGGAAGGGGATGGGGGTACGGGTTTCAAACCTACCTTACTATCTAAGTTGGATGAAATGATGGCCATGGGCCAAATATTGTCTAAATAGCTCAAGCGTTTACCACTTAATTTAAAAATGGAGGGTGGAAGAGGATGGGTAAGGGGGTATGAATTTAGTAACCTACCATATTCTCTAAGCTGGGTGAAATGATGGTCACGTGCCAAATTTTGTCGAGATCGGAAAGAGGAAGGGGTACAGGTTTGGAAACCTATCCTATTTTCTAAGACAGCGATTCCCAACCAGGGTTCCGCAAGAAGTCTTGGAATAAATATGTATTGCAAATGACGCTGATCTGAATTTACACAGCTCGAATATAAGTCGTAGACATAATATGATTTATGAATCATCATCATCATCAGACCGTTGTTAGTCCACTGAAGAACAAAGGCCTCAGACATGTCCCTCTACTCACGTCTGTTTATGGTCTTTCTATGCCATTCTACACGGGCAAATTTTCTTGGCTAGTCAATCCATCGTCTTCTCTTCCTTCCCCTGCTTCGTTTGCAATCTCAAGGGACCCATTCTGTTATTCTTTTTGCCCATCTATTATCGACATTCTCATTATACAGTCCTGCCCAAGCCCATTTATGTTTCTTACTTGTTAGAATATCCTCTACTTTAGTTTGCTCTCGTATCCATGTTGCTCTTTTTCTGTCTCCTAGTGTTATTCAATTCTTTATTCTTTCCATATCTCGAGTTGTAACTAGCTTATGTTCTAAGGCTTTAGTTAGGCTCCATGTTTAAGATGCACAAGTTAGTACTGGTAGGACCATCTGATTAATTACTTTTCCTTTTGGAGAAAGTGGCATTTTACTTTTCATAATCTCATTTGTTTACCTGAAGCTCTTCATCCCATACTTATCCTTCTTTTAATTTCGGTCTCATGTCCTGGGAAAACACTTACTGTCTGCCCTAAATATGTATATTCATTAACAATCTCTAGAATTTCGTCCATAACCCTTATTTGTTGTCTCTGCATTTCCATTGAACATTATCTTAGTTTTACTCATATTCCTTTTCAGTCCTACATTTCTGCTTTCTCTATTCAAATCTTCTACCATCTTTTGCAATTCCTCCCCTGATTCACTGAACAGAACTATGTCTTCTGCACATCATAAGTAGTTAAGGTATTCCCCATCGATACTTATTCCTACATTTTCCCAATCTCAATTCTTACTTCTTCTAGGCATGCTGTGGATAAATTAAGAGAGATGAGGTCTCCCTGACTAAATCCTTTCTCAATTGGAAATTTCTGTTTTTATGTAGTTTTAGTATTGCTGTACTGCCCGCATAGATATCTTCAGGTGATCTAACATAAGATTCATCTACTCCTTGCTTTTGAAGGGCGGCTTTCATTAGTGCTGAAGTTTTGACAGAATCAAAAGCTTTCTCATAGTCTACAAGTGCCATACATTGTGGTTTTTCATACTCTGTTGATTTTTCCCTTAGCTGATCAATTACATGGATAAGGTAATTTGTTGAATACCTGCTTCTAAAACCTGCCTGCTCTCTTGGTTGATTAAAGTCTAGCTGTCTTTCTATTTGCCCTAAGATGATCTTTGTAAACATTTTATATATCTTTGTAAATATTTTATTTATTACTGAGAGTAAACTTATTGGGCGGTAATTTTTCAGGTCATTAGTGTCTCCCTTTTTGGGAATTAATATAATGATCAAGTTTTTCCAAGCTGTAGGTATAGAGCATTGTTGCAAACATTTTGTGTAAAGTTCAACGAGTTTTACTATTATGAAATACACTATTATCTCAGTTGGGTCTAATGATGGTCACGTGCTAAATATCATCTAGATTGGTCAACCGGTTACCACATTAGTAACAAGCTGGAAGGGGGAAGGAGATGGGGGAAAGGGGTATGGATTTGAAGCCTACTCTATTATCTAAGTTGGGTCTAACGATGGTCATGTGCTAAATTTTGTCTAGATCGGTCCACCAGTTACCATATAAGTTACAAGTTGGAAGGGGGGAAGGGAATATAGGTTTGAAACCTACCATTTCATCTAATCTGGGTTAAATGACGGTCATGTGCTAAATTTTGTCTAGATCGCTCAAACGGTCAACACATAAGTTACAAGCTGGAAGGGGGAAGGGATGGCGGAAGCACGTAAGGATATGAAACTTACCTTTTCATCTAAGTTTGGGCAAATAATGGTCACATACCAATTTTGTCTAGATCAGTCAAGTGGTTACCACATAAGTTACAAGATGGAAGGGGGAAGGGGATGGAGGAAGGGGTAAGGGTCTGAAACCTACCCTTACATCTAAGTTGGGTCAAATGATGATAATGCTAAATTTTGTCTAGATTGGTCAAGTGTTTACCACATAAGTTACAAGCTGGAAAGGGGAAAGATATGGCAGAAAGGGGTATGGGTTTGAAACCTACCATTTCATTTAAGTTGGTCAAATGATGGGCAAGTGCTAAATATTGTCTAGATCGGTCAAGCGGTTACCACATAAACTACAAGCTGGAATGGGGAACGGAATGGGGGCAGGGGGTATGTGTTTGAAACCTACCCTTATATCTAAGTTGGGTCAAATGATGCTCAAGCACTAAATGTTGTCTAGATCTGTCAAGCGGTTACCACATAAGTTACAAGCTGGAAGGGGGAAGGGGATGTCAGAAGGGGGTATGGGTTTGAAACCTACTCTTTCATATAAGTTGGGTCAAATGATGGTCACTTGCTAAATTTTGTCTAGATCGGTCAAGTGGTTACCACATAAATTACAAGATGGAAGGAGGAAGGGGATGGGTGAAGGGGGTATCGGTTTGAAACCTACTCTTTCATATAAGTTGGGTCAAATGATGATCAAGTGCAAAATTTTGTATAGATTGGTCAAGCGGTTACCAAATAAGTTACAATCTGGAACGGGGAAGAGGTATGGGTTTGAAACCTTCCCTTACATATAAGTTTGGCCAAATGATGGTCACATGCTAAATTTTGTTTAATTTGGTCCAGCGGTTACCACATAAGTTACAAGCTGGAAGGGGGTACGGATTTGAACCTACCCTTTCATCTAAATTGGGTGAACTGATGGTCACATGCTAAATTTTGTCTAATTTGGTCCAGCGGTTACCACATAAGTTACAAGCTGGAAGGGTAGGGGATGAATGGGGGAGGGGGTACGGGTTGAAACCTACCGTTACATCTAAGTTGGGTGAAACGATGGTCACATGCTAAATTTTGTCTAATTTGTTCCAGTGGTTACCACATAAGTTACAAGTTGGAAGAGGTATGGGATGGGGGAAGGGGGTACGGATTTAAACCTACCGTTACGTCTAAATGATGGTCACAGGGAAAATTTTGTCTTAATTGGTCAAGCGATTGCCACATAAGTTACAAGCTGGAAGGGGGAAGGGAATGGGGGAAGGGGGTACGGGTTTGAAACCTGCCCTTTCATCGAAGTTGGGTCGAATGATGGTGAAGGGCTAAGTTTTGTCTAGATCGATCAAGCGGTTCCCATTTTGCATGTACACCAATTTCCTAACAAAGTAATTGTGATTAATTATATGTAATTTTTCTTTAAGACTTCGTGGAGAGCACAATAGCTACTTAATTAAGTTGTCAACAGATGGCGACGGTGTCATTTTTGTGAAAACGTAACTAAAAATAATCCAATTCTGAATGATGAATTTCACTACCTCCCGCCTCCTGAGGCAATTCGAAACTTGAGGATAACGACGATACTGTTTGAATATAATACTTCTCTAGTACTGACTGTTTCTGAACTAGCGGATAAAAGCCTCGCATACAGAGTTCTTGAATTCAACTAAAGAGGATTAAATATGAAGAATTATTCGTTAATTATATTATGTAATGACAAACATTCGGCAATGGCTAATTGCCAGGTCATTACCTTAGAAACTCAAAGCAGGATGGTTTCGTGAAATGTCCAAACGCAAAAATTGAACTTGGAATCTGTAGAAGTTTTCCTTTTGTTTAATCCCTTGGAATGATCATAATGACGATGGTACGATGTAGAAGCTAAATCCTTCATATTACAGACCAAGTCAGTACTGCAGAGATCCTCAATATACATATATAGATCTACAATGTACTACAATGTATTTACATTTTCTGTAAGAGCATTATCGAGGCTAATTTGATCAATCAGATTTCTCCACCAAATTTATGTCGACCCTGTTAGTTATGCTACTGAGTTCAGGAGACTGCAATGATGTGTTCATGGAATGAAATGGAATATAAAATTTAGGGCAAAGGCCAAGCGCTGGACCCTATGTCGCCATTAAGTGTTGAAAGGGAAACTCCAAGTAAAAAGGTTTTAAAGTTGTAACAGGCAGAAAATCTCGCAGTTGCACTAAGGATCAAATGTAAAGGGGCCGAGGGGACGCAGCAGAGAACCTGAAGTAATGTCTACAGTGCACGGTGTGATTGTGAAGTGCACTGACGGAACTACCAAACTACGGGGATGATGTGTTCACGAGTCCCAAATAAAACCAACTCAGCCGCGGAAATCAATGACAGAAATGGGTTTTAGATATGCAGTTTTTTTATGTTGAACTATTTAAATACTTGCCGAACAATTTAATGCAGACTGCAATAGTTCATATTAAACAATTAAATAAGATGTAATGATCAACAGTCTTCTAAGACTAGATTGTGCTTAGAAAAAAAATCTTACCTCTTAAGGAGGGAGAGCATCTTCAGTTGAACTTCCAAGCAGATGTTCCCTTATTTTGGAAGTTTTTCAAAACAGATAGAAAGCTGTGTTGCATTACTTTGGTTGACCTTTCGAGGTTATATCTGAAATTTGATAGTTGATATAGGTCTTTTCGCAGATGCACAAACTGAAACAAAGTTAGTCGTCATTAACAATCATGGCTTTCACGCTCATCACAACAGACAATACTAGCTGATAAAAACCAAACCCCTTTCTTCTCATTTTGCTTTCTGAGAAATCAGTGCAAAAAATGCACATAAGAATGTATAAATATGTGAAGGAATCAAAATGCTTATATGCGCCATAACAATTCATCTTGATATTTGGTAGGCTATGCACAAACGTCTAAAATGTAGGCCTATATAGCTATTGGCCTCGTACCTACAGCCTAGTAGGCATGAATAAATTTACTATCCGTTTATTTTTCCTTTTTGTGCCGCGATAACTTAACTACCAATCAATGCTACATTATACTTCTTTAAATGTTTGTATGTATGTCTCTTGAAAGAAAAATAATATATCCGTCGAGAATCAGTGTTGTTTATGTTCTTCAAAATACAAGAATTTTGGCAAGACAACATTGAAACTCTCTCTGTATAGAATTCAAGATATTTTCTTTGCGTTTACATATTTACTCATGTCAAACAATTGTTTTAAAGTTAATTCTTGTACGACAATCCAACAGACATTTAGGATGTTTGAATGAACCTTTGTAAGTGCTTAATGGCATGCAATCTAAGCATACGACAGACTGGTATAGTCTGTGCAAGCAATATGCGAGTATGTCAGCATGTACGGACTGCTATAGGCTATTTCATTCCATCTGTGCACTCACCAACGTCGGTTTTAGGTAGATGTGGCGTACGAATAGCTAGCTCGTGGCGAACTGAAATCAATGTTACCCATATCATTGGCTCACTGAGATAATACATATGAATATTTATATAAACAGAGAACCCTTACACCTTCCTATATAGATCCTAAGTATGCCGATTTACATCGCTAATATAGGAATACAAGCACCGGAAGGGTGAACTAACCTTAAATAGTCTATGTAGATGAAGTTCAAACGAACGACGGGTTTTTAATAAAGTTTGATCTCATTTTTGGTAAATAAAATTACATATTTCTTTGCGATTGCTATAAAAGGTATTTGGTAATTCCTTGCATGTGAATTATCTGAGTAAGGAAATATTCGAAATAGCGTGAAATATTGTCGTCTATGGGGCTGTCTCGGGTAGATGAAAGGAACAGCCATTACAGCATTGTCAGTTAATACATTCTAATGGCATTGCAGTTCTCTTTTCAGAATACTTTGCATATAAACAATTTTTTCTTGTGCATACAAATTGTTATTATAACTCCGTGATTTGGCAATTTCAGGAGCATTTCGCCAAATAAATTGTCGAGCAAAAGTTTGTAATCTCATCGAGTACCCGTCATCCTTTGTGTTGATGACTTAAATGCGACATAAAAGGCTACTCTACACTTTTCTTTGAGTGAGACATTGTAACACTTAGCGTTTTGGGAATGCTTAGTGTGTGAGTATTTTGCGTTTAGCGAATGTAGCGTGTTGAGTGTTTAACGAGTGTTAAAGAGTTAGTGAATGTTTATGGTTTAGTGAATGTTTATTGTGTAAGTATCCACTGAATGTTTAGTGTATTAGTGTTTGAGTGACTAGTGAATGTACAGCTGCTGTTTAATGAATGTTAGGGTTTTAATGAGCATTAGGGTATAGTGACTATTAAGTGTTTAGAGTATAATGAGTGCTTAGTAAGTGTTTAGTATTTCGTGTTTAGTACCTGCTTAGTGAGTGTTTAGGATTGAGTGTAGAGTGAGTGCTTAATTAATGTTTAGTGAGTGTTCAGGGTAGTGAGTATTTTGTGAACTTTTAGTGTATAGTGAGTGTTGGGTATTCAATGAGCAGTGTTATTGAATACGAGTGTTTAATGAGTGTACATTGCTGTTTAGTGACTGTATGCAAAGAAAGTCCTGTAATTTACAGAACTATTTATACTGGACATTGCTTAAATCCAAGAGCAGATGGTTAGGACTTGACCACAATGGTCGACCAGTTGTTGTAAGGTAATTTTTATCTGTGAAACTGCGTAAAGTAATATAATAATAATTTGAGATTTTACGGATAAGAATGCAAAATTCTATTCTCCAACTACAACAGACCTCTGGACTAGATGTATTTCGAAATATATTTTTCAGTGATGGTTAATTTACCTATAAAAATAACACATTCTTATAAAAAAAAAAGTGACCGCAGTGCATCGTCTCTACAGTATATGAGTTGGATCAAGACTTTTAATACAGCCGGCCGAGGTCACGCTCGCTGGGAGATCGCCTCTCCCACGGCCTCTCCATAAGATTGAGCTAGGCCCGTAGATTGTTTTAAAATCTCAGTATTTTTCAGAGATCAAAACTTGCCATGTTATATTTTCCCTTAAATATCTTCATTGTACATCAAAACTATAAAATAAAATTTTTTTCTATATAACAACATTCTTAGAAATATAAATATCAAGCGTAATACAGCAGCCTCTTCATCGTTAGTAAAGGGAAACAGCAACATGAGTTCGAAAAATTACTCTAAAGTGAACATGAATGAAACCATATATCAAATTCGATGAAGATTAAGTACAATATCACCGAGACCAAGTCAATATTTTAGTCCAATGCTGCGAGAATAGGCCTACATAGACTTCCCAACGCCGGTGAGGGGACGCCTCTTGCGCCGAGGGTGAGTTCGTGTTAACTCTGATATGCAATAGTAGGCAGGACTAAGCAAGCAAAATAGCCATTTCTGTATTTTCCTAATAATTTGCTTCATCTATTTTTTGTATACTTCAGTTCATCGACATGCAGCCATTTTCCTGTGGTTTTTCAAATACTCCGGCTTTTGACAAGAAAATCTTCACGCATTCTCCTGCCAAAAGTTTGAAGGGCTCCGGGAGAACGGACTCGCTCTCCCTCCCTGGCACCATAGGCCTAACCCTATTTCTGTCTATTTGCGGCCTGATCGTAATAATTGAGAAAAATACGAAAACGATTATATTAAATTGATGGTGGAGCCTCAAGTATACCACCGGTTCATGTTTGGCAAACTCGGCCCTCAACTTCAGTACCTGTTAAGACTACTAATCTTTGAACTGTGCAATGGTGTCACTGCCAGTTGATTTTTATAATTTTCATTCATACAGTTATTATCATTACCCTTTTAATTATAAAATAATCATTCTTATAACAAGTACATAACCCAATAACTGCCAGTTAACAAGTCTACACTTGACTTATTCCTTTACTAAGATATGACCGCACACATCTTATCTCCAGGGACAATTCCTATCAAGCCTTCCTTACCTAACAGTTCTAATTTTTCTGAAGTATGCAGATGAAAAATAATCTCTCTGCAATATAAGATAGACTTCTCTTGGATAAACGAGCAGTACTACAGGTCTATTAAAGGGAGGTGCAGGTAGGCCATCACTTCCAACAATTGAGTTCCCTCAAGTACTTCATTTTAGCTCTTCATTTCAGGTCTTTTTCAAGACCAATTCTTAGATTAAGCGTTCATTCCTATTTTCCCATAATTTCCTTTGCTCTTGCTGCAGTAACACTACACATAAATTAAAGTGTTCACTAAGCTCCTCGGAGGAGTTATGACCGGGTGTATCCTCCACCTCTCACGGTAGGGTGAGGACTGGGGACTGGGGACTGGGGAGTGGGGATTAGGTCGGGGGGGAAGGGTAACGGTTGCCGCGAAGTCCGCACATCACCGAGAAACTAGCTCCGCACCGGGAGGTGTAGCTAGTGTTAATTGCCAAGCAATGTTTTGCTGCAACACTAACTAGAGGAAATAGTCACCCTGGTTATATTATATTAACCGTATCTTTACCAGTATATGATTTGGGTTTACTAATTAAACCTTTTTAGAGTTAGATTTTCCCCTTTCCGAAATTCAGGTGCTTCATATATTTTGGAACATTACGTAACTTTAATGATAGTAAAATTTAGAATGGAACGAGATACGCTGACAATGTTCGGTCTTGAAGCTGGTTTATTACATTCGATATATATATATATATATATATATATATATATATATATATATATATATATATATATATATATGTGTGTGTGTGATTAGTGTGGGTGTGTGTGATTACTGTTTTATAGTTATGATTGTTGTATATGATTTGATGCGTAAATTAGGCTACAAATGAACGAGGGCAAGTAAATGTATTCATAAGGTTCTCAGCAAAAAGTGGAAAGTTACAAAAAACTGCTTTAAAATGTATTTCTTTACTAAAAACGGTTGGTTTTGCATTCATTTCTTTACGTTCGCCACAGAGTAAGTTGACAAGCTCCATAAATCCTCCGATATTCATAAGTAGTTTATTCTTTATTTTCTTTTTTAAGCCACATTTGTCACTTTAGGTAATATGCTGTATGTTAAATCAAACGTTTGCTGAAGTATTAATGATAATAAACAACCAAATATATAACATAGGCCTAGGCTTAAAATCAATGCCATAAACATTGTAAACTGACAAAAACGATATGAAACATGTAGGTCTATATGCCACCTTTTATGATCCGGATATTTTGAAATGAGATATTTCCCCAAGAGAATGGACAGCATGATTTATGGTATACATGATTTATGGTTTACATGTGCCAATCCTAAGCCAAACGAATGCCCTATTCAGGGCTATAAGTTTCAAAAAATTGGAAAAGAACACATCATAATTGGTCCTTTTTTATCAATAAGCTACATTAATATAATGAAATCCACGGTTATAATACACCACTTTCTAGCATACTGATATCGAAACTTATTCGGTTATAATCAGTTGAATCACTTCAACTAATGCAGTTGTTTTCTCAAAATAATAAATAAAAAATCGTTACACATGACTAAGTTTACATTAATTTAAGTCAGTCTTCACCCTAAGATTTCACAAATTAACCAAATTTTACTAACCTATATACATATATAATTACAAAGGCAAATTGAAGATTGCTGGACCTATAGAATGAATGCATTGGGTTACGACTCAGTGTTTCTCAACCTTTTTTTACCAATGGCACACTTAGGATCTTATAATAATATCACGGCACACTTGGAAAATTTAAGAGAAAAAATTAAGAGAATATATACTTGTAAATATGAGATGGAACTACAGACTTAAGAAATAAAACACTTTTAAATATGAACTTACTTTATTTCAGTGTTTTTCTTAGAGTAAATTGTGAAGATGATTAGTGTGAAACTTGTGCCTGGTGTTTTTTGGCGACTTCCTCAATATTTGGTCGAATGTGTGATAAGCAGACCCTCATTTCTTCTTCAGTTGAGCGTAGTCTCTCTCGCTTCTTAGTTTTGATGTTATTTAGAAGCCAAGTTCACATAAATAAGATGTAGAAAATTGCAACAAAAGTGATAAAGCTTTTTTAGATAATGTGGGATATTCCTCTTGAACAGATATCCAAAATGAGTCAATAGGTAAGATCTCTGTCACTAGAAATGGTGGCCAGTTCCTCTTCTTCACACAACTGTAATCCAATATTAGAGGGAATATTCATGAAAGGATTTCGAATCCAATCATACTTCTCTGTGCTCAGTGATGGAAAATAGTGGTCGATGTTTTCATGAAGCGCTGTCAGGGATCATTTCTTTAATGCAAGTGGTACGCATTGAAGGAAACATATCAAAATTACCTGAGCTTGCTCTATTTTTCCAAATAATAATTTTCTTTTTTAGAGCAACTAACTTATCTGTTGAGGTGAGAATATTTTCATTTCTCCCTTGCATGCTACTGTTTGTGTTGTTTAATTGACTGAATATTTCTGTTAGGTATTCCAGTTTAGACATCCAAAGTTCACAACGAAGATGCTCACAGAATTTTCCATGCTTTTCTTGGTCGAAAAATACGATTAATTCCTTGTGTAATTCATGAACACGAGTTAATACCTTACCTTTCGATAGCCATCGAACTTCGGTATGCATTAGTAATCTAACATGCTGGGAGTCCATTCCTTTGCATAGTTGTTCAAATAATCTTGACTTCAAAGGCCTACTTTTAATATAATTTACTATTTCAACTAGCTGGTGTAACACCAGTTTTAAATCTTCTTGTGATATTTTTTAAATAAGAACTTCTCTGTGTAAAAAGCAATGAGTACGAATAAGATCTGGGTTTTCTTTTTCTGCAAGAGATACAAATCCTTTAATACAACCTGTCATACATGGGGCTCCATCAGTGCAAATGCCTACGCAAGATTTCCATGTTAAATTCATTTCTCTAAGGTAGTCAGTTATCACATCAAAAATATCTTGACCTCTAGTAGTAGTTGACATTCCTTTGCAACACAAAAACTGATTGATTATTTCACTGCCATCAATAAAACGTACAAATGCAAGCAAGTGACTAGTGTTGCTTATATCCGTGGACTCATCAACAGTTAATGCAAAAGTAGAATCCTGAGGTTTTTTCTGAACCTTTTTTTCAATATTTTCAGATAAATCTAAAATTCTTCTGTGTATTGTATCATTTGATAAGGGGATTTTGCTAATTTCTTTTTCAGCTTTCTCACCAAACATGGATTTAACAATCTTTTTGCAAGCGGGCAGTATAACTGACTCAGCAAGTGTGTGAGATTTAGATTTTAATGCTATTATTTCTGCGACTTCAATTGAAGCAAGCTGAGCCCTTTCTGATGCGGTCATTGTTTTCTCAAATACATTGCGCTGCTTCGATTGCTGATCTAAAAGCCTTTGAAAATATACAAGATCTTTATCCTGCAGAGATGAATGTTTAGAAGTGAGATGTCTCTTTAACTTACTTGGTACCATGGATTCATTTGACATTTTATCGCCGCAAACTACACATAATGGATTTGGTTGAGCAGCATCTCCAGACCAAAAAAATCCGAACTTCAAGTAGCTCTCATTATACTGTCTATTTAAA